>NC_134356.1:443826842-444184342 GCF_048569485.1 Anomaloglossus baeobatrachus | reverse complement strand
TGTTTTTTTCACACATAAAAAGATTGAACAATTCTACTCGTCTTGCCTCCACTCCCCCCAGCGAGTGGCGTACTCTTCTGATGCCGGCAACTGACTTTGGCGTGTAAGTGACAGGTAGCACATGACGTCACTGCCATGCGCCCCCAATCAGAGGCGCTGACATCAGCTGCCGGCCAAACAGATGTTATTGAAAAATGAATGTTTGCTGCTTTTCATGCCAACAATTCCACCCCTCGGCGCCGACGTCAGTGATAGTAAAATCTTCACAGTCATTTACTATCACTGACCTTGTTGCCAAGAGGTAGGCAGGATTATGGGCATGGGGAGCAGTGAATAATTATTCCCTTTAATGGGGAATGCACGTGATCGTCCTACTCCTGCTGCTGCACCACCACGGTCCTGCTTTATCTCTTGAATTCTGACCTATGCATTTAAACTTACTACTCTGCTGATTAACCCCTCGGAATCCTTATTGGACTTAATCCTGTTCAGTTTACCTTTTGTCTCTGCTTGGTGCCCTGGACTTTTCCTTGCTATAATGTTGAACACATTGCGGGCAGCACAGTGACTTATTCGTTAGCACTGTTGGTATACAGTGTTGGGATCCTGGGTTCAAGTCCCACCAAGGTCAACATCTGCAATGAGTTTCTATGTTCTCCCAGCATTTGCATGGGTATGCTCCAGTTTTCTCCCTCACTCCAGACACATATAATGAATTTAGATTGTGAGCCCCAATGGGGACAGAAATGCTGAAATCTGTAAAGCACTATGGAATTAATGGTTCTGTATAAGTGAATACATTAAATTACTAATTTTACCATCGCCTCAGTTCCCCTGGCACTCACCCATCTTGTTTACTATTCTGACTCCACTGACCAACAGCTGGTTTGGGGATACAATCCAGGAGCCCCTGCATAGATTCCCATAACTACAAACAACCCCTGTGATGTCTGACCCTGCTGGTGTAAGGCTATGTGTCCACGATGCGTTGAGCTAGTTGCAGTTCTAAACGCACCCTCTGGCAGTAATTAATTTTGCCAAAGTTGCCTTTTACCACAAAATAGCCGCGTTTTTAGCGCTTTTTACATGCTTTTCCATTGCGTTTTGACAGATGCGTTTTGAACATAAAAACACTGCTAAATAAAGTTTAACCCTTTAGTGACGGGGCTAATTTTCACCTTAATGACCAGACCAAATTTTGCAATTCTGACCAGTGTCACTTCATGAGGTTATAACTCTAGAACGCTTCAACGGATCCCGGTGATTCTGAGATTGTTTTTTCGTCACATATTGGACTTCATGTTAGTACCAAATTTAGGACAAAATTTTTTGATTTTATTTGTGAAAAAATATGAATTTTGGCAAAATTTTTGAAAATTTTGAAATTTTCAACTTTTGAATTTTTTTTCCGTTAAATCAGAGAGTTCTGTGACACAAAATAGTTAATAAATAACATTTCCCACTTGTCTACTTTACATCAGCACAAGTTTGGAAAAAAAAAAATTTTTTGTTAGGAAGTTAGAAGGGTTCAAAGTTTATGAGCAATTTCTCATTTTTACATCAAAATTTACAAAACCATTTTTTTAGGGACCACATCACATTTGAAGTGATTTTGAGAGGCCTAGATGACAGAAAATACCCAAAAGTGACACCATTCTAAAAACTGCACCCCTCAAAGTACTCAAAACCACATTCAAGAAGTTTATTAACCCTTTAGGTGCTTCACAGGAACTAAAGCAATGTGGAATGAAAAAAGCAAAAAATAAAATTTTACCTAAAAATGTTGCTTTACCCCAAATGTAATCAATTTTAGAAGAAATAACACAACAAAATGGACCCCAAAACTTGTTACCCACTTTCTTATGAGCGCGGTGATACCCCACATGTGGTCAGAAACCTCTGTTTGGACAAATGGGAGGGCTGGGAACACAAGGAGCAATATTTGAAGTTTGGAAAGCAAATTTGGCTGAAATAGATTGTGGGCACCATGTTGCATTTACATGTCCGCTAAGGTACCTAAACAGCAGAAACCCCCCACAAGTGATGCCATTCTGGAAACTAGACCCCTCAAGGCTTCTATCTAGGGGTATAGTGAGCATTTTGGACCCACAGGTACTTCACAGATTTTGATAACGTCACGTTGTCATATTGAAAAATTTCATTTTTTTCTCAAAAATGTTGCTTTAGCATTAATTTTCTTACTTTTTCAAGAGGTAATTCCAAAAATTGGACCCCAGCGTTTATTACCCACTTTCTTATGAGCGCGGTGATACCCCATATGTGGACAGAAACCTCTGTTTGGGCAAATGGGAGGGCTCGGAACACAAGGAGCAATATTTGAAGTTTGGAAAGCAAATTTGGCTGAAATAGATTGTGGGCACCATGTTGCATTTGTAGGGCCCCTAAGGTACCTAAACAGCAGAAACCCCCCACAACTGACCCCATTTTGGAAACTAGACCCCTCAAGGAATTTATTTAGATGTTTGGTGAGTACCCTGAACCCCCAGGTGCTTCACAGAATTTTATAGCGTTGAGCCATGAAAATAAAAAAATTAAATTTTAACACAAAATTGTTACTTCAACCATGTAGCTTTTTTTTTCACAAGGGTAAAAGGAAAAAAAACACCATAAAATGTATTGTGCAATTTCTCCTGAGTTCGCCGATACATCATATGTGGCGGAAATCAACTGTCTGGGTACACGGCAGGGTGCGGAATGAAAGGAGCGCCATTTGACTGCAAAATTGGCAGGAATCATTAGCGCACGCCATGTTGTGTTTGGAGACCCCCTAAAGTGGCTAAACAGTAGAGCTCCCCCACAACTGACCCCATTCTGGAATCTATACCCCTCAAGGATGTTATCTAGGGGTATAGTGTGCATTTTGAACCCACAGGTACTTCACAGAATTTTATAACAATAGGTTGTCATATTGAAAATGTTCTTCTTTTTCACAAAAGTGATGCTTTAGCACCAAATTTTCCACTTTTACAAGATGTAACACCAAAACGTGGACCCCTCATTTTGTTACCCACTTTCTTACGAGTCCAGCGATACCCAACATGTAGTCAAAAACGTCTGTTTGGGCAAACGGCAGGACTTGGAAGGGAAGGTGCACTTTTCAAATTTTGGATTATTTGATTTGCAGAGCCTATGTGTTATCAGAACAACTGAAAACCCACATAAATGGATTTTTTGTACATTTTATCTTGGAGTGAAGGGCAAAATGTGGAGGAAAATACCGCCAATTATATGGCAGACTTGTGCTTGTTCCAGAGATGAAGGAACACCAGGAGGGCTAGAAGGACACGTTAATTTTTCAGAGACTGGTCGTACAACGTCTGTTTAGCACCATCAATCCCTATATGAGGGACAATGGTGCCAGCCGACGTGGTACACCATAACAGGCTCCTACCTGCCAAGGTCGGAACCGCTATATGCACAAAACAACCAGTCCCCCACAGGGTTATAAACGTATTGTCCAGTGCAGGAGGTTCGGCAAGAACCATGCAGTAAAGCCCAAGGTGTAAAATTACAGAACAGCTTCAGATCCTCCAATAAAATTATCATGCCCGTATCACCAAGACATAGTTGTAATAGCAGTCAGACTAAGATGACTGGTGCTAACACTTTGTGAGTGATCAAATCTTGGAATTATTTGTCAGATGATCAGATGTTTCAAGAACATTTGCGGGGTCCACATTCTGGAGTACGCAGACGTGGGCATATGACGAGAATTTGTCTGCATAACACTTCGGTATGTGAGTGATCAAGTCCTGGAATTATTTGTGAAATGGGGTAAAATGTGTTTTACTGATGAAAATAGTAAATTTTATTTGACAAGTAACACAGGGGCTCACTACACAGAAAATATAAACGTGAAAGAAAAACCCTACCACACAATTTGGGAATAGTGTATGACGTCTAATAATTGTGGGATGTGTGGTAGATCTCGAAGCAGGGGGTAACACAAAGTCCTGGCTGGGAAGGGCACATGGGACAATAATATCTTGAGTCGCTTCTCCTACCCTGCTTGCGACATACCCGGCACCTTTTTTTAGGACGGTTTTGGGTGGGAGTAGGAGGCACGAGATGCATAAAATGCCGTTCCGTTAGTCTCCGGGCATTCTCTGACTCGAAGGCTGCCTCTGGTGCCGCTGAGTCAAACATGAGGGACTCAATAATTTTTTCCTGGTACTGCAGAAATGTGAGGGCCCCTTGTGATTTTTTAAACAGTACAAAACTGTTGTAGGTAGCAATCTGTATCAGGTAGATTGCTACCTTTTTGTACCAGGCCCTCGTTTTCCGCTTTACCAGGTATGGTTGGAGCACCTGGTCAGACAGGTCCACGCCACCCATAAACCTGTTGTATTGGGTCACACAGAAGGGTTTCTGTTTGTCCCTGGTGGCTCCCCTCTCTCTGACCGACACAGTGGTGTCCTCATGCAGGGTGGTGAGCATGTAGACGTCCTTGCGGTCATTCCACTTTACGGCAAGCAATTTGTCACTTGCCAGTGCGAATGACGCCCCCTTCTCTACACGTCTGGACACTAACTGTGCCGGCAAACCAACACGGTTTTTCCTTATTGTCCCACAGGCCCCTGTATTTGCAGCATGGAGGGATTGGTATAGGGGGATACTAGTGTAGTAGTTGTCGGTGTACACATGGTAACCTTTACCAAGAAATGGGGACATTAGCTCCCAGACAATTTTTCCTGGGACGCCAATTGTCTGGGGACAGTTGGGTGGGCTTATTTGGCGGTCCCTACCCTCATAAATGATAAAGTTACATGTGTACCCGCTGGTGCTTTCGCACACTTTATATAATTTTATGCCATACTTGGCTCTTTTGGAGGGGATAAACTGACGGAATGAGAGACGGCCCTTATAGCTCATTAGGGACTCGTCAACCGAAACATTCTCCTCTGGGCTGTAGGAAGTTAGGAAGGACTCTTTCAGGAGGGATATTAGGGGTTTCAATTTATTAAGGCGGTCATAATTGGGGTCAGTTCTTGGGGGGACTTGGGAATTATCACTAAAATGGAGGAATCGCAATAGGGTCTCATATCGGGTTCTGGGCATTACGGCTGCAAATACAGGGGTGGCGTGGACAGATTTGGTTGCCCAGTAGGAGCGGATACTGGGTTTTTTCACTATACCCATGTTGAGGGTAATGCCTAAAAATTTTTTGATTTCCGGGACACTTGTGGGGATCCAGGAACGGGAATGGACAGATGTTGGCTTTTGGGCAATATATTGGCGGGCGTACAAGTTGGTGTGGTGGGTGATAAGCTCAAGTACTTGTTGGTTAACAAAAATTTGGAAAAAATCCAGTGGGGCAAAATTGGTGACAATTATTTTTATGCCAGGGTCTCCTATGAAAGGGGGAATTTGTGGGGTAAAGGACGGGTCGGGGTTCCAGAGAGCATGGGGGACTGCAGAACTAGGTCCTGCCCCTGACTCTTCAGCAGTGGCGACTGGCGGGGTGTGGGACCCCGTGGAGGAAGCCGAATCGTCACCGCTATCCGAAAAATCTCTTTCTGAGGCCGATTCGGTCTCTGACCCAGAACTGCCGGAGGCAAGCAGCGAGTACGCTTGCTCTGCCGTAAACATCCTGCGGGCCATGGTTTTTGTTTTTATCCCTGGCTAACAAAAAATAAACCTAAACCTAACACTAGTATTTTTTTTTTTTTTTTTTTTATATAAACCCTAAATTTTTTTATAAAGATTATAAAAAAAAATATTTAGGGGAATGACGCAGCGAGGGATGACGGAATGATGGAGGGGGGATGATCACAGGGGGGTGATCAGAAAAATTGGGAATAGATTTATGATGATCTTTGTGAATTGATAACTTTTTCTCTCTATATGGCAGCACGTAGTCTCTCTCTCTTCTCTCCCAGATAAACTACAAGGGAGAGAGGAGAAAGGCAGACCTAAATGCTGCCATATTTATCAAATATTGGCATTTTGACTACTGTGATAGGATCTATCACAGTATTCAAATCTAAACAGCCAATCAGAATTTTTTTTTTTGTTGCCGGGTGCAGGAGGCAGATTATGGCAAGCACACTGCGCATGCGCCCGCCATTTTCCCGGAGAAGAGAAGAAGGGGGGCCGCGGGGGACCGGGGGACCGGTGATTTTTTTTATTGAGGTACAGGGGAGGGGATTGGGGGAACGGGGGATCCCAGATCGGGTGGGAGAGAGACTGGGAACGGTGGTGAGAACTCCGGTTCTCCAGATCCCTCTCTCTGGTCCCCCGGAGGGGGCTCCGGGGGACCAGAGAGCTCCGGTGTACCGGAGGAGAGGTCAGGGGGGGGGGCATTTCCCTCCGATCTGAAATGTTTGATCATTTCAGATCGGGGGGAAATGAATGCAGAGCGCCGGCGGCAGCACAGCAGTTTTCAGCGCGCGCCGGCGCCATCTTGCACGCTCCGGAGGGGGGCTCTGAAGAACCGGAGGGGGCTCCAGGGTCCAAAGAGCTCCGGTGTACCGGAGGAGAGGTCAGGGGGAGGACATTTCCCTCCGATCTGAAATGTTTGATCATTTCAGATCGGAGGGAAATGAATGCACCGGCGGCGGCAGTTTTCAGCGCGCGTCGGCGCCATCTTGCAAGGTCTGGAGAACCGGAGGGGGCTCCGGTGACCAGACAGCTCCGGTGGACCGGAGGAGGGGTCAGGGGGAGGACATTTCCCTCCGATCTGAAATGTTTGATCATTTCAGATCGGAGGGAAATGACTGCAGAGCCGGCGCCGGCGGGAGTTTTCAGCGCGCGTCGGCGCCATCTTGGATCTTCCGGGGGGGGGGGGGGGGTTGGATGGATTTCTCCGGTACCGGGGGCCTTGGGGGCACTAAGGGCTAACATTTATTTCTCATCTGACATGTTTGATCACGTCAGATGAGAAATAAATAAATTTTACCAGCCATTTTTTTTTTTTTCATGTTGTCGCCGGTATACGGTGTATACCGGCGATCGCATTAACGGGGTGCATAAAAAACACCCCGATTCATAATCTGGGGGGTCTCAGCTACCCCCGGTAGCTGAAACCCCCGAGATTTTCGGTCGCTGGGGGGCGCTAGAGGGTTTTTTCGGGCCGCCGCTTTAAAGCGGCGGAACAGAATAAGTACCCTGTTTTGCCGCCGCTTTAAGTCGTACGGCCGTCGTTATGAGGTTAAACAGTCAAATACAATGAAAAAAGGGGGGAAAAAAAAGGAACACATAATTATTGAAAAAATAACGAAAATAGTTATATTTCATAACATTATAGCGGTTTAATACTATTTATCGCTAAAATAGCAATAAATTAATATATTTCATTATTTTAATTGTCGGACTATGTGTGTGTGTAAAGGGACATATCATTTCATTATTTTGATGCCAAAAAAGCATGCGTTTATGTAGTCCAAAACGCATGATTTCTGCACATAAAAAACATGTAAAACGCTGGAATTTTGATGTTTCTTGCTTTTTGCAACTTCTCATTGACTTCAATGTTATCAAAATGCAGCCTAAATGGCAAAAACAATTACATGCTGCTTCTTTCTGAGTTTTTACCCAAAATTATGCAAATTAAACGCAGCGTTTTGAACTGCATGGTGGGCACAAGAAATCCCTATTTCTCATAGACTTTGCTGGGAAATCACAACGCATGCATTTTGGCATTAAAAAGGTGCAGTTCAAAACGCTGCAGAAAAGCATGTAAAAATGCATCGTGGACACATAGCCTAATCCTTGCATTTATCCCCTATTTTTTTCTAGCAGTAAGAGATGGGGTTTTTATATCACAGATAAGTAGCCACTTGAATTTTGATGAATTTTGCTTTATGTTAAAGATAAAGGAGATTGTCTTTTTATGATGTATGTTATAATGAAATGTACTCATTGGGAAGGTGCATCTTTTTTTTAATCAAAGATTTCAATATAAGTGTGATAGAAACTAACATGTTTGTGAGCTCATAAAAGTCATTCTAATACTCTCTATTAAATATAATAAAATGAACAAACCTAGACAGTTGTGCTAGGCTCTGTTTTTTTCAGACACTGGTGTATTTACTTTGATAAATCTGATCATCTGCCCTAATCTGATAATCTGTAGATTTGTTTCACTTTGCCTCTGTATAAATATGACCATCATTTACAGATGTTTCTAAATCTTAGAGAGGGAATATGTTGAAAATATTTTGTGTCCTTTTTTGTTTACAGAAGTGTTTCAGGGTCAAACATAAACTGTTTGTATCTATGAATATAATGGATATGTGAATATTTTACTGTTCAGCCTAATGATGGATATGCATAAACAAGATTCATCAATTTTACATTGCATGATTTATCTAAAAAGATTTAGGGGCTGATTCATTAAGCCCTTTTTGCCAGAAAATGTTGCAGAATAGAAACATTTATTTTTTTACTCAATGCATAGATGTACAAAAATGTCGCTTTTGGCGTTTTTATGCCAGGTCCTTCATCTTTTGGGAAGTGACATGGATTATCGGGAGGGGAATAGCTTAGCATGGCCCAAAAGATTCACTATAATTTACATGAGGTCAGAAGAAACGGCACAACCCACAATGTAGCCAGAAAATCTTGTTTTATTCCAAAGTGTGCATTAAAAATGCGGGAGAGGAGCCGGGTTCAGGCACTCTGCTTTGTTTTTATTGGCAGTCACGTGGACCGGGTGCCCCTCTATAAGGGGAGGTGGTTTCCACCTGCCTTCATGGACCCGTAGAAGCACAAGCAGGTGCGAAACGCCTGTCAAAAAAAGGTCCGCAGAGGGCCTGCACCCGGCTCCTCTCCCGCATTTTTAATGCACACTTTGGAATAAAACAAGATTTTCTGGCTACATTGTGGGTTGAGCCGTTTCTTCTGAACTCGTGTATTATTCATTGGGCATTCACTCCTTTTGCAAGATGAGCACCCCTGCCAGTTTTCTACTTGGAGTACCTGAGCGGACCCTCTCCTCAACAGCACTTGTTAAGGTATTATGCAATGGTGCAGGACCATATTTTCTTTTCTTTATCTCTATAATTTACACCACAAAAGTGGAATAAATAATAGCATATTTGCACTCCAGTCCAGGACTGCAGTACATTTCTGACTCTGTCGTATGGGCAGCTGAAGAATGTGCCACATTAATGAATTTGACCCATCTTTCTCCAACAGACCTCCTTTCAAGACTTGGATAAAACGTCAGTCTTAATGAATTTCTCCCTTAGACTTTTTCGGACAAATTGCTTTATGTTATAGAGAAAACAGCAAACTGTATAGCTTTGCAGAACTGAACACTTAACCCAATGGGCTGCTTACTGGAGTTCTTACATTGATTGTTGGTTTGAATCATGCTTTAGATAATTGGAGCAAGGTCCTATTACCTTTGCCTGATTTCCCTGCCAGACCTGTTTTTGCCTTCAGTGAACACAGAAATAAATGTTTCACTGATCTCCTACTATCTCTTCCACTCCATGGGAAGAAATGACCTGCCAGCTCCTTGTTCATAGCTGACAGACTGGAAAAGAGAAAAATGACTAGCTTGTCTTCTGTTTGTTATTTAAGATCTATACCTTTCTGCTTCTTATGAGTCATATACCTATATATCCTTCATTTTGCCCTTTGTAGGGAAAGAAAATAAAGAGAATTAATATTCAGGGTAAGAAAATAGTTATGTAACTTGAATTTTGTCTTTGTAAAAGTCTTATGCAGGTTAAAAGGAATATATAACTTATTTATTATTAAACAGAGTATTCAAATCCAGAACCAATTCGACATTTCCTGCTGTCTAAGGTGACAATTGACATGGCGCCCCTCCATGCAGTGCAATATAAAGCTGCAGTGAATAAATGGAATTCTATAATTGTTTATGGGTTTTTCTTTTACGACATTCATTGTATGACACAAGTGACTTGTCAACATGATTCCTTCCACAAATTAAGACCAGAAACATTTTTATTTTTCCATCCATGGAGCATTGCGAAGTGTTTTAACATGTGGCAAGCTGACTTTTTTAGTAAGGTGTTGTGACCAAAAAAACATATTCCTGGTGTTTCTAATTTTTTTACGCCATTTACTGTTTGGCTAATTCACTATATAATGTGAAACTGACTGGCTGATCTACAGTCCAAATGTCACAATGCCAAGTTAATTCCGAATGTGTAAACCTGCTAAATCTGCAGGGGGTTGAATACTACTTGTAGGCACTGTAGAGCAGTATGTTTGTGAATTCATGATAAAATCAATGAACTGTAGCTCCTTCTCACCAACAGCAGTCAAAGGACATTGCCACTAAGCCTTGCCTGGTCCTTTTTTGACCTTGCAAAGGATCTCCCAAATCATGTGATCTGTAAAATTTGTCGCCAATCTATAAGTAGAGGCCAAAACCTCACTAGTTTGACAACTTCTTCCATGAATCGTCACATGATTAACAAGCATAAGTCCCAGTGTGAAGCTCACCGTGCTACAATTTGGCCTAGCGGAGCGGGTCAACCACCGTCTGCCCCTTCAAGTGCATCTGTGCGCTCTTCATCCTCTATGACTGTGGGGACAGCTGTCACACATGTTTTTACACGCAGACCTTCCACCTTCTTCAACCACAACAGGCAGTTTGCTTGGCAGGTCGTCAGTTGGTTTGGAAGGGGAAACAAGTGCTGGTGTAGAGCTCTCTCAGACATCAAGAGCACCAACTTTGGATGAAGGCAACATCATGTCTCCGCCTGCACTTTCCTCACAGACCTGCAGTTTTCCAGGGACACCCTACTCCACACTGTCTCCACACAGCAGCCAGATCTCGGTCCCTCAGATGTGGACCAATAAAAGACCATTTCCTTCGAGCCATGGCAAAGCTAAGAGGTTGACTTTCACCCTCTGTAAGCTCTTGGCTACCAAAATGCTGCCTTTCTGCCTGGTGGACACAAAGGATTTTCGAGACCTTATGTCAGTCGCAGTGCCCCAGTACCGGATGCCCAGTCGCCACTACTTCTCCAAGAAAGGTGTGCCTGCGCTACACCAGCATGTCACACAGAACATCACCGCTTCCTTGAGAAACTCTGTGTGTGACAGGGTGCACTTCACCACCGATACTTGGACCAGTAAGCATGGACAGGGGCGTTACATGTCGCTGACTGGCCACTGGGTAACTATGGTGAGAGATGGAGAAGGGTCTGCTGAACAAGTCTTGCCGTCCCTACGACTTGTGCGTCAATCCTCTGTATGTAGAAGTTCCTCCACTGCTTAGTCCGAAACGCGTAAAGCTTCCCCATGCTTTGATGTACCTTTTGGTCCTCACCATCATCATTTTGAACTAGCCTTTAATAAAGAAATGAAGATTTTATTTTAAGAAGAATATGTGCTGGATTCCTTTCTACTATTTCCTCCCTATTTGCAGCCGGTTGGGACTCACCGGCGGTTTCCTTGCACCCACTGGATTTGGCAGTCCGGGAAGCAGGTAAGCTGGATTTTTCTTTTCATGCTTGACCCTCCACTACTTCTGCCTCCTCAACCTCGTCTGGGTCCTCCACCTCCACCCCAAGCCTGCCTGGTGAGGCCACCCGCGTTGTAACTGCACACAAGGAATCCCGCACACCTCCTTACTATGCTGGCAGCAGAGCTCAACGGCATCAGGCGGTCTTTACCTTGAAATGTCTTGGAAATAAGAGTCACACAGCTGATGAGTTGTGGTCAGCTCTTGCGAGCGAGCTTAGTAAATGGTTGTCTCCACTCAACCTGCACCCAGGGAAGGCCGTGTGCGACAATGCTGCAAACCTGGGTGTGGCCCTTCGCCGGGGCAAGGTGACACATGTGCCTTGTATGGCTCATGTGTTGAACCTTGTTGTCCAGCAATTTTTAACCCACTATCCCGGCATAGATGGGCTTCTGCAAAGGGCACAGTCACTCTCTGCTCACTTCCGCCATTCAACTGGCGCAGCTGACCGACTTGCATCGCTCCAGAAGTCTTTCGGCCTGCCGGTTCATCGCCTGAAATGCGATGTGCCGACACGCTGGAATTCGACTCTCCACATGTTACAGCGACTGTGGCAGCACCGGCGAGCCCTGGTGCAATATGTTATGACATATAGCCTGGGCCAATGAGATGCAGAGGTGGGGCATATCACACTGCTGGCGTGGTCTCAGATCAAGGACCTATGCACCCTTCTGCACAGTTTCGACATGGCGACGAATATGTTTAGCGCTGAAAATGCCATTATCAGCATGACAATTCCAGTCATTTACATGCTGGAGCACACGCTAAACACTATTTGGAGTCAGGTGGTGGGACAAGAGGAAGGGGAGGAAGTACAGGAGGATTCATATGCGCAAGGGATACCAACATCTACAAGGTCCAGACGTTCAGCATCACCAAGGCGGCAGGCATGGGACGGATGGGGAGAGGTATTAACAAGGGCGCATGGTAGCAGACGAAATGTTGAGGAAGGTGCAGGAGCCCAGGAAGAAATGGAGGACGAACTCTTGATGGACATGGAAGACTCAGCAGATGAGGGAGACCTTGGTCAAATTTCAGTTGAACGAGGTTGGGGGGAGATGTCTGAGGAAGAAAGCCCGGTTATCACCTCGCTGCCACAAACACAGCGAGGACTTGGTCCGCATGGATGCGCAAGACACATGAGCGCTTTTTTGCTGCACTACCTACAACATGACCCTCGGATTGTCCGAATTAGAATTGATGATGACTACTGGGTTTCCACACTATTAGATCCCTGGTACAAGTCCAAATTTGGAGAAATAATTCCAGCCATAGAAAGGGACGCACGTATGCAGGAGTATCAGCAGAAGCTGTTACTCAGTCTTAGCTCGGCTTTTCCACCAAACACCAGTGGTGCACGGAGTGAATCTCCCGGTTGTAACTTGCCAAACATGGGACTGTATTGTCATTATTCATCAAACCGTACCAACAACACTGTATCTGGTGCTGGTAACAGCAATTTTATGGAATCGTTTCATAATTTTTTTCGACCATCCAATGCAAGGCCACAAGAGACAAGGAGTCTGACACATAGTCAACGGCTGGAGAGGATGATACAGAAGTATCTCCAAATGAACATCGATGCCATGACTGTGCAACTGGAGCCTTGCTCATTTTTGGCTTCCAGTCTTGAAAAATGGCCTGAGTTCACCACTTACTCCTTAGAGATCTTGTCGTGTCCCGCAGCCAGCATTGTCTCAGAACATGTATTCAGTGCTGCTGGGTGTGTGCTGACAGATAAGCGCACGCGTCTGTCCAGTGACAATGTGAACAGACTAACGTTCATCAAGATGAACAAGTCATGGATCCTCAAGGACTTTACTACCCCTGTGTCATCCTGGGGAGAGTAAAGGCTGGCGTATTTTTAAATGTGCTTGATGCAAATCTACCTGTCAAGTTTGCAACTGGGGCACAAGTGATGCCACTGAAGTGGTGTCTGTGGGGCCCAATTTTTGGAAAAAAGGGAGACTCTGCTTGGAGTCCCCTTGCGGTGTTTTTAAAAACGAGCCAAGATGAACAAGTCATGGTTCAGCAAAGACTTTGCTACCTACCCCGGTGTCATCCTGGGGTCAGTTAAGGCTGGCGTATTTTTGAATGTGCTTGATGCTAATCAACACATCCAGTTTGCAACTGCGGCACAAGTGATGCCACTGAAGTGGTGTCTGTGGGGCCCAATTTTTGGAAAAAAGAGAGACTCAACTTGGAGTCCCCTTGCTGTGCTTTAATGATTTTAGAAGGGCATGACATGCCTATATCTGTGTCTCCTCCTCTTTTTCCTCGTCCAGCTGTTTTGTTTTCGCATGAGTATATGTCCTTGTCACTTTCCCATGTGTTTGTGGTGTCTTGGGAGTTGTTTGTCACCTTTTGGACACCTTTGAAGGCGTTTTCTATGCGTTTTTATGTGTTTGTGTTTGCCTTCCATTGTTTTCAATGGAATTCGAGAGGTTCGTCGAACGGTTCATCGAACCGAACTCGGACGGGTCGTCCATTCGACGAACTGACTTGAACTCGAGCCTTCAGACGCTCACTCATCTCTACTCAAGACTTTTGCAACCTTATCGTTGGAAAACATATTGATGGGATTGGTTACAGAAGAATTTCTAAACTACTAAAAATTCCAGTGAGCACTGTTGGGGCCATAATTCAGAAGTGTAGATACATAGAACATAATTTCCCCATAAATTGGCCCCAACCAGGTAATCTCCGCAAGATTTCAGACTGAGGAGTGAAAATAATTATCAGAAGAGTTGTCCATGAGCCAAGGACCACCTATGGAGAGCTACAGAATGACCTGGAATCAGCAGGAGCAATTTGCAGCAAGTGAAAATAATAAGTAATGCATTCAACCTCCATGGCCTATATGTATGTTCACCACACAAGACTATTGCTGAAAAAAAGTATTTTCAAGCTTATTTAAAGTTTGCCCATCAACATTTAGATAAGCCTGTGAAATACTGGGAGAATATTTTCTGGTCAGATGAGACCAAAATTGAACACTTTGAATACCATAAGACACATACTCTTTGGAGGCCAAAAGGCACTGCATATCACCTGAAACAGCATACAAGCAATAAAGTTTGGAGGTGGTAATATTTTTGTCTGGGCCTGGGTTTTAGCATATGGCACTGGCATACATTCTATATTTGAAGGAAGGAAGATTGGACAAATTTACCAAGACATGCTTGATAAAAATCTGCTGCCATCTATGAGGATGATGAAAATGAAATGAGGGTGGACATTTCAGCAAGACAATGATCCCAAATACACAGCCAAGGAAACTGAATTGGTTTTAGAGAAAGTAAATAAAGCTGGTAGAATGGCCCAGCCAATCACCTGGCCTGAATCCAATAGAAAATTTATGGAAGGAACTAAAGCTCAGAGGTCACACACCTGAGCAATGCTTGTAACTAGTTTCTTCATAAAGAAGGCATCTTGATGCCGTCATTACCAACAAAGGCTTTTGTAAGAAATATTACATTTCCGTAATTATGTTCAATATTTTTTCCCTATGTCATTTCTCATTATTAAAAACACTGCACTCTCTTCAGCATGAGGTAATAGTAAAAGAAAGTCAACAGATTCGTTTTTATCGTGCAAACCAAGTGTCTTTATTTATGAACAAAGTTAGTGGGAGGGACTAAGGGACGTTTCGGCCCAAGCTGGGCCTTCTTCATACCAAGTCACACTCCAATCATAGATGAACTAATATCACAGAGGGAATTTTTTTCTCTCTCCTTTTTAGGGGGTTTTTTGGTATAGAAATGGTGAGGAAATCCACCCAGGATAGAAGGATTGTGGTAGTAGCAAAACGCAAGCCCTTGCTCGTGCTAGCAAATGAATAACTATTGGAATTTGTCCTTTTAAGTTGGGAGAGTTCAATAACTCGTGGTCCCTTAGGTTTACAGTAAGTGGATAAGGTCACGTATAATGCACTTTTGTCTAGAAGCATAGGGGGCTTACTTGCATCTGCAGGCTTTAGGATAGGAATGTAGCAGTGGGTAATGGAGTCCTCTTTGCAGCCGTCTTCCCAGACTGTGGCTTAGAGCTTAGAGCCACAGTCTGGGAAGACGGCTGCAAAGAGGACTCCATTACCCACTGCTACATTCCTATCCTAAAGCCTGCAGATGCAAGTAAGCCCCCTATGCTTCTAGACAAAAGTGCATTATACGTGACCTTATCCACTTACTGTAAACCTAAGGGACCACGAGTTATTGAACTCTCCCAACTTAAAAGGACAAATTCCAATAGTTATTCATTTGCTAGCACGAGCAAGGGCTTGCGTTTTGCTACTACCACAATCCTTCTATCCTGGGTGGATTTCCTCACCATTTCTATACCAAAAAACCCCCTAAAAAGGAGAGAGAAAAAAATTCCCTCTGTGATATTAGTTCATCTATGATTGGAGTGTGACTTGGTATGAAGAAGGCCCAGCTTGGGCCGAAACGTCCCTTAGTCCCTCCCACTAACTTTGTTCATAAATAAAGACACTTGGTTTGCACGATAAAAACGAATCTGTTGACTTTCTTTTACTATTACCTCATGCTGAAGAGAGTGCAGTGTTTTGAATTTACATTCTATAGTCCGGACCTTGGTCCTCTCACTAGCACCTCTATACCACCCTTAATAGAGCAGTGTTCACACCATATATACCTTTACTATTTCTCATTATTACACTTCACCAAATTTATGGACATCTATGGTTTGATTGTTTTGCATTGTGGATTGGATAGGTCCTTACTGACATCTGATGAGAACTTACTTGGAAAATTGGTGGTGTTCAATATTATTTCACCTGCTGCATATGAAGCTGTCATGCTCCAGACAGTAGAGCCGTGGCCTGTCCATGAATTGTGACTAGGGATAAGCAAACCCGAAACTTTAAAGTTCGGTGTTCATACCGAAAACAGACCTTACAAAAAAACAATGTTTGAGTTCAGAGCTTGGGTGCTTTACGTATACAAACCACTTGAGCAAGCATCACTGTGCTCGGGTACGCTCATCTCTAATTGTGACCCAAGTTCAGACCGATATGCATGAATATCTGAGTGAGCCAAGCTGATATAATTGTCATTATAATAGATCTATATGTCTATCTACACCGTGTGCAGAATTATTAGGCAAGTTGTATTTTAGAGGATTTTTTTTTATTTTTGAACTATGTTCTCAATCAACCCAAAAGACTCATAAATATCAAAGCTTAATATTTTTGGAAGTTGGAGTGTTTTTTTTTAGATTTGGCTATCTTAGGAGGATATCTGTTTGTGTAGGTAACTATTACTGTGCAGAATTATTAGGCAACTTAATAAAAACCAAATATATTCCCATCTCACTTGTTTATTTTTACCAGGTAAACCAGTATAACTGTACAATATTTACAAATAAACATTTCTGACATGCAAAAACAACACCCAAAAAAATATTGACCAATATAGCCACCTTTCTTTATGATGACACTCAACAGCCTACCATCCATAGATTCTATTAGTTGCTTGATCTGTTTACGATCAACATTGCTTGCAGCAGGGCCACCACAGCCTCCCAGACACTGTTCTGAGAGGTGTACTGTTTTCCCTCCCTGTAGATCTCACATTTTATGAGGGACCATAGGTTCTCTATGGGGTTCAGATCATATGAACAAGGGAGCCATGTCATTATTTTTTCATTTTTTAGACCTTTACTGGCCAGCCACGCTGTGGAGTAGTTGGATGCATGTGATGGAGCATTGTCCTGCATGAAAATCATGTTTTTCTTGAACGATACCGACTTCTTCCTGTACCACTGCTTGAAGAAGTTGTGTTCCAGAAACTGGCAATAGGTCTGGGAGTTGAGCTTCACTCCATCCTCAACCCAAAAAGGTCCCACAAGTTCATCTTTGATGATACCAGCCCATACCAGTACCTCATCTCCACCTTGCTGGTGTCTGAGTCGGAGTGGAGCTCTCTGCCCTTTACTGATCCAGCCTCTGGCCCATCCATCTGGCCCATCAAGAGTCACTCTCATTTCATCAGTCCATAAAACCTTTGAAAAATCAGTCTTAAGATATTTCTTGCCCCAGTCTTGACGTTTTATCTTATGTTTCTTGTTCAAAGGTGGTCGTTTTTCAGCCTTCCTTACCTTGGCCATGTCCCTGAGTATGGCACACCTTGTGCTTTTTGATACTCCAGTAATGTGTCAGCTCTGAAATATGGCCAAACTGGTGGCAAATGGCATCTTGACAGCTTCACGCTTCATTTTCCTCAATTCATGGGCAGTTATTTTGTGCCCTTTTTTCCCAACACGCTTCTTGCGACCCTGTTGGCTATTTGCCATGAAAAGCTTGATTGTACAGTGAAGTTTGGCAATTTCAAGACTGCTGCATCCCTCTGCAAGACATCTCACAATTTTGGACTTTTCAGAGCCAGTCAAATCTCTCTTCTGACCCATTTGCCAAAGGAAAGGAAGTTGCCTAATAATTAAGCACACCTTATATAGGGTGTTGATGTCATTACACCACACCCCTCCTCATTACAGAGATGCACATCACCTGATTTACTTAATTGGTAGTTGACTCTCAAGCCTATACAGCTTGGAGTAGGACAACATGTATAAAAAGTATCATGTGATCAAAATACTTATTTGCCTAATAATTCTGCACACAGTGTATTCTTAACATATTGCTGCATTCGGGAATCAGTGAGCTCAGTAAACAAGTTAAATGTAATACAGCAATTTACCTTGATTATAAACTAAAACCAATATTTTTTATAATAAAATGTTGTAATTATATAAAGAAATCATAAAGAAGAAAGAAATCATAAAGAAAACATAAAACACTGTCCAGAATTAACTTGGTGTTGTTCTGTAGGGATGTTCTTCCCTTGGTATGAAATATTAAGTATTCCCGTACTGATATTTTAGATTACTTTGCAATCCTGTTGTTGTTTAATCTATCCCTGATGACTCTAAGCTATGGTGGTTAAATACTGTGTAGTTACTAGGTCATTCTAGCTCATGAATAATATTGAAGAAATAATGGTTGGTCTGCATTACTGGATTTCATGCAAAATGCTGAAAAGGCATGTAATAGAGGCACATTGGTGTATGCACAATTCGCTTGCTACTTATATTAATAAACTATGTACTGCCTTGGGAGCAGCATTGATAGGGTTACATGCATATTTAGAATTTGTAAGAATTATTTCCTTCTAAGGTCAGCAGGTACGAGACATTGGTTTAATGTCTTGGGGCTAGATGGTGCTTAATGGGTATGTCCTAATCATGCTTATATATACTGCATATCAGTTTCTTATTTTCAGTTTTGGGTTGATCTTAGAATCAAATTTAGAAATCATTAAGGAGAGTCAAGAACTTCATGTAAAATGTAAGTCAATTTTACATGGCAGTATTTTAGTATTTTACATTAATATCACAGGTATGCAAAATTTAGGTTTATGAAAATTGTTTCAAATCCACTGACTGATTCTTGTATTTTCTTATTCCCTAATTTAAAAAAAACAATAAAACTTCTAATTTTAACCATCACGTATGGATGTTGCACAAAATGTGCATGAAATTACGTACAATTGACATGAACAAGAAAAATCTTTATTGTAGCCAAAAATGTACACAATTATATGTATAAATTTATTAAACATTCATTCTGCATCTTTTATGAAAATTAATTATTGTGCCTTTTATATTTCTCTTTAAAGCTTCTCTTGATCCTTTTTCTCTTATAGAAGGTCTGCGGATCTTCTCTTTGAAGCATCCAGCATTAGTCCCCCATCATGTTCACATTCCATCTACCTTTGTATCGTCGTTCATCTCCTTGATATCCTGATGAAATCTTTTTCCTAGCTCTTTGCTAACAGAACCAAGGTTTTCAGGAAAGTAATCCAATGGAAATGTAAAAAATGTACCTGCAAATTCATCAGACAAGCCAAGACTTTGAAACATTTCAGCATGTTTTCCAAGATAGATTTAAATTTTGCATCTTACTTAGAAATGTCTTCACTACTTCTTTAAAAGAATACCAAGCCATTTTCTCAACAGCTTTAATCACTTCACAACCAATGTTGTACCTATACGTCATTCGTCGTGTATGGCTCTTTAATGTGGGCTTAGCACTATCCGATCAGGATTGGAGATCCCCCTGTACCTGTTAATCAATTAGATTTCACTGTCAAACTGTGACAGCGCAATCTAACGCGCTCCAACGAAGATCACGCTGTTCCCCGCTGCAATCGGATGATGATGACCCCATCACTGCCATGACGTGTTTCCTGTGAATGCCGGCAGACCATCGGCACTCACAAGAGAGCAGCATTTCTGCTGATCAGAGCGATGCTGAAGTATCGCTCTGATCAGCACAAGTAATCGGACTGTTCAGCCATAAAGTCCCCTAGGAGGACTAGTAAAATCAATACAAAATGTTAAAAAAAGTTTTAAAAAATATAAAAAAAAATTTAAAAGTTCAAATCACCCTCCTTTTGCCCCATTGAAAATAAAAAAATAAAAAAATTACACATATTCGGTATCACCACATTCAGAAATGCCCAATCTATCAAAATATAAAATCAATTAATCGGCATAGAGAGAAAAAATTCCAAACCCCACAATTATGTTTTTTTGGTCACCAAAACATTATATTGAAATGCAATAACAGTCGATCAAAACATTGCATCTATCCAAACATGTTATAATTAAAAATGCCAGCTCAAGACGCAAAAAATACTGTCCACTTCTGAACTCTCTAGCGCTTTGTTTTCATCCATTTATGGGTGCTTCTTAACCCCTTCACGACCGGCCGATTTTTCGCTTTCCGTTTTTTTTTTCGCCATTCTTTTTCTCTTTTTCTGAGACGTAACTTTTTTATTTTTCAGTCAATATGGTCATGTGAGGGCTCATTTTTTTGCGGAACGAGCTGTACTTTTAAATGAAACCATCAGTTTTACCATATAGTCTACTATAAAACGGCAAAAAAATTCCAAATGGCGAAAAATTGCAAAAAAAGTGCGATAGCACTATGGTTTTTGAGATATTTTATTCACTGTGTTCACTATATGGTAAAACTGATGTGTGGGTGTGATGCCTCAGGTCAGTGCGAGTTCGTAGACACCAAACATGTATAGGTTTACTTTTATATAAGGGGTTAAAAAAAATCGGAAGTTTGTCCGAAAAAAGTGGCGCACGTTTTACGCCATATTCCGTGACCCGTAGCGTTCTCATTTTTCGGGATCTATGGCTCAATGACGGCTTATTTTTTGCGTCTCGAGCTGACGTTTTTAACGGTACCATTTTTCGCAGATGCTACGTTTTGATCGCCTCTTATTGCATTTTGCGCAAAAGTTGTGGCGACAAAAAAACATTGTTTTGGCATTTGGAATTTTTTTGCCGCTACGCCGTATACTGATCAGATTAATTGTTTTTATATTTTGATAGATCGGGTGTTTCTGAACGCGGCGATACCAAATCTGTGTATATTTTTTATTTTTTTAACCCTTTAATTTTCAATGGGGCGAATGGGGGGTGATTTGAACTTTTAGGTTTTTTTTTTTTTTTTAATTTTTTAAAACTTTTTTTTTAACTTTTTTTTTTTATTTTACTAGTCCCCCTAGGGGGCTATTGCGATCAGCATTCCGATCGCTCTGCAGTATCTGCTGATCACAGCTACAAGGCTGTAAACAGCAGATACGCTCTCTATCTCTTTTGCTGTGCCGCTGGCACAGCGAAAGTGAAAGGAAGTCAGGTGTAGTACAGGAGTCATCGCATGATGATGTGCTACCATGACAACTATCGGAAGTCACGTGATCGCGTCACGTGACTTCCGGTATCGGGCGGTAAGTAAATGTTTACCGCGATCGCGCTTATAATGGCGCTGTCACATATTGACAGCGCCATATAAGGGGTTAAACGGCACGAGCAGATAACGATTCTGCTCGTGCCTAGCAGGCACACATCTCAGCTGTGAAAATCAGCTGAGATGTGTGCCGATTGCATCATGATGCTGCCGGCAGACCGCGGGCAGTAACATTATGACATTTAGGACGTAATTTTACTGCCCGCGGTCGTTAAGGGGTTAAAGTCTGTTTGGAATCATTGTCCTGCTGGAAAACCCATAACCTGGGACGCAAACCCAGATTTCTGACACTGGGCACTACATTGCAGCCCAAAATCATTTGGTAATCTTCAAATGTCATGATACCACGCACACAATCAAGGCACCCAGTGCCAGAGACAGCAGAGCACCCCCAAACATCAGTGAAGCTCCAAAATATTTGACTGTAGGTGTTGTGTTCTTTTTCTTTGTAGGCTTCATTCTGTCTTTGGTAAACAGTAGAATGATGTACTTTACCAATGAGCTCTATCGGGTCTCATCTGTCTACAAGATGCTTTCCCAGAAGAATTTTGGCTTATGTACATTTTAGTAAACTGCAGTCAAGCTTTTTTATGTCTCTGTGTCAGCAGTGGGGTTCTCTTGGGTGTCCTGCCACAGCATTTCATTTAATTTCAATGTCAACGGATTGTTCGCTCTGACACTGATGCATCCTGATCCTGCAGGAAAGCTTGAATTGCTTTGGACCTTGATTGAAGCTGTTTTTCCACCATCTGGAGTATCCTGTATTACAACCTTTCATCAATTTTTCTCTGGCATCCACATTCAGGGAGATCAGCTACATTGCTATGAGTTGTAAACTTCTTGATTATGTTGCGCACCATGGACAAAGGAACATTAAGATCACTGGAGATGGCATTTTAACCTTGAGATGGTTGATAATTTTCAACAATTTTTGGTTGTCAAGTCCTCAAACAATTCTCTTCTGTTTCTGTTTTCCATGTTAAGTGTGGCACACACAGACACACAATGCCAAAGTCAACTTATACCCTTTTTATCTGGTTTCAGGGATTATTTTAATATTGCCCACACCTGTTACTTGACACAGGTGAATTTGAACAAGCATCACAGGCTTGAAACAAAGTTGTTTAGTGACAATTTTAGAAAATGTGCCAACAATTTTGTCTAGGCCATTTTTGGGGTTTTGTGTAAAATCATGTCCAATCTGCCTTTTTTCCCACTGGTTTTTTTTGTGTGTGTTGTTCCACAACACACACAAAGAAAACAAATATGTGTAAGGAAAAAAAATGTGGAACGGCAATCATTTTCTGGGAGAAATACTTAATTTTCTGGAACAATTTCAAGGGTGCCAACACATTCGGCCACAGTATAATTGTACTTTAATCACTTATATGGTCTGCAGGACTAGTATCTTCCACTATGTGGTCACTGCATGGCAGTAATATCAGTTATGGTTTTTGTATAGAGTTGTCTTTACAGCCTGGTCATCTACTGAGGTTCTTCTGTACACACAATTACGGTGCACCACTGTAGTTGTAACCAGGGTCCATTCAGAAGTTTCACCCTCCCCTGAGCTGAACCCCTAGCTACACCTCTGAGTCACATATTTATACACAACCGGACACAGAATAGTGCAGTAAATAAGACAAGTGTCATAAACCAGAACTAGCAATATGGGAAAGGGAGAAAACAGTTGAGGCAATAAATAATGGAGCAGTTCATTGATAAGGAGTGTGAACATTTGATTGTCGTCTGATTGAGTTTAGGTCCAATGATTGTCCTATGATAAAGCTTTAGTCCAGGGTTGTGATGCCCCCAGTTGGGCTGAGGGGCACATTCTGTAATTAATGTAGAAAGACATAAATCCACGCGACACATTCATTTTAGTACGGAGCATGTCAAAGGTTGTCATACGTTTGTACTGCCAGATTCTTCTGCCCCTCTGAGATTTGAAGTTATTTTTCAATACTAGCAATTTCATGTCCATGATGTTATGATCAAAGCTACAAAAATGTTTGACCACAGGTAGATCTATTATTCTTTTGTAACGGGGTGCCAGGGGCACCTCGGGGATTGTAGTCGTGGCCCCTTTTCCCATCAGGCTTACCCCCGGCTCCGCCGTCACTTTTGGGACAGGAGATGACTTGGTGGGGCAGAGTGTGGTGGTGCAGATAACGCCGTCAGATGTACAAACACTTTGCAGACGTAGATCGGTTGAACCAGAAGGCATGTTTATTGTACACTTCTTCATAACAGAGGCAATAATCAGATGGTTTCACAACTTCTGCTGGGGGAAAACCTTTTCTGGACGTCTCCTCTAGTGGGGATGTGCCCGGCTACTCCACTTCACCTGGCTCCCACTCCGCCTAACACAGACTGGACCCACACCAATTCTGCTTCACCCTTGAGGACACTTCTTCTCTTCTTTCACTTCGCTTTCCTGTCCACAGAGCTCCCACACTCTGCCGCTTCTGCTTCTTCTCTCCCGTCCCGGACTCAACTGCCTCAGACTCCAACTTTTTCCTTAACAACTCTTTTTCTCCCTCCCCCTTCTGCTGCCGGCTCCTCCTTTCCTCTGCCCTGTTTCTATGGGGACAGCCATCCCACCCGGCCACTAGGGGAACCCACTAAAACAGTAAAAACATTTTTATTAAATAACATCAGCATTAACAACTTTCAGGGGAAAACTGCACCTCCTTGTAAGGGGTCTGCCCACCCCTTACATTCCTCCCCTCTTTCTGCCTTAGCCTCCCGGCAAGGCCCGCACCAGTAACAAACAAACTTAGCGCAAAGTCACTTTTATAAAAACCCTAAACATGTTCACATCAAGGCACACTCAAGGGGCGCACAAGTCTGGCGCCCGGAGTCCCTCCTGGGAGCTCCCGGTCTTGGTAGATAGTGTGCCTGGAGGCCTTCAGCAGGCACTCCCGGTCTTTGCTGGTCTTCTGCCCGGAGGCTTTCACAGCACTCCCGGTCTTGGAAGGCAGGAGCACAAACAACAACAACAACACAGAGGGAGCCCCTGGCTCAGTCCAGCATCAGGCTCCTTCCGGGCTCGGTAGCTTAAACAGGGTTGCAAACTGTGGAACTTTTCCGGCTCTTTAACAATAACGGTATTCAACACGAACATGTCCATCACCTCCGGTGATTACGGGTCACTCGGGATGGTAAGCGCGCTGCCATTCGGCCCGCTGAGCCCTCACATAATCAGAAAGGGACTGACCTGGCAAGCGGCGCAGCCTCCGGAACGGTTCGTAGTTGACGGGTGGTTCTGGCACCTCTGTCTCCGGTTTTGCCTCCTCAACCCCCGACGGGGGTGACGGGGTCGCTGAACGGGACGGCTGGGGACTGCCCACGATGATCACCGGGTGTGTGACCAGACTCTGGTGAATTGCCAACACCGCCGGTGTCCCCTTCTCTGGGTCAGCACTCAGTCCTGTCATGACTTCGGGCGATACCGCCAGCATGTTTCTCGGCCGGGAAATCTCAGCCAGCACCGGTCTTTGTTGGGTACGCCTCCGGTATTGGCACTCTTCCCATTCGATTTCTTGCTGCCACTGTGCGGCCTCTTGTGTAGTGGGCATCCGGGTCACTCCTACGGCAAATAGGCCCCGGCATCCCACTTCTCTCCGGAACTTCACCTTTTCTCCCGGGTACAGCGTATGAAGGCGTTGTGGTAAGCCCTCAGTGTCCAGGTTAACCCGGTTATAGAAAAAATGGTCTCCGGTCTCTTCATCCTCAATGAATCCATAGCCCTCCTTCTGGTTAAATTTGACTACGGTGCCAACGGTGCACTGCCGTTCAAACTTGTCGCTAAGGGGACCGGCCATCATTTCGTGGGCCACGGTCTCGGCCAGTAACCTCTCCTGCACCGTATCGGGTTCAGGCGATGGGGACTTTCTCTGAGTCAGGGACGTCGGCTTCACCGGCTCCCAAAAGAATCCCCACTCGTCCTCTTCTAGCTCCCGGGCATGTTGCTCTTCCGGGGCCGGAACTGCTGTGTGGGTTGGAGTTCCCACCTCGCCTGGCGAGAATACCTCCGGACACTGATGTGGAGTTCCCAGGACTTTGTTTCCCGGCTGTAGCTGCGCCTTGTAGGTGGCCCGGACTTCAGTCGAGGTCTCACCGGTCGCGGCATCCCAGGTAGTGACCCATGTTACTTTTGTGGGCCGCTCCGGTCCTCCTGGCACAGCCGGTAGGGCAAGCGTAAGTCCTTCCGCGGCCACAGTCTGCTTCGGGCGTCCTCTCCCCAGGCTGGCTGCTACCAGCGCGCCCACTGCAGCATGCTGTCTTCTCGGGGTCTCCATCTTGCTCGGAGTCAGTCTCTGAGTTGGCGTTTCTTGCAATGGCGCCGGGGACAGTGGAGATGCTGGAGAAGGTGGAGGCGGGCCTTCTTTTCCCGCTCTTGGATACACTCCACCCCCAGTCTCGCACATCAAATCGACCCGGCCAAGGCGGCTCTTCTTTTTTCCTGTAACGCCGCCCACTTCACATGTCTTCATCGGCATCCTGAGGCCAGCACCTCCCCTCTTTGAGCAGTGCACTCTGCACTTCTTTTTCTTCACCGGCCAGCCCCAGGCTTTTCTTTTGGCGTCAATTCTTCGCGCGCCCACTGTGTTCATGAAGACGGCGGCCATCTTGCCGCCATCTTGTGCCCGGTCCAACGCCTTAGGCACCACTTGTTCTTCCCACCATGGAGTCGGGACCCTTCGCCAATAATCCGGATCCTGCCAACTACGCCACATGTAACGGGGTGCCAGGGGCGCCTCGGGGATTGTAGTCGTGGCCCCTTTTTCCATCAGGCTTACCCCCGGCTCTGCCGTCACTTTTGGGACAGGAGGTGACTTGGTGGGGCAGAGTGTGGTGGTGCAGATAACGCCGTCAGATGTACAAACACTTTGCAGACGTAGATCGGTTGAACCAGAAGGCATGTTTATTGTACACTTCTTCATAACAGAGGCAATAATCAGATGGTTTAACAACTTCTGCTGGGGGAAAACCTTTTCTGGACGTCTCCTCTAGTGGGGATGTGCCCGGCTACTCCACTTCACCTGGCTCCCACTCCGGCTAACACAGACTGGACCCACACCAATTCTGCTTCACCCTTGAGGACACTTCTTCTCTTCTTTCACTTCGCTTTCCTGTCCACCCAGCTCCCACACTCTGCCCCTTCTGCTTCTTCTCTCCTTTCCCGGACTCAACTGCCTCAGACTCCAACTTTTTCCTTAACAACTCTTTTTCTCCCTCCCCCTTCTGCTGCCGGCTCCTCCTTTCCTCTGCCCTGTTTCTATGGGGACAGCCGTCCCACCCGGCCACTAGGGGAACCCACTAAAACAGTAAAAACATTTTTATTAAATAACATCAGCATTAACAACTTTCAGGGGAAAACTGCACCTCCTTGTAAGGGGTCTGCCCACCCCTTACACTTTCCTTTATGATGTGGCGATGAGAACTCATCCTTGTAAATTTGTGTCCTATCTCCTCCAAAATATAAGCCCCCTAGTTGGATATTTGTTGCATATAATTAAGTACACCACTGTAGTCCTGATGTGAGCTGATATTCTTTATCTTGTCCATCGTCATTATAAATGGATAGGTTTTACATTTTTATGGTTGCAGGGAAACGTTCCTGTTTTTATTGGAGAGCACAGGGAGCTTCTGACACTGACGCTTCTTAGATCTGGAAGCTGCAAAAATGCAGAAGTGGGGGGTCTGGAAATTTAGATTTCAATTGGACATCTTTTTGTAATAAAGGCTATTATCTTCATGCAGCTCCCCTTATCACCTCCATATTTGACTTGTAGGTGACATGATAAATCGAAGCCATAAATCCATGTGACACAAATGTGTCACATGGATTTATGTCTTTCTAAATCAATTAAACAATGTGCTCCTCAGCCCATTAAGGGCATCACAACCCTGAACCAAACTTCTGCCAGACAATAAATCCCTGGACTAGCTCTCAATCAGAAGACAATAAAACTATCGTACTCCTTAACAATGAACTGAACTGCTCCAATATTTACCGTATTTTTCGGACCATAAGATGCACCCTGGTTTTAGAGGAATAAATTAGGAAAATAAAATTTTAAGCAGAAAATGTGGTCATGACACACTGTTATAGGGCGAGGATCTGCTGCTGATGCTGTTATGGGGGTAATGTCCCCAAATTCTCTACTAAGGTACCCCATCTTGGTAATGATCCTCCTGCCTTGTATATAATCCCCATCCTTGTATATATATATGTCCCTTATCCTGGTATATGCCCTCATCCTGCTATATACCCCCATCCTGGTATATACTGCCATCCTGGTATATGCCCTCATCCTTATATATACTCCATCCTGCTATATGCTATGCAAATATATATATGCTATAGCCTGCCTCACTGCAGCAGCATCGCTCGTCTTCCTGTCTGTGTCAGCAGCAGCGCCACTGACCTGTGTGGAGCCGTCACTGTTCCCCTGCAGCATCGCGATGTCCTCCTGTCTGCCGCCCGCTGATGTTTGTAGAGAGCGGTGATGTCATCGCTGTGCACACCACTAGTCTCCACACACAGCAGCGGCCGGCAGACAGGAGGACATCGCAATTCTGCATTCAACGGTGACGGGTGAGTATACTTATTTACTGCTCCCCACGCTGATGATGATGCGTGGGGAGCAGTGAATACAGCCGCACATGATCACTCCAGGCTGTAATTGCCAGGGGTGATCACGTGGGCTGGCTGTTAATTATGCACACATACCCCGCCCATCACCCCGCCCACCTGTCAGCATTGGCTTCAGCGCTGAGAGATGATGGGCGAGAGGATGCATGCATATGAAATGAGCGGGCCCACGGGGTCATGGCAGGCGCTGCTACAGCCTGCGCAAGCCGGCGATGAACCGCTCCACCGCAGCATCCTCATTCCCCGCAGCCCTACATTCAGACTATAAGACGCACCCCTCACTTTACCCCAACATTTGGGTGAAAAAAGTGCTTCTTATAGTCCGAAAAATACGATACTGCCAAAACTGATTTCTCCCCTTTCCATATTAATAGTTTTGCTTCACAACACTTTTCTTATTTACTGCTCCATTCTATGTCCTGTTGTGTATAAATATGGGGCTCTTAAGATTTTGTGTAATACTGAGCCTGATGATGAGACCTGAGTATTCTCAAAAGCTTGATATTGGTTACCATCTTTTCGGTTAGCTATTAAAAGCTATCCACTACTGAGGACTCTTAAACTTTATTATTTTGCTATGTTCTGTGTAATGGCTGTGTCTGATCATGCAGGAACATGATTTTGGGCAGGGGAGGAAGCAAAATATGTATAGAGACAGGACATCATGTGATTGTAGCAGATAATACATTTCCCAGCCTGTTTAAAAACAATGTTTTACCTCAGAAAAAATCAGCTCACAGAAAGAATATTTTTTACTTATTCCCCAGCCCAGGAGATGTGGTATGATCAGACCATATCCCTGTACGGTCAGACATGGCCATTACACAGAACATTGCAGGGACACATAAATAAGATTAAATAAAGAATGGACGTCTGGAACACCAATGGTGTGAACAGGGTGCAAGACTCAAAAATATACAACTAAACAATAGGATAAAGAGTTGGACACCAGTCACAATGTATAGGGGAATAATGAAAAGCAGAACTGCTATGGGAATGCTAGACTGAAAAATACAATGACTATCTGAAAAAAGTGAAAAACATGAAAATGGTATCTGCATAACTGCAGTTATGCAGATACCATTTTCATGTTTTTCACTTTTTTCAGATAGTCATTGTATTTTTCAGTCTAGCATTCCCATAGCAGTTCTGCTTTTCATTATTCCCCTATACATTGTGACTGGTGTGCAACTCTTTATCCTATTGTTTACATAAATAAGATTATCTCAGCACAGGAATATTTTTTTTAACACATCCATTTGTGGATCTTATTATTATTTCAAGATCTATTGATTAAAATGTACTTTGTTCATGGGAAAACCCCCTTAAAGACACTGACATTTTAAAAACATTTAAAACAGAGGGAGGTGGCTGATTTTCCATAGAATATATATTACATAGTACACAGGAATATGGAAATTGTATAAATCTTATTATATTGTTATTACCACTAAGGCTGAGTTCACATGTTCTGTAATCATCTGTTAGAACGGATCCTGCAGAGATCTGTTGGCAAAAGGATGTCTGCCAGATCCATTTTTTTTAACATGGGAGTCTGTGGAGAACGGATCTGTTAACGCTTTCCTATTCAACTTACATTTAAAAGGTAAACTGACACCTACGGATTAGAGAAAAGCTGGCAGAGAGAATCCGTTGGGGGCATACCTCTTGGACTAGACACCTTCTCCCCAACTGCTCTTTATGTTTTTCTTTGGTGGTTCACCATCACATTATGGGTGTCAGGTCCAAGCATTCCTACTTGAACAGTGTCCTGGAAAGTGGATTGGTCATCGTGGGCCAGTTGAATGGCCACCAAGGTCTCCCGATCTGACCGCTTTAGACTTTTATCTTTGGGGTCATCTGAAAGCAATTGTCTATGCTGTGAAGATACAAGATATGCAGCATCTAAAACAACGGATACTTGAAGCCTGTGCTAGCATTTCTTCTGCGGTGTTGCTATCAGTGTGTCAAGAGTAGGAGAAAAGGGTTGCATTGACAATCCAACACAATGGGCAGCACTTTCAACACAATTTATAAGTGGTCACAAAATTGTAAATAACTAATGAACGAATAAAGTTACGTTAAAACCAAGAACACCATTGTTTTTCTTGTGAAATTCTCAATACATTTTATGTGTTACATGACCCTCTTCCCATTGGAAAAAATAAAGTTGGATCCAAAATGGCTGATTTTAACCCCTTCACGACCGCGAACAGTAAAGTTACGTCCTATTTTTACTTGACTTAATGACCAGGGACGTAACTTTACTGCCTAAAGTTCATTTGATTGCCGTGGCCATAGCAACGACTTTCAAATGATGTCCCCTGCTGTTTCTTACAGCAGGGGACATTTGCTTGACCCCAGGGGGGTGGCATCGACGATCGCTGTGATTGGCTGTTCAAATCTGAACCGCCAACCACATTGATCGCACTGGTTTTGGCTAAAACAATGCCTCAATCAGTGCGATACTATGAGATCCTGCTATGAGGTGCTGTAGCAGCTGCAGCAGATCATAGCAGGAGATCAAACATGCCGCCCCCCAACCCATGCAGCACTGATTGGAGCAATCGTGCTATGACGTGCAGCGCTCCCGTGATGGCCCCTGCGCTCTCCTGTGATGACCCCTGCCTGTGCCAATATGTCCCCCTCTACGATCTGCCCCCTCCCCGTGATCTGCCCCACCCGCGATCTCTATTCTGCTCCCATTCTTCTGCCTCTGCTTCTCCGGTCTACCTTATCCCTCTCTCCATCTGCTCTCCCTCTCTAACGTCTCCTACCTGCCTTCACCGGGTCGTCCAAGGTCTTCATTGGCCCGATCACAACTGCCTCCATCGCTGGTTCCTTCCTGGGTCTTCAGACATAAGCTGCACAACTTCCTGCTTGCTGCTCCTGTAATAAGCTGTCCACTTGATGCCTCCTATTCCTTCTGCAGTTCCTCTGGTCATTTATCCTCCTGCTAATCCTCATGGTACTGTGAGTATAATTTTTTTTTGTGTATCCCCTGTCCGTTTTTACACCTCATCCATCCGTGCGTTCCGACGAGCGCTGATCAGTGATGCAGATAACATATCTGCATCCGTGGTCAATTTTCGGCAGGATTTTTTTTTTGTCCGTATTTTGCGTTGTTTTTTTGCACCTCATCCGTGTGTGCGTCCTGCAGTGGCCGAGCGCTGATCAGGGATGCACATAACGGATCAGCATCCATGCTCAATTTTTGGCGTGACTTTTTTTTTTCCGTATCCCTGTCGCTTTTTGTATCTCATCCGTCCTGATACCCTTGTAAAAAAAAAAAGCTACCCGGTTGAAGCAAAAATTTTGTGGTAAAAAAAAATAATAATTTTCACGGCTCAACGTTATCAATTTCTGTGTAGCCCCTGGGGGTACAAGGGGCTCACCAACCATCTAGATAGATTCCTTGAGGGGTCTAGTTCCAAAATGGGGTCACTTGTGGAGGAGCTCCACTGTTTAGGCACCATAGGGGGTCTCCAAACGTGACATGGCGTCCGCTAATGAATGATTCCAACCAATTTTGCTGTCAAATTGCGCTCTTTTCCTTCTGAGCCCCGCCATGCACCCAAACAATTACTTTTCACCACATATGAGGTATCTGCGTACTCAGGAGAAATTGCACAATACGTTTTATGGTGATTTTTTCCTGATACCCTTGTGAAAAAAGCTACCTGTTCAAGTAACAGTTTTGTGGTAAAAAAAAATATGTATTCATGGCACAACATTATCAACCTCTGTGGAGCCCATGAGGCCTCACCAAATATCTACATAAATTCCTTTAGGGGTCTAGTTTCCAAAATTGAGTCACTTGTGGGGGAACTACATTGTTTAGGCACCTCAGGGGTCTCCAAATGCAACATAATGTCCACTAATGATTCCAACCAATTTTGTTGTCAAATGGCACTCCTTCCCTTCTGAGCCCCGCCATGCGCCCAAACAATTACTTTCCACCACATATGAGATATCTGCGTACTCAGGAGAAATTGCACAATACCTTTTATGATGCATTTTTTTCTGATACCCTTGGCAAAAAAAAACTACCTGTTCAAGTAACAGTTTTGTGGTAAAAAAAATATGTATTCATGGCTCAATATTATCAACCTCTGTGGAGCCCATGGTGGCTCAAGGGTTCACCAAACATCTAGATAAATTCCTTAAATTACTTGAGAGGTCTAGTTTCCAAAATGGGGTCACTTGTGGGGAATTACATTGTTTAGGCACCTCAGGCGGTCTCCAAATGCAACATAATGTCCGCTAATGATTCCAACCAATTTTGCTGTCAAATGGCACTCCTTCCATTCTGAGCCCCGCCATGCGCCCAAACAATTACTTTCCACCACATATGAGATATCTGTGTACTCAGGAGAAATTGCACAATACGTTTTATGATGCATTTTTTCCCTGATACCCTTGTAAAAAAAAAGCCACCTGTTCAAGTAACAGTTTTGTGGTAAAAAAATATATATATATATATTTTCACGGCTCAACGTTATCAACTTCTGTGAAGCCCCCAGGGGTTCAAAAGGCTCACCAAACATCTAGATACATTTATTGAGGGGTCTAGTTTCCAAAATGGGGTCACTTGTGGTGGAACTCCATTGTTTAGGCACCTCAAGGGGTGTCCAAACCCGACATGGCGTCCGCTAATGAGTCCAGCTAATTTTGCGTTCAAAAATTCGAATGGCGCTCCTTCCCTTCAGAGCCCTGCTGTGCGATCAAACAATTGATTTTTACCACATATAGGGTATAGTCATACTCAGGAGAAATTGCACAATAAATTTTATGGTGCATTTTTTCCTGATACCCTTGTGAAAAAAAGCTAACTGGTTGAAGCAACAGTTTTGTGGTAAAAAAAAAAAAAAAAATTTGCGGCCCAACATTATAAACTTCTTTGAAGCCCCGAGGGTTTCAAAGTGCTCAACAAACATCTAGATAAATTCCTCGAAGGGTCTAGTTTCCAAAATAGGGTCACTTGTGAGGGAGCTCTATTGTTTAGGCACTTCAAGGGGTCTCCAAACCCGACATGGCGTCCGCTAATGAGTCCAGCTAATTTTGCGTTCAAAAATTTGAATGGCGCTCCTTACCTTCCGAGCTCTGCTGTGCGCCAAAACAATTGATTTTTACCATGTATGAGGTATCAGCGTACTCAGGAGAAATTGCACAATAAATTTTATGGTGCACTTTCTCTTTTCTCTCTTGTGAAAGTGTAAAGTTTTAAGGGTAAAGTCAGATTTTTGTGTACAAAACTAAAATTTTCATTTTTCCTTCCACATGGCTTTGGTTCCTGTGAAGCACCTAAAGAGTTAATAAACTTCTTAGATTTGGTTTTGAGCAGTGTGAGGGGTGCAGTTTTTAGAATTGTGTCACTTTTGGGTATTTTCTGTCCCTTAGGCTTCTCAAAGTCACTTCAAATGTGATGTGGTCCATAAAAAAAATGGTTTTGTAAATTTTATTGAAAAAATGAGAAATTGCTGATGAACTTTGACCCCTTCTAACTGCCTAACGAAAAAAAAAATTGTTTAAGAAATTGCGTTGGTGGAAAGTAGACAAGTGGGCAATGTTATTTAGTAATTATTTTGCGTGACATATCTCTCAGATTTATAGGCATAACATTTCAAAGTTTAAAAATTGCAGAATTTTCAACATTTTTGCCAAATTTCCGAAATTTTCACAAATAAACGCAAAAAATATCATCCTAAATTTACCATTATCATGACGTACAATATATCACGAAAAAGAATGTCAAAATTGCTGGGATTCGTTGAAGCGTTCCAGAGTTATAACCTGTCAAAGTGACACTGGTCAGAATTGCAAAAAATGGCCCAGTCATTAGGGTGTTTTAGTGGCCGGGGTGAAGGGGTTAAAATGGTCGCCATGGTCACCACCCATCTTGAAAAGTTTCCCCCCTCCCATATACTAATGAGCCACAAACAGGAAGTTGAAATCACCAACCATTCCCATTTTATTTAGGTGTATCCATATAAATGGCCCACCTGTAGTTTAGTTGGGTTTCAGTTTAGGTTGATGGCAACATTTAAAGGGAACTTGACAATTGATACTGCCTGTGGAAAGGGCAGCATGTATGTATCAGACTGTACCTGCATGATTAGCCAGGTATGTTTAACGCTGAAATTTTGCTATACCGTAGCAAAATATACCGTAGTTTAATAGCCGCCAGGGACTGAGCTGCATGGGAGATTAGTTGGAAAGGTGGATCCCTGGCGGCTTTTCCCCTCTCATTGCCAGTGATTGACAGGTTTCTCCCTATACATATACGCAAGGAGACATCTTTTTTTTTTTATTTGTACTTCTCTTAGCCTTCTGTATACAACCTATGCCACAAAGGATATCATCAATTTTATATTTTTTTTTATCTGTTAAATATGTAAACTTTTATGCAACTATGACTGCCACACCATTGGGCCCACCCAACTGACCATTATACTGTGGATAACCATGCAGAATCGCACACAGCTTAGCTTCATTGTTCATTTATTCCTTGCTGATTGTTCCAGAGCATGTATGGAGTATTAAATATCCTTATTCACATGAATTAAATAAACAATTGTAGATTCTGTTAGGACTAAAGGGGGCTTTACACGCTACGATATCGTTAATGAATTATCGTCGGGGTCACAGTGTTTGTGACGCACATCCGGCTTCATTAACAATATCGTAGTGTGTGACACTTATGTGCGACCTTAAACGATCGCAAAAGCGGCCAAAATCGTTTGCCGTGGAGAGGTCGTCCTGAAACACAAAATCGTTTTCTGTTTATTAACGATGTTGTTCCTCGTTCCTGCGGCAGCACACATCGCTGTGTGTGACACCGCAGGAGCGACGAACATCTCCTTACCTGCCTCCAGCGGCAATGCGGAAGGAAGGAGGTGGACGGGATGTTATGTCCCGCTCATCTCCGCCCCTCCGCTTCTATTGGCCGCCTGCCGTGTGACATCACTGTGACGCCGCTGTGACGCCGCACGAACCGCCCCTTAGAAAGGAGGCGGTTTGCCGGCCAGAGCGACGTCGCAGAGCAGGTATGTGCATCTGACGCTGCCGTAGTGATAATGTTCGCTACGGCAGCGATCACACAATATCGTACATACGACGGAGGCGGGTGCTATCGCGCTCGACATCGCTAGCAGATGCTAGCGATGTCGCAGTGTGTAAACCCCGCTTTACAGTAGATGCAGAATCTGAGCTGTGGTATATTTGTCACTATAACAGCTGTGCATAGTCAAGTGTCTGGCATGGCATGGTAATCATGGGATCCGTCACATTCACTGTCTGTATTGTCTACACAGCACTCAATGAGAATAAAAAGATATAAAAGACACATGCAGCATAAAAGATCCTGTGAATTATTTTTTTATGCAGGCGGCCTATACCTGCACTGTATATATACACAACAGAATAGATATAAAGGCTAGGACTGCAGGATAAGTACACTGTTAACAATGAAAATAATAGCAAATTGTGTTTTAATCCATTTAAACCCTTCCTACATTGCAATGCTAATATATCATTTTAGATAAAAGTATATAGTTTTCGATATTACTGAGTGGATCAATACAGATATTTTAAACGTGAAAAATAAATATTAAAGATGAACATGCAGTATAAGATTCCACAAATGGGTGCATAACCTTTGTCAGTACCTGGTGGGTTAATATAATTGGTAATTGTTTTCAACAAATCATTCATAGTGCAGATGTATTTTTATTAAGTTCTGCTTAAACGAAAAATATTGGTCAGTGCTGGTCAATGTACGCCGCTGACATAAAATCAAACCCAAGGCCTGTACATTATTGGCAGCCACAAGTATTTCTCATGTTATCATTGTGGCAGCTGAATTACAGAGGGAGGGTAGCGGCTGGGCTCTGCCATGCACAGCTCATTGCAGAAACCACCATGAGACGTGACATTTGTCATCCTCATAAGAATTGCTTTGACTGCATATCCAATGGTCTCTCCTAGACGACTGGATCCCAAAAGAGACCTGTTCACTCTATGTAGGATTTTATAAATTGCTTTGTACATTTTGAGAGAAAATATGTGAATGGGGCAGACAGGTATAGGACATCAGGATCATAAGCACTCAAGGCTGACATGAGAGCTGTCCATAGTACTGAATTTAGCCCTCCAAAATGATGGCTTTCTTTTCTACAGCTTTTTCTGCACAACAGTATATGCTAATATATAAATTGATGCCTTATTTTGCATCATGTATTGTTAGACAGGTATTATAAGTTCCTCATATTCCTATGAAAACTGAAATATGGGATGTGATGTGTTTACCTGTATGATCTCTAGTGAAATGAGCTAGCGCTACTGCACATTTTATCCAATGCTGTGTGATAGATCTATAAATATCATTCAGCTGTAACCTCTTGTTACACAACGCACCTTCAAGCCCCTCTGAAATCCTCATCCACAGCTCCCAATCTTCTTCATATTTCCCATCCCCCAACAGCTCTATCTTATAAAGCTTCCCCTCCCCAGTGACTGGAGGTAGTTCAGTATTGCTCTTTAACCCATTGGTTTCCAATGGGATAGCCACAGCTACATTTCTGACATTGCCATGCTTAGTTTTCACACATCTGTGCTTCACGTTTTCACCCTGGTCAGTTTTACACAGTATGATATATCAATGTACTTTGTATCAGTAGCGTTATTGTAATGAATTGAATCTCTGGATGGGAACTAACAGCTGTGAGTCAGCTTGAAGGGGAAGTCACAATGACAAATGTGATTAAGACTCTGTGAACTTGTGGCTGGGGTGCAAGATTGAAGTAGAATATAGCAAATTAAGTAATCTCATATCCTGCTTATATATTAGATTGATGATTTCAACAGGAATTATGTCTTGCACCTATTTTTATAGATCAAAGAACTTAGCAGTACATTGTGTTCTCCAAGATATGTGAAAACATTAAATATGTGAATATTAAATAACATATTTGCCAAAACAGTATACTAGAAGAATTGAGGTACTTGGTGCACAGATTCACCAATTCATGTGTACCCATCAGCCATGATAAGGTGTACCTTTCTTTAAGGGGACCCTAACCTTTTTTTAATCAGCCATACTTCTCCTGGGTCAGAAACCTACAAATTTAAAGGGTAGGTAAGATGCAGTACTAATTAAAAGCAGCCTTTGTGTATGTGCACCTAATGTCTTTAAGACACAAGGGGACCTACCAAATATTTCAAGGCAAAGACGTTTCAGGATAACCCTATTGGTCTTTTTGCTAAAGTGACTTCTCCGACATCTTTCCAGTCCTTGTGCAACTTGGCCGCCACCATCTTCTTGTGATGATTTCAACTATAAATAGCAAGTGGCTTCCAAATTGAAGCCACACGAAGATTGAACAGGTTACATCTTTCAGCCTCTTCATGGCTTTCAAAGTCTGAAGCTCCAACAAAATGGAATGTATATTCAGCTAGCCGTTTTGACATTGCTATGCATTATGTTCACACTTTGCAGCATTTTGTAGCACTGTTCGGACGAGTTCCAGAAAAAAAAAACGTTATGTGCACATACCCTTAGGCTGATTGGAGGAATGATCAGCCAATTATGGTGGCAGTCACCACTTCCAATAGTCTACTACTAAGGGCTCGCTCACCTGAGCATATACATCGGAAAAGTGCTATCCAAGGTTTTATCGGATAGCGCTTGGTTCAATATTAAACTATGAAGCAGTGCCAATCAGTGCATTTTCTTCATGCCAAATTGGAGCAAGCTGTGACTGTCAGTGCAAATCAGATGGTGTGCTCCCATTCAAGTCTATGGATGCGGGGAAATAATCAGACTGCACTTGGATGACATCCGAGTGCTGTCAGATTTTTCCGAACTCATAGAATGCAGAAGATGGAGATATTTTGTTCTGTATCTTCTCTTCACCTGTGCTATGAGTCCCTCATGCGAGTGAATCAGATCGCACTAAGCCTACACTCCGATCAAACACTGATCAGAGTTTCACCGAGTGTCATTAACTTAATCGATCCAATTCTCTCGCAGAGAGAATATATGATCTTGTGACGTTAGACAAAGAAACAAAAACTGATCACCACTTCCTAGCAGATTAAGGCTTGGGGTCATACGAGCATATAGAAAAAAAGGTCAGATTTTCATCCACATGTTATCTCACTTGTCATCCATGTGCTGTCAGTATGCAATTCGTTTTTTTTCTCAGCAGCTATTATTCATTGCCAATCATTTACAGGATTATTTGCAGTGTCCTATGCTACAGATTGGTAATAAATCCGTAAAAAAACAATGCCACCTGGATGGTCTGTGTTGCATCCAATTTTCATTTTTTTTTATAACTGTAATTTTTTTTGAGATTTAGAAAGTTTAACAAGCAGAATAAACATAATACATTTTTCATTTAGAAAAAGTAGATCAGTGGGTGTAAATAGCATTAAAATGCATCATTAAGACCGAATTGCCCTCCAGTGGCCCCTAAGACATATTGCATCCTGGAACATAGTAATAAAATTGCAGGTGTAAACAACCCTCATATGCAAGTTTCCATAGAGCCACTATGAACCCATCCCGTTTCACCTTATGCATACAAGATTGCTGTTACGGTTCGGGGTTCTCTGGAGCCTCGAATCGCTCCTGTCCCGGCCTCATCCCCTGCTGTTGTGTCAGCTGCCTCTACTGCTCCAGCTGTCTGCTGCTCCAGGCACTTGGCTGCTAGGCATCAGGTGTCCAGGGTCTTTGTTCGTTCTGAGGCAAAGTCCCTGTTTTGCCCTACCGCGCATGCACGGGTTCCGCAGCCTTTACTGGCTCTAAGTGCGAGATTCCTACTACTGCGCATGCAGGTGACATCACCAGTGACGCGCCGGCTCCTGATTGGCCGTCGTTGTCACTGATGACGCTGCGGCCGCTGATTGGCTGTCGATGACGTCATTGTGATGTGGCGGTCCCTGAGTAGTCATACATGAGATTTAAAATATAGCTTTTAATAATAAATAAACAGCTAAACATTAAAAAAATGGATGGTAATCCAAAATGATCAACATCTGTGTCACCAGTGGTTATAAAACCAGAAATATTAATTACATAGATGCAAACACAATGTATATAGCAATGAAGGCATTGGTTTAAAACACTCCCTAATATGAACAAAGAAAGAGCAGAAAAGGAGTACTAAAATTTGACAATGGTCATAGCATCACCCTATGCAATATATTGCCTTAGTGCAAATCCCTTCAATGGAACAAGGGTTATTCAAAATAGATAAGAAATAAATAGAACTCTTTCACCAATTTAGAAGATCCATTTGGCAAATATCTTGGCTCTTGTAGTGTCCAGGGAGGACAATGGAGGGGAAACCACAGGTCTGTAGGTCCCTCACATTAAAGAAGTCTAACCTTGATGTCCCCAAAACTCCCGCCTTAACAAGTGCAGATCACAGCTGTCCCTGTTACCATGATCCTCCCATGGACAAATATATCACAAATAGAGATGAACAAACTCAGTCTTTTCCATGAATACAAAGTTTGGGTTCAGAGTTTAGGTTATTTAAGTATGCACACCACTTGCGTAAGCATCGCTGCGCTTGGGTACGCTCGGTGCTCAGCCCAGTGCAAGCTGCTTGCAGTGTTTGATCAGCTTGCACTGAGGGTAACAACAGTGTGATCAGATGTAGTGTGTGCCAAACAAAAAACAAAAAAGGAAAAACCCTGCCCACCCTCTCCTAGAAGTTTTCTGTTTATGGCTGGCTGCATGTGGGTGGAGACCTGAACTGCCAATCAGTTACTTTAAATGGAGTTCAGGTCAAGTCCGGGCCCAAAACTGAACTATAAAAAAGTTCAGCTAGACCAGCAGATCCCGAACTTCCATGGGTCAGCTCCTCTCCAGTCTCCAGGACATGTTCACTTTAGAGCCAATGTTGACTAAAAAGAACATTTTGAAAAGGAAAAATTATAGTTGATTTCTAGAGTTTTTCTGAAACATCGTCAGTATCTTTGACAGTTTTTATTAAGATAACAGTCTGATATTGTGTTTCTGCTTGTTTGAAAGCAAAGTCTGTCAATGAATCATAAATAACATTGCATATATTCAACATTAAACATTTTCTGTATACATATATCATATTTTTAAATTACATATTATATTTAATGTAGAACATAATATGCTTTGAATCCTTATATAGCGTGCAGAAATCTGTCTTTCTATTCAATAAGGTTTATCAAATAGAACTTTATCTAATAAAATAGATTTTCAGCTGTTCCTTCTTGAGAGCAGTGCTGGATGCTTTGGATGTAATTGAAAACTAAGTGATGCCTCACTTCTCACAAAGAATATTCCAGTGTCTGTCTGTAGTAACTAAATACAATAAAACCAGTTCTCTTCTTTCAAAAACACTCATAAAATTGGTGAGAACTGTACAGCTTTAAAGGGGTTTTTCCATAACACTCATATTGATGATCTTTACTATTAGATAAGTCATCAATATCAAATCAGCTTAGGGTCGACAACCGAAACTTCCCCCTCACAGCTGTTGTAACCACCATCAGTTCTTCGGATGTAGGCTGGACTCAGACGAGCTATGGCATCCGATGCGATAGCATCGGATACTATATGCTAATGACTCCCGGCTCAGGCTCTGCTGCGAGCGTGAGCCAAGTGTCATGCGCCTGTGACCCGATCCTGCAATCAGGTCACAGCTGTGAAGCTGAGGACGAGTGCTGCGGAGGAGAGGGAGGGGTTAATTCTTCCATCTCCTCCATTGTCAACCTGTGAGCCTGTGCGTATATCGCACTGCACTGGGATAATATCCGAGTGCAGTCCGATGTATCTCTTGCACCAATTCACTTGAATGGGTACGAGGGATACAGCTGTAGCAGAAAATCGCAGCATGCTGACGCATCTGGAAAATCTGGATGTGAAAAAGCTGACTAACTGCTCTCCCTCATTGACTAACATAGGTCCGAGTGCAATGAGAGATTTTCTCGCATTGCACTCGTCCGATTTTCACGCTCATGTGAGCGTACCCATAAACATAGTATTTAGTGGGACTCCACAGCTCCATCACACTGTTTACTGGCCATTCTTGGCTACTGCAGATCAGTTCTTATTACTTGAAGGCATTTAAACAAGTTGAAGGGATGTGGCTACTTTCTCTTGTTAGTGCAGGTTTCCTCACAAACTGACTAGCACTTCTGGCCATACAATGTCTGCTGATCAAGTGGCATGTAACCAGACCAGTCCATCAGTCTTTTCCAATAGGTAAGCAACTGCACAATTTGAGCTGCTTTCCCACTCACGTGGCTAATGGACTGGTCTGGTCACATGCGGCTCCATCAGCAGACATTGTATGGGCAGCAGTGCTGGTTGGTCAGGGTCAGTGTGTAAGGAAAACTGCACTAAGGCCCTTTTCACACATCTGTTTTTCGCCATCAGTCACAATCCGTTGAGTTGTGAAAAAAACAGATCCAGCGCTTGGTTGCTCAGTGATCCAAGGTGTTATTTTCAGATGAAAGTAAATTTTGTATTTCATTTGAAAATCAAGGTCCCAGAGTCTGGAGGAAAAGTGTAGAGGCACACAATCCAAACTGCTTAAGGTCTAGTGTGAAGTTTCCACAATGAGTGATGGTTTGGAGAGCCATAACATCTGCTGGTGTAGGTCCACTGTGTTTTATCAAAAACAAAGTCAGTGCAGCTGTCTACCAGGAAATTTTAGAGCACTTCATGCTTCCCTCTGCTGTCAAGCTTTTTGGAGATGGAAATTTCATTTTCCAGTAGGACACCTGTCCACACTGCCAAAAGTACCAATACCTGGTTTAATAACCACAGTATCACTGTGCTTGATTAGCCAGCAAATTCGCCTGACCTAAACCCCATTGAGAATCTATGTCAAGAGGAAGATGAGAGACACCACACCCACCAATGCAGACGAGCTGAAGGCTGCTATCAAAGCAATCTGGGCTTCCATAACACCTCAGCAGTGCCACAGGCTGATCGCCTGCATGCCACGCCTCATTGATGCATTAACTCATGCAAAAGGAGCCCCGACCAAGTATTGAGTGCATTTACTGTACATTCTTTTCAGTAGGCACCAACATTTCTGAGTTTAAAGTCATTTTTTACTTGATCTTCTATAATATTCTAATTTTCTGAGATAATGACTTTCGGGTATTCATTGGCTGTAAGCCATAATCATCAACATTAATAGCAATAAACAGTTGAAATAAATCACTCTGTTTGTAATGACGCTATATAATATATGCGTTTCTCTTTTTTTATTGAATTGCTGAAATAAATTAACTTTTGATGATATTCTAATTTATTGAGATGTCCTTGTAATTGCTGCAGACATTTCTGCACCAAAAGCCTGTCTCTTAGCAGGAAAAACACAGTTTATAATACATGCATTTTTTCCACATTTTTTTCTTGCGTTTTTGATGGTTTTTTTTTTTTTTTACCAGTGTGAAGGCCTAGGCTATGAATCATTTGCCCAGTATAACCAGTATAATATAATAAGATAATCTGTCCTCTGAATGCTTATGCTTATCTCCACATGTACTTAATTGAAATATTAAAATGAATGTATAAACCGAAACAAACTATGTTTTAGGGCTAAATAGAACAGATACTTTGAAAACCGGTTAGACTCACGAATAAGTAATATTCTTGAGTAGACTCTCGTCCACACCCAGACACACCTGAATAACTTACTATGGAATGTTGCTGTACAGGTAAGACTGTCCAAAAAGCTGTATAAAATGTTATGCTCTTGAATACAGGGGCAGAAGAACACAACTGTGCTTCTCCCAAATAGAGATACGTCTCTGAGTGGTCATTTTCCTGATTCATATACATCTGCGCAGTTCTGATTTGAAATCCTCCTCTGAGACCCTGAGAGACCCTGGAGGTCATTCCAACAGTCTGGCACCCAAATTGTGGGGCCCCCATAAGGAGCACCCTGATACCTGGACACCCCGATATCTTGGATGTCACGGACCAGGACCTCCCTCCGCTCCAACAGGTCTGATCAACCTACAACCCCGGTAAGTGTTGCATACTGTGTATTCACTGCCGATACGGTTGTTCTTGGAGAGGAGGGGGTGACAGGCCTTGTGTCCCCATTGGAGTTAAAGGTACACAACAGTGACTTAGTGGTGTAGTCTTATACATTTTAATGGTTGAAAATGCTGTAAGGATTGACATGCAGCAGATCTGAAACTAATTCAAATTAGCAATGAAAAAATAAGGAACATATGCATTGTTGGTACTAGGAAATCCTAACATTGCGCATACTTGCGGCACTGTTAAGGAAAGCAGTGAAGGAGAGAGTGCTCACAAAGCTGGGCTGTGATGTGCGATGAAACTCCACCCACAGCCCAGTCAGGGAGACTGTGTCCCGCCTCGGTGATGCCAGGCCAATTTCCAATTTTGGAACTTGACATCACATCACCGGACATTAATTCTCAGTCTGGAAGATCACAAGGGGCACTCACCACTTGATGTAAAAGCACAAGTTTTTCTTTTTTTCTGTGGTTTCACATCACGCCAGGTAATGCAAGGTTATATAGGCTAGCTGCCATTTTTCATGTGGACTATGCTTTCTCTAAGCTTGTTACCCTAGTTTCTTTATTCCCTGACATGATATAAAATCATTTTATGAATTTTGTGGTTTTACATTAAGTGGTGAATGCCACAAATCTTATGGACGTTTACTTCTTATGGACAAAAGATGATATCTAAGCTGAAGATTGACATGCCAGTCCATCTAATCAGAACAAGAATGTGATTTTTAGCAATACCAATGCCTTCTATTGCTTTTCCCTTTTTGGATTAGCAAACCAATAGATCATTTCACCCCACAGAGGAGCATTTTATTTGTTTATCAGGTGATCGGCAGTGTGTTTTGACTCACATTAATTGTAAAAGTGCATTCCTAGAGACACTCATTCACTATAATCCTCCAGTCTAAATCTACCTTTAGGCCAAATAAAGTGGCCATGGTAAAGGCCCGGTTACACGCAACGACGTATCTAACAATATATCACTGGGGTCACAGACTCCGTGACGCACATTCGGTATCGTTAGCGACGTCGTTGCGTGTGACGCCAACGAACGGCCGTTAACGATCAAAAATACTCACCTTATCGTTGATCGTTGACACGTCGTTCATTTCCAAAAAATCGTTGATTGTTGCAGGACGGAGGTTGTTCGTCGTTCCTGAGGCAGCACACATCGCTACACGTGACACCCCTGGAACAACGAACTACAGCTTACCTGCGGCCGCCCGCAATGAGGAAGGAAGGAGGTGGGCGGGATGTTACGGCCGCTCATCTCCGCCCCTCCGCTTCTATTGGGCGGCTGCTTAGTGACGCCGCTGTGACGCCGCACAAACCGCCCTCTTAGAAAGGAGGCGGTTTGCCGGCAACAGCGACGTCGCTAGGCAGGTAAGTCCGTGTGACGGCTCCTAACGATTTTGTGCGCCACGGGCGATGATATCGCTGTGTGTAAAGCCCCCTTTAGGTTTTCAAATTGCTTGTAAAACAATTACTTGATTAGGCAGAGGAACTACTATCTTCCCTGCAAAATCAAATGATAGCTGGTTAAATAATCACAAAACAACAGTAGCCGTTAGCCGCAATCTATCAGCTCTATTGGCCATTACCCTTAATAATTTTTCCTAGTTGTTTAATATCAGATGTGAACAAGGGTACTGTTGGATATTCAAAAAATCAAAGACACAAAAATCACAGGTTGTATTAATAAATTGGTATTTAAGAAGTATGCTAGCAACAATCTTTTCACATTTTTATAACCAGTCACGATATGATCTTAGGCCATGCTCACATCAGCGGTATTTTGCCGCAGGGCCAGATCCGGTACAAAGGCGTTTCAGCTCCATTCATATCCTATTGAATCGCGGTCACATGCAGTCACATGCGGTTCATGTGACCGCATCCCGATGCGACTCCATTGGAGGTGAATTAAGCTGAAACGCATTTGTACTGGATCCGGCCCTGCGGCAAAATACCGCTGATGTGAGCGTGGCCATATTGTGCTTTTTTGCTGCAAATTACATCTGTGATTCGTCTACTGCATATGTTTAATATGGTTAGTTATATTCAGCAAAACACAGCAATAAAAAAAAAAACCTGCAAAAATACAACAAAACCTGTTGGATGCTTTTTTTTGCACTTTCTCATTGCTTTCTATGGATAAAAAAAATGCTGCAAAAACGCTGAAAGAATTGACACTCTGCAGATTTCAAAAACGCTGCAGATCTCAAATTCAGTAAGGAAAAAGAAAAGAAGCGTGGGCATGAGATTTCTGAAATCTCATAGCTTTTGCTTTTATTGTAAAATTCAGCTTCTTGTTTGCAGAAAAAAAAACAACAAAAATATGCAGCAAAATACAGCAAATGAACATAGCCTTAAACAACTCTGCTCCCTCTTGTCGAAAGATAATGTATTGCCTAAAAGGTATTTAAATACAATAAATAGCACTAAGGGCAGAGCTAAAATAATTGCAGCAGCAGTACGTGTGCCTGTTATGTGCCTTGTGGTTTTATGTCCCTTGTGTTCAATGGTTCAGCAAGTCACTCTCTGGTATCTATTGGATTAATACACAATGTTCCTCAAAAATTATCACATTTATAGTTGGGAAATTACATTTCTTTGCATAAGCACATTATTTGCAGAAACAAGGACCATATGGGAGCACATGACCCGTAATGCCATTGAGTATAGTGAAAAAAAGACAGGTTGTGTCATGCTAAGAAAACTGTTTTCATGCGGTATAAACAATAGCCCCAAATTTAATCATTTACACATACAAAAATCTGTCTACACTCAAGCTCCAGTCCTAATTAAAATGTCTTAATTAAAGAAAGCAAGGTTATCTTACATCATCATTCACCATATTTCTTGGGAATTGATTGTCTCCCTTTCATTCTGTCTTTATTAGCTGTGTTTTGTATGTAAATGTGAACTGATTGTGAATGCTATATCATGATCTGTATCCTTATATGACTAAAACTGCTTTGACTCAATAAAGAAAAAGGACAAATGCATAACTCCAATTCTTCCTATGTCACAATTACTAAGGAATCTTCTTTGTATGTATTGTCCACGCCTCATATCTGAAAAGCATGATTTATTGTATAGGAATCTTATATACAGCATATAATACCATATTTGTCGGACTATAAGACGCACTGGACCATAAGACACACCCTGGTTTTAGAGGAGGAAAATAGGAAAATAAAATTTTAAGCAAAAAATGTGGTCATGACACACTATTATGGGGCGAGGATCTGCTGCTGACACAATTATGGGGGTAATGTCCCCAAATTTTCTACTAAGGTACCCCATCTTGATAATGATCCTCCTGCCTTGTATATAATCCCCATCCTTGTGTGTATATATATATATATATATATGTCCCTCATCCTGGCATAGCCCCCATCCTGCTATTTACCGCCATCCTGGTATAGCCCCCATCCTGCTACATAGCGCCATCCTGCTAAATACCTATATCCTGCTATATACTGCCATCATGGTATATGCCCTCATCCTGCTATATACCCCCATCCTGTTATATACTTCCATCCTGGTATATGCCCCCATCCTACTATATACTGCCATCCTGGTATATGTCTTCATCCTGCTATATACCGCCATCCTGCGACATAGCGCCATCTTGTTATATGCCCTCATCCTGCTATATACCCCTATCTTGGTATATACTGCCATCCTGGTATATGCCCTCATCCTGCTATATACCCCCATCCTGCTATATACCTCATTCTGCTATATACCCCCATCCTGGTATATACTGCCATCCTGGTATATGCCCTCATCCTGCTATATACCCCCATCCTGCAATATACCCCCATCCTGCTATATACCCCATCCTGGTATATAGCTTGCAACTTGTGGCACACAAAAAAAAATAAACGTTTATACTCACCTTTCCTCACTGCAGCAGCATCGCTCGTCTTCCTGTCTGTGTCAGCAGCAGCTTCGCTGACCTGTGTGGAGCCGTCACCGTTCCCCTGCAGCATCGCGATGTCCTCCTGTCTGCCGCCCGCTGATGTGTGCAGAGAGCGGTGACGTCATCGCTGTGCACACCACTAATCTCCACACAAAGCAGCGGCCGGCAGACAGGAGGACATTGCGATGCTGCATTCAACGGTGACGGGTGAGTATACTTATTCACTGTGCCCAGCACTGATGATGATGCACGGGGGGCAGTGAATACAGTCACACATGATCACTCCAGGCTGTAGTTGCCAAGGGTGATCACGCGGGCCGGCTCTTTACTATGCGCGCATCCCCTGGCCATCATCCCGCCCACCTTTCAGCATCGGCTTCATCGTGGGCACACATGGTCACGGCAGGCGCTGCTACAGCCTGCGCATGCCGCCGATGACCAGCTCCACTGCAGCACCCTCATTCCCCGCAGCCATGCTCTACATTCAGACTATAAGACGTACCCCCCACTTTCCCCCAACATTTGGGGGAAAAAAGTGTGTCTTATAGTCTGAAAAATACGGTATGTATATACATTGCTCAGCATAAATGAATACACCCTTTTTTAAAAGTAAGATTTGAATCAACATACAGTGGAACCTTGGTTTACGAGAACAATCCGTTCTGGGAGTGTGCTTGTAAACCAAGTTACTCGTCTAGCAAAGAAAAATTTCCCATAGGAAATAATGCAAGCTCAGACAATTCGTTACACAACTTGTGCAATGTCCCATCCTGGTCCCCTATTGTGCCATTCCACACACGTACAAACACACACAAACACACACATTATGCTCACCTTACATTCCGTTCCCTCGCCAGCCTCCTGGTTCTTGTAGTCCGCTGGTAGAGGATGTGTATCGGGTAACCATTGTGACCGATGCCAGAGCTTCCACTGCCAGTGTGCTGACGTCAAAGGCATGAGCCGCTTGCCTCTGATTGGTCAGCGTGCTTCCTTTGAGAAGCGGCTGACAGCGGAAGTTCTTCCATCGTCACGATGGTCACCCGATACACATGTGTATGTGCACGTGTGTGCGTGTGTGTTTGTGCGGACTGCAAGAGTGGGTCAGAGCACGGTGAAAATACGGAATCGGAAGTGTGCTTGGTAAGTATTTGCTCGTACAGCAAAGCTTGCTTGTAAACTGAGTTACAAATTTCCAGAAAGCGGGTCAGAGTGCGGTGAAAATACGGAACTGGAAGTGTGCTTGGTGAGTATTTGCTCGTACAGCAAAGCTTGCTTGTAAACTAAGTTACAAATTTACAGAAAGCTTTGCTCGTATAGCAAAATACTCGCACACCCAGTTACTCGTAAACCGAGGTTCCACCTGTATTATAGAGTACAAGAATAATTTCCAAAAGTCTCATAGAACATTTTTTCACACATAATGAAAGTAAGGATAATAATATAACTTTCATTACAAAATCTTCAGCTTTACTGAAATGAGTTAATTCAAATGAATTACAACTACATCGAGTATGTTGTATGACCTCCATGATTTTTAAGTATAGTCTTCTAGGCATAGAATGAATAAGTTGTCGACATATTGCAACATCTTTTTCCATTTTTCAAGAATGACCTATTTTAGAGCCTGAATGCTGGATTTAGAGTAATGCAGAACTTGTCTCTTCGGAATTCCCATAGATCTTTTAGTTAGATTCAGAACAGAAGACAAACTTGGCCACTGAATAATTTTCACCCTTTTCTTCTTCCGAAATGCAACAGGTGTGTGTTTTGGATTAATGTCATGTTGGAAAAATGCACGTCTACCAAGGACACAGAATGATGGCTGGTTTATATTGAAACAAAAGATGCTATCATCACTCTATGCCCTTGATAGACATGTATTTTTCTAACATGACAGTGATCCAAAACACATACAGTTGAAACCAGAAGTTTACATACACTCTCTAAAAAGACACATATCCATGTTTTTCTCACTATCTAACATGAAATCAGAATAAACCTTTCCCGTTTTCGGTCAATTAGGATTACCAAAATTATTTATATTTGCCAAATACCAGAATAATGAGAGAGAGAATGTTTTAAAGCATTTTTATTACTTTGTGCAAAGTTAAAAGTTTACATACACTAATGCTACTATACCTTTAAACAATATCGCACAGCCCATATGATGATGTCATGTCTTTAGAAGCCTCTGATAGGTTTATTGACAACATCTGAGTTAGAGACACCTGTGGATGTATTTATATACACACCTGAAACACAATGCTTCTTTGTGTAGCATTATGGGAAAGTCAAAATAAATCAGCCAAGATCTCAGTAAGAGAATTGTGGACTTGCACATTTCTGGTTCATTCTTGAGTGCAATTTTCAATTACCTGAATGTGCCTTGTTCATCTGTACAAACAATTATATGCAAGTACAAACAAGATGGGAATGTCCATCCATCATACCGCTCAGAAAAGAGATGGGTTTTGTGTACCAGGGATGAACGTGCTTTGGTCAGACATGTGCATCTCAACCCAAGAGCAAAAGCAAAGACCTTGTGAAGATGTTGACAGGAGCTTGGTAAGATTGTGTCATTATCCACAGTGAAACAAGTACTGTATCAACATGGGCTGAAAGGCCACTCTGCCAAGAAGCTATTACTCAAAAAAAACAAAAAAAAAACAAAACAAAAAAAAATCAGATTAATGTTTGCAAATGCACACAGGAACAGGTCTTAATTTCTGGAGACATATCCTGTGGTTTGAGAAAACTAAAATTGAACTGTTTGGCCATAATGACCATTGTTTGAAGGAAAAAGGGAGAAGCTTTGAAGCCAAAGAACACCGTCCCAACTCTGAAACACGGGGGTGGCAGCATAATGTTGTGGAGTTGTTTTGCTGCAGAAGGGACTGGTGCCCTTCACAAAATAGATGGCATCATGAGGAAAGAAGATTATCTGGCAATACTAAAGCAACATCTGAAGACATCAGCCAGGAACTCAAAGCTTGGGTGGAAATGGGTTTTCCAAATGGACAATGACCCAAAGCATACTGACACACTGATTACAAAGTGACTCATTAGCGATGTGAAATTCTAGATCGCAACTGCGATCTTTCGAGATCGCACATAGGTCATTTTATGCATGTTAGATCTCGAAAGATCGCAGTTACGATCTAGAATTTCACATCGCTAATGAGATCGCTAGCGATGTCGCAGCGTGTAAAGTACCCTTTTAAGGATCATCTCTGATCTCAATCCTTTTGAAAATTTATGGGGAAAGCTGAAAAGGCAGGTGCGAGCAAGGTGACCTACAAACTAGGCTCAGTTACACTAGTTTTGTCAGGCGGAATGGGACCAAATTCCTACCAGCTATTGTGAGAAGCTTGTGGAAGGATATCGAAAATGTTAGACCCAAGTCATAAAGTTTAAGATGAATGGTACCAAATACTAATGAAATGTTTGTAAATGTTTGACTTTGCAGAAAGTAATAAAAATGCGTTAAAACATTCTCGCTCTCATTATTCTGGCATTTGGCAAATATAAATAACTTTGGTAATCCTAATTAACCTAACACGGGAAAGGTTTATGTTGATTTCATGTCAGATAGTGAGAAAAACATTCACATGTGTATTTTTAGATAGTGTATGTAAACTTATGGTTTCAACTGTATCTGTTGCATTTCTGAAGAAGAATCGGGTGCTAGTAATTCAGTGAGCAATTTTATCTCCTGATCTGAAACTTACTAAAACACCTATAGGGAAATCTGAAGAGACAAGTTGAGCATCACTCTCCATTCAGCATCCAGGCTCTAAAAGAGGGTGTTCTTGAAGAATTCAAACATGTAGATGTAGCAATATGTCACCAACTTGTTCATTCCATGCCTAAAAGATTGGGTGCTGTCCTTAAAAATCATGGAGGTTATGCAAAACACTAGGTGTAGTAGCTTATGATGTGCAGTGTATTAAATTTTGCATCAACTAAAACTCAAATTTTTCAAAATGTTGTAAATTGTATATCTGTATGTGGCCAGTACAACCCCACCACTGGAAATAGTTTTCAAACAATGTCTTGCCATTGTGTTATTTCAGCAAGTGAATGTCCTGTTGTGAGCTCAAAAATGATATGCAAGTTTGTATCAATAGTTGATGCTTATCGGCAGTTAATTTTCCTCAGTAGCTGCTGCTTGCCTACTGTTTGGCTCAGATTAATTAAGTTATTTTTGAAGCTGCAGCTTTCTTACAATTCCAGCACAAAAAGAAGAAAAGGTCTCGCACCACCACACTGCACTCCACATTAATGCTGGAAAGGAGGAGGTCATATCAGGTTATTTTCCCAATGTAGCGCTGGTCGTGGGTGCACATTGAGATAAGAGTCAAAGTCTCATTATATTTCCATGGAAAATAGAGAATCAACGGCACATACCATCCAATTTCCAGAAAAAAAAGATTCTTTTATTGGTTCCAGAGGTGCACATAAATGGTGGACCCATAGAAGTGCTGTATAGCACGAAACGGACGTCGTGCTAAGGAGACCCGCATCCAGCTCTCCTCTTGCCTTTTATGTGCACCTCTGGAACCAATAAAAGAATCTGTTTTTTCTGGAAATAGGATGGTATGTGCCATTGCTTCTCTACTTTCCATGGTTACCTACAATTCCTACAGGAAGTGTGAAGTAGTCGGAGACACACCTCCTGCTTAATCATTGGGTAAAGCAGTTTGTCTCTCCTGCCCCTTTCGGCTCTGACACTACAGGAATAGATGATTTCTTATAGCAAGCCTAGAACAATTGTAAGGTATAGGATTCTAAATCATTAGTGAGACAAAGCTGTCATTAGGTAATTGCAGCACATATACTGGACAGATGAGCCTTAGTGAGAGTGAGTTTGGAAAATCACTATAACATTGCTAGTTGTGTCTAAATATGCAATTCTCACAGGCAGAATAACCCTACCATTTTAGATTAAAAGAGCTCCTCAGTGTAATAAAAGCATAAAGAGAATTATATAAATTTTGACCTCTTTATAACTCCTGATGCTCTGATTTCACTTTTCTTCAATGATTAATGATTTGCTGCTATCACCCTTTTAAACCAGCGTGTCCTTCCATTATGTTTTTGTCTTGAAAGTGAAGGACACACTGGAAAGGAATACAAAGGATGATCCTCTGTGTCTACCACAACCCTCATGAGAATGAACAAGGAAACGTGGTTATAAACTGGATGACATGCACATATATTTTAATTTGTCATTACAATGGTCTTGGCTCTTACTAATCTATAATACTATATTCTTTTGTCTTTACAGGTTTTACTGGGACTTAACAATGCTACTGTTGATGGTGGGGAATCTGATAATCATTCCAGTTGGCATTACCTTCTTTAAGGAGGAGAACACACCTGCTTGGATTGTGTTTAATGTTGTCTCGGACACTTTTTTCCTTGTGGATCTAGTGTTGAACTTTCGCACAGGGATTGTAGTAGAGGACAATACAGAAATTATCCTAGAACCACAGCGCATCAAGATTCGCTATCTAAAAAGTTGGTTTCTTGTGGACTTTGTATCCTCCATTCCTGTGGACTACATTTTTCTTATTGTTGAAACACGAATTGACTCAGAGGTTTATAAGACTGCCAGAGCCTTACGAATTGTACGCTTCACTAAAGTACTCAGCTTGCTTCGACTCCTGAGACTTTCCAGGCTTATCCGTTATATTCACCAGTGGGAGGAAGTAGGTTCAAGTATTTCTATATTCTTTTTTCAATTTCGTTTTGCTACAATATTGGCTTTAGGGAATTTATCCTAAAATAATACAGTGGTGTATGTTTTTTTTTTTTTTTAAAAGAAATACAAAATTGTACTGTTAACATATCGATTTTTCATGTGACTCGATGTAGCCTTATGATTTACTTTTCTTCCACTGCTTCTGCATAGTTACACAGCATTTAAAGACCCTGCCCCTCAAATTCTCTTTTATGTATATGACTATGGCTATTTCCACTCCCAACACACTGTTTATAATTATCTTGCTATCCATTTTTCTAACTGTTATATTTTACTCTTTAGATCTTCCACATGACATATGACCTGGCAAGTGCTGTGGTACGCATTGTAAATTTAATTGGCATGATGTTACTTCTTTGCCACTGGGATGGCTGCTTGCAGTTTTTGGTACCCATGTTGCAGGAATTTCCTGATAATTGTTGGGTTTCTTTGAATCGCATGCAGGTGAGTACTATGAGGAGTTATGGGTTGTTCTGGTACTTTAGAGTTATACCCTGGGAATAGGGGATAACTTACTAATCGCTATCCCCTGGGATCTTGCATAATCTTGACAACAGGGCTCTGCAGCTCTGTGTTGAATGGAGTGGAAGTGTACATCCTTGGTCACCACTCCATTCATTGTCAATGGGACTGATAGAAATATCCAATGCTGCAGTTTGCTTTCTCAGGCAGTTATATTTACAATGAATAGAGTGGAGGTAAATCATGTAACCCTCCACTTCACTGAAGACAGGGTCTGTAGAGCCCCACTCTTAGGGGTACTTTGCACGTTGTGACATCGCTACTGTCGTCGGGGTCAAATCGAAAGTGACGCACATCCGGTGCCAGTAACGACGTCGCAACGTGTAAAGCCTAAATGCACCGATAAACGATCGCAAAAGTGTCGTAAATCGGTGATCTGTGTAGTGTCGGTCATTTTCATAATTTCGCTGCAGCGACAGGTACGATGTTGTTCCTAGTTCCTGCGGCAGCACACATCGCTGTGTATGAAGCCGCAGGAGGGAGGAACTTCTCCTTACCTGCCTCCACCGGCTATGCGGGAGGAAGGAGGTGGGCGAGATGTTTACATCCCGCTCATCTCCGCCCCTCCGCTTCTATTGGCCGCCTGTCGTGTGACGTCACTGTGACGCCGCACGACCTGCCCCCTTAGGAAGGAGGCGGGTCGCCGGCCAGAGCGACGTCGCAGGGCAGGTAAGTGCGTGTGAAGCTGCCGTAGCAATAATGTTCGCTACGGCAGCTATCACAAGAGATCGCATTTGTGACGGGTCGGGGACTATCGCGCTCAGCATCGCTACAATCGGCTAGAGATGTCGCAGCATGCAAAGTACCCCTTAGTGTTTAGAGTCCTAGGCTTGGGATCATTGAGGTTCTAGAACTCGTATATTTGGCAATCAGCAAGTTATGCCCTGTCCCACGAATATGGATGAAGAACTTGTTTTTTTTTCTTTCTTTTTTCTTTTTTGGAGGAAGGGGGGAATAACTCTTTAAGCATTTTTTGTGCTAATTCGTTTACTTGAAAGTGATTCTGATAGTGAAGCTGCCACAATCTGACCTGCATTTTGATCTCTGAAATTAGTACAGGAGGATATGCAAATTTAGATTTCCCACAGTATATTTACCTCTGATGTTAGTAATCACTATCATTGTAATGTTTAATTTTGGATCTAGATCAAAGGGACAGATTTCCTTCTGGAGGAAACCATTTTATTTAGCAGCATAGACTTAATGATGATAGGTATGGAGCATTTAATACATTTCTAAGATATAAAATAAAATTGGAAATCCTACATTAGTAGACAAAAAAAAGAAAATAGTCAGTAGTTAGGATGACAAGTGTTTGACTTAAGTCTCATTCACACATCAGTATTTTAGATTACTATAGTATTTCATCAGTATTTGTATGCCAAAACTAGGAGTGTCTCAAAAATACAGAACTGGTGTCAGTCTTTCAATTATAATTTTTCTCTCCAAGTTCCACTCCTGGTTTTGGCTTACAAAAATACTGACATGAGAGTTAGGCTTTAGGGAGATGGATATATCACTCTGCTTACAATTATATAATTGTATAATATTATTTATATTATTTTCCAATTACTGCTAATTAGAAAAAAAAATAATATAGAGAAAAGTGTGTTACCCAACCCTCCCTCCCCCAAAAAAACAACAAAAAAAATCTGTGCATTTTATGATTTGCTTTGCTGTAATGTATGTCTGTATGCACTTTATCTATTTTAAGTGAGCAATCTGCCACAGAGTGACCCTATGAGCCTATCGGCCCATCTTCTCCTACGTGTCCCAGCACCATTCATGTGCGTTTCTCACACTTGTATTGAGTTCCAGTGCAAAGCAACCAAATGCACATGTTTATCCAATGATATATGCTTCTAACAGATTCTTATCTCTAACAGAGTCCAACAATGCATTTCCTTCTAAATCTACTGCTGGGAGAATAAAGGGAATATTTTTTTACACATTAGATTGTGGAAATTGTCAGGATGCTTTGAAATGTATTCAACTTTCATATGACCGAATATTTTGTTTGCTTGCACTGGCAACAATGTTTAAAAAGCATTGAAATACTCCCACTCATAAATATAAAAAACAATTCGCTTATGGAGGCCGAATAGACACCTGTTAAAGGGAGCGTATGCTTTAGTGGATTAGGTTTATGGAGTAAGAGAAGCAAAGCTATTAAATTTACATATTTAATCCAAAAATAGGCAGAGTTTATAAAAATATACAAAAGATTTTACAAAGGGGGTCAAAACAGTACAGTTTACAATTATATAAATTAAAAACGATTCACTAAAGCAAATTACTAAACCTGAGGTCACAGCAATGGCTTCATCTTAGAGCAGGGGTGACTTTTCTGTGGCCCCAGGGCAGATTCCCAGGTACCGCAGTGCTACTGTGACATCTCTGTCTTGCTGGCTGCAAGCCCTATAAACACGCACGCAGCGTTCACTGCAGAATGCTGCGATGCCTACACTGGTCGATAATGTCTTCACACTGGTCATCGATGTCTATGGCACACAGCCATGTATATGCCCCGCACCTTCCCTATTATTATTATTATTATTATTATTATTATTAATAATAATATTTATTTATAGAGAACCATTGATTCCATAGGGCTGTACATGAGAAAGGGTTACATACAAAATACATATACAAGTTACAATAGACAGACTGGTACAGAGGGTAGACGGCCCTGCCCTTACGGGCTTACATTCTGTAGGATAATGGGAGGAGACAGTGGGTAGGTGGTGAGGCAGCAGCTCCAGCAGTGGTAAAGCAGCAGCTCTGGCGGTGGTGGGGTGGCAGCTCCGGCAGTGGTGAGTCAGTGGAGTCATTGGGTGTATATTCCTCCCAGCCCTCCCCAGTGATGTATATGCCCTCAGCGTCTCCTGTGATGTCCATGCCTCCCCAGTCATGTCTATGCCCCCCAGCCCACCAGTGATGTATATTCCTCCCATTCCTTCTCTGTGATGTATATGCCCCCAGTGTCTCCTGTAATGTATATGCACCAGCCTCCCCAGTGATGTATATTTCCCACAGCCCTCCCCTTTATTGTATATGCCTCAGCCTCTCCAGTGATGTATATGCCCCCAGCCCCTCCTGTGATGTATCTGCCCCATCTCCTCCTGTGATATATATGCCCTTAGCATCTCCTGTGGTATATATGCCCTCAGCATCTCCTATGGGATGTATATACAGAAGTCCCAGCATCTCCTGTGTGATGTGAGAAGCAAAAAGATCAATATCACCTTACACCAAAAACGCACAAAAGAGAAGACGCTCCAGCCATCACAGTGAGTTAATTGTTTGACCAAACATAGCAGGGTAATTTTCAACTTGATAATTTTGTGTAGCCCCCAAATGATGGTAGACATTTCCAAATGGCCCCTGGCAGAAAAAAGGTTCCCCACCCCTGGTTTAGAGGAGGGAGGGGCTCCTAAGAAAATATGGACAGGACCCACAGCAAGCAAGAACTGACAAAGGACACAGTTTATGCTTTTTATTAGATGAAAGTTATTGCCACATACATTCCCTTGAGCTCATGTGGGGACCCTTCTGAATTATATGAGATCCCCAACTTACAGGATCTCTTCACCCCTGCAGGTCCCAAGTGGAAGATATTGTGATCATGTTTGTTATCACAATTTTACTTTCCCATATATTTGAAACATGATATGTGTATTGTCATCCAGCTGCCTAATTTTAATTTGGAACTCATAGGCATGTCTCACATTTATGACAAAATATGCATGTTCTTCCCCTTGTAGTCACGGAGATGTAAATGTATATCCCATAAGCATTGAATGTACACAAACCCCAAAATTCATATCTGGACATGGTTGATAAAGTGATCAATGAGTGGAACAGGCTGCCTGGGAGTTCTCCTTCAATGGAAGTCTTTAAAAAGAGGTTGGACGGACATCTGTCTGGGATAATTTAGTGAATCCTGCTTTGAGCAGGGGGTTGGACTAGATGACCCAGGAGGTCCATTCCAACTCTAATATTCTATGATTCTAAGTGTCTACCAAGATATTTAGATGAGAGCACTGTGATGCAGTTGGGAAGGCAGTTCTCCTTCTCTGCGTAAATGAATCTCAGACTGCCTGTATTTCCCAAACATTCCTCTGTTAATTACATCTCCACACCATGGGGTCTTAGCTAAATAGAGGGCCAGGTGTTAGATTGCAAGCTTTATTTCCTCTTCAGTTAAAATTAGTTTCTTTCTCCCTAGCTATGCTTAATTCCATGTTCAGTTTGGGGATGGATATATCGTCTCTAGAAACCAGAGAGATGTCTTATGAACTTTACAATTTCTCTATGACTATATACACTGTGTGCAGAATTATTAGGCAAATGAGTATTTTGATCACATGATAATTTTTATACATGTTGTCCAACTCCAAGCTGTAAAAGCTTGAGAGCCAACTACCTATTAAGTAAATCAGGTGATGTGCATCTCTGTAATGAGGAGGGGTGGGGTGTAATGACATCAACACACTACATAAGGTGCACTTAATTATTAGGCAACTTTCTTCCCTTTGGCAAAATGGATCAGAAGAGAGATTTGACAGGCTCTGAAAAGTCCAAAATTGTGAGTTGTTTTGCCGAGCGATGCAGCAGCCTTGAAATTGCCAACCTTTTGAAGCGTGATCACAGAAAAATCAAGCGTTTCATGGCAAATAGCCAACAGGGTTGCAAGAAGCGTGTTGGGCAAAAAAGGCTCAAAATAACTGCCCATGAATTGAGGAAAATCAAGCGTGAAGCTGCCAAGATGCCATTTGCCACCAGTTTGGCCATATTTCAGAGCTGCAACATTACTGGAGTATCAAAAAGCACAAGGTGTGCCATACTCAGGGACATGGCCAATGTAAGGAAGGCTGAAAAACGACCACCTTTGAACAAGAAACATAAGATAAAACATCAAGACTGGGCCAAGAAATATCTTAAGACTGATTTTTCAAAGGTTTTATGAACTGATGAAATGAGAGTGACTCTTGATGGGCCAGATGGATGGGCCAGAGCCTGGATCAGTAAAGGGCAGAGAGCTCCACTCCGAATCAGATGCCAGCTAGGTGGAGGTGGTGTACTGGTATGGGCTGGTATCATCAAAGATGAACTTGTGGGACCTTTTCGGGTTGAGGATGGAGTGAAGCTCTACTCCCAGATTTACTGACAGTTTCTGGAAGACAACTTCTTCAAGCAGTGGTACAGGAAGAAGTCGGTATCGTTCAAAAAAACCCATGATTTTCATGCAGGACAATGCTCCATCACATGCATCCAACTACTACACAGCGTGGCTGGCCAGTAAAGGTCTAAAAGATGAAAAAATAATGACATGGCCCCCTTGTTCACCTGATCTGAACCCCATAGAGAACCTGTGGTCCCTCATAAAATGTAAGATCTACAGGGAGGGAAAACAGTATACCTCTCGGAACAGTGTCTGGGAGGTTGTGGTGGCTGCTGCACGCAATGTTGATTGTAAACAGATCAAGCAACTGACAGAATCTATGGATAGTAGGCTATTGAGTGTCATCATAAAGAAAGGTGGCTATATTGGTCATTAATTTTTTTGGCTTTTGTTTTTGCATGTCAGAAATGTTTATTTCTAAATTTTGTGCAGTTATATTGGTTTACCTGGTGAAAATAAACAAGTGAGATGGGAATATATTTGTTTTTTATTAAGTTGCCTAATAATTCTGCACAGTAATAGTTACCTGCACGAACAGATATCCTCCTAAGATAGCCAAATCTAAAAAAAAAAACACTTCAACTTCCAAAAATATTAAGCCTTGATATTTATGAGTCTTTTGGGTTGATTGAGAACATAGTTGTTGATCAATAAAAAAAAAAAATCCTCTAAAATACAACTTGCCTAATAATTCTGCACACAGTGTATATATATTGTCACGCTCCCGGTGTCCCAGCAGCGCTCCTTACCTACTGAGCCGGTTTCACCATCCAGGCACCGCTCCATACCCACTGATCCGGTCGCACCTGCATTGCACCGCTCCGTGCTCACTTATCCAGTCTCGCCATCGCACCACCGCTCCTTGCTCACTGGTCCAGTCCATGCTTCCACCGGTCACAGCTGCCGCTCCCGCTCTTGCTCCCCTGAGTCCTGTTCCAGGTCTCAGGAGTCTGACTCTGACTGATGCCTCTGTATAGGACTGGGCCGCGCCCACTCACCTGGTCTTATGGGCCCAGCACTGCTGCAACAGGAAATTACCTGAGGCTGTGCTGGGTATATAGGACTGGCCTTTCCATGTGGGCAGGGCCTGATCATCGCTTGTGTTTCTTTGCTTTGTCTTGTGAGCTAGGTGCTCAGGTCCTTTTGTTCCTGTTTTGTACCTGCACCTGTTCCTGTACTGTCCTATGGGACTCCATGACCCTGGTGACCTGGTTCTTCCAGTTCCTGCCACGCTAGTGCTCCAGCTACCGTGTACCCTGCCCTCCAGATGGGGTGCTCGGTCCAGTGGATCCACCTCCTGGGCCTACCAGTCCTCCCCGGCCCTCACATATATATATATATATATATATACAGTTAGGTCCAGAAATATTTGGACAGTGACACAATTTTCGCGAGTTGGGCTCTGCATGCCACCACATTGGATTTGAAATGAAACCTCTACAACAGAATTCAAGTGCAGATTGTAACGTTTAATTTGAAGGTTTGAACAAAAATATCTGATAGAAATTGTAGGAATTCTACACATTTCTTTACAAACACTCCACATTTTAGGAGGTCAAAAGTAATTGGACAAATAAACCAAACCCAAACAAAATATTTTTATTTTCAATATTTTGTTGCGAATCCTTTGGAGGCAATCACTGCCTTAAGTCTGGAACCCATGGACATCACCAAACGCTGGGTTTCCTCCGTCTTAATGCTTTGCCAGGCCTTTACAGCCGCAGCCTTCAGGTCTTGCTTGTTTGTGGGTCTTTCCGTCTTAAGTCTGGATTTGAGCAAGTGAAATGCATGCTCAATTGGGTTAAGATCTGGTGATTGACTTGGCCATTGCAGAATGTTCCACTTTTTTGCACTCATGAACTCCTGGGTAGCTTTGGCTGTATGCTTGGGGTCATTGTCCATCTGTACTATGAAGCGCCGTCCGATCAACTTTGCGGCATTTGGCTGAATCTGGGCTGAAAGTATATCCCGGTACACTTCAGAATTCATCCGGCTACTCTTGTCTGCTGTTATGTCATCAATAAACACAAGTGAACCAGTGCCATTGAAAGCCATGCATGCCCCTGCCATCACGTTGCCTCCACCATGTTTTACAGAGGATGTGGTGTGCCTTGGATCATGTGCCGTTCCCTTTCTTTTCCAAACTTTTTTCTTTCCATCATTCTGGTACAGGTTGATCTTTGTCTCATCTGTCCATAGAATACTTTTCCAGAACTGAGCTGGCTTCATGAGGTGTTTTTCAGCAAATGTAACTCTGGCCTGTCTATTTTTGGAATTGATGAATGGTTTGCATCTAGATGTGAACCCTTTGTATTTACTTTCATGGAGTCTTCTCTTTACTGTTGACTTAGAGACAGATACACCTACTTCACAGAGAGTGTTCTGGACTTCAGTTGATGTTGTGAATGGGTTCTTCTTCACCAAAGAAAGTATGCGGCGATCATCCACCACTGTTGTCATCCGTGGACGCCCAGGCCTTTTTGAGTTCCCAAGCTCACCAGTCAATTCCTTTTTTCTCAGAATGTACCCGACTGTTGATTTTGCTACTCCAAGCATGTCTGCTATCTCTCTGATGGATTTTTTCTTTTTTTTCAGCCTCAGGATGTTCTGCTTCACCTCAATTGAGAGTTCCTTAGACCGCATGTTGTCTGGTCACAGCAACAGCTTCCAAATGCAAAACCACACACCTGTAATCAACCCCAGACCTTTTAACTACTTCATTGATTACAGGTTAACGAGGGAGACGCCTTCAGAGTTAATTGCAGCCCTTAGAGTCCCTTGTCCAATTACTTTTGGTCCCTTGAAAAAGAGGAGGCTATGCATTACAGAGCTATGATTCCTAAACCCTTTCTCCGATTTGGATGTGAAAACTCTCATATTGCAGCTGGGAGTGTGCACTTTCAGCCCATATTATATATATAATTGTATTTCTGAACATGTTTTTGTAAACAGCTAAAATAACAAAACTAGTGTCACTGTCCAAATATTTCTGGCCCTGACTGTATATATATATATATATATATATATATATTTATATATATATATATTGTGAGGGGTAATATTTGAAGGCCGCTACGTGTCCCCCAGAATGTGTCTGGAAACCCTCTGTGTTTGCTATAGTTATTACTGGGAAAGGGAGAGGGATTCCTCCTTCCAATCCAGGTTTTGTCACATCCTCATGTCCAGCATTTGGTTTAAATCTTGCAGGGCACATGAGGGTGGGTCTCAGTTGAGAGCCAGGCTTGTTGAAGCAAACACATGCTGTGTGAGCTGGCTCTGTGTGGAGTGAACATAGGTCAGGAGTGTGAGCTTGGGAGAACCTAAACAGATCCCTGCAGTTAACGGGGTCCTAAGGTAACAAGACTTTTATACCAAAACAACTTGTCTATATGCACCGGCTGCGACCCGGAAGAGACTTTATTTGACTGTAGAAAACTGGATCTATTTATGCTGCAACAATAAATAGATTGTTGGTGTGAACACGCTGCTGCCTCACTGTCTCCTGTTTTTGCTGCTACCTCACTATATATATATATTATATATATAAATATATTATATATATATATATATATAAATATATTATATATATACATATATATATGTATGTATATATATATATATATATATATATGTATATATATTCTTGTCCGAATGCTTTGTGTGCTTCACAGTAATAAGTCTTCAATAAGTATCAGTTTTAAATTGTCCATTGTCAAAAATAGATGATTTTTCCAAAATAGAACTTAAAGAGAACCGGTCATCACGATTTTGTAATATAATGTAAAGACATGGCTGTAATGGCGCTAAAATATTTATTTCATTAATACCTTTGGTTAAGAAATCCACTTTGTGGTTCCTCTTTAGTCACCTGTGATGTTTTCTGATAATTACATTTTGGTGCACAGCGGCTGGATTGTACACTAGGTCTTCTCCTCCCTAGCAGTGATTCCCCAGCCCCTATTCCTGCCTCTGGTTCATGAATAACCTGCCTGATCTTTTTGAAATCTCAGCAGTGATCTGCCAATTGAAGTCTGGAGGCAGACGGAGGAGCTGTGTACTGACAGACAGACTACCCCAAAATAAGATTCGGATGTATTTGCTAAAAGGGCCATATAATAAAGGAGATAGAGTCACAGTGTGATCTGTTGTGCATCATTTTGGGTCATATTCGCTTATTGAAGGCAGGTAGCAAGATGTAATTGGCTTAGAATATACGGGCAAAAATTATGTACAATAGAGCACAGTGTGACTCCATCTGCATTATTAATTATAGTCAACAGCCCCATCGGCGCATATGCCTAAATCCCATTTTGCTGTGGTCTGGAGATAAACATGAACATCTGATGTATTTCATACTTTGACGACCCATATCCGGCATTGTATACATTGCCTAGGTATTGTAGGCATTGTAGGCATTGTAGGCATTGCCGGTAACATATACGTTTAATAAATCTGTGTGGGGAAGGGAGTAGAGGGCTCCCTCTGTCACCTCATTGACCCCAGTGAGGGGGTCGGAGGGAGATGAAGCATCATCATAGCAACAGGGTGGCCTATCAATAACCCAGATTGCACTTATTACACCTGTTGTGCCCTGTCTGATGCAGTTGTGCATTATAGTGTATATGAATGGCCCAAGGATCACATGTTCAAGTCACATTTAATAATAAATGCTTTATTTTATTAAAAATAATAAAAGTACTCATAAATGGGACTTCTTTGACAACTTCAATTATAAAAAAAATCACTTTATAAGGTGGCACGGTGGCTCAAAGAATAGCACTGCAGTCTTGTAGATCTGGGGTCCTGGGTTCAAATACCACCAAAGACAACATCTGCAAGGAATTTGTATATTGCCCCTGTATTTGTATGGGTGTTCTCCGGATTCCTCCCACACTCCAAAGACACACTGATAGGGACTTTAGATTGTGAGCCCCAATGGGGACATGGTTTCTGATGTATGTAAAGCGCTATGGAATTAATGGTGCTATATAAGTGAATAAGTATTAAATTATTTTTTATATGACTCACTGGATGAAAACATTATAAAAAAACATTGACCAACTTTCAACAAATGTAATGTAAATAATGAAGATGTCATATGTACCACAAAACGGTACCAATGAAAACATCAACTAATCTTGCAAAAAATACGCCCTCATACAGCTTCATTAATTAAAAATAATAAAGCTATTGCTCAGAATTTAAAAAAATGTAGGGAAACACACAAAAAAATATGCAAATGTAGAATTTCCAAATATCTACTGATATGTTTAAACTGCATGGTGAATAGAAACAAAACATTGTAAAATTGTTGTTCCCCTATACACCACCCACTCCCCTCCCCCTGCAAAAAAAAAATTAAACATTTTTACATACCGTACATGATATGCACACCAAAATAATGCCATTAAAAAAAAAAAAATAATACAACTGATCACTGAAAAATCAAGCAGTGAAATAAAATACTTTTGGTTCTTAGAAAGCAGTATTAAAAACAGAAACCGTCATCTTATCACAAAGGACAAAAATATATGATAATATAAATTTAACTTACCAATATGCAGAATTTTCCAATATACGGAATACAATAAGCCTCTGAGCTCCCTCAGGTGATGGTTGCAGACAGCCAGAATACAGTGTAAGTCTATGAAGGGGATTTAAACTCTTTGGAAATGAAAGCTTCAACCACTATGAAGAGAAATTAACATATTATTCAGCATAAGACGCTGGTCCTAAAAATGACATGGTTTTAAAAGGTGGAGATTCTCTTCAAGAGCATGTAGTTATTATCATTTCTTTTTAATATCATATAAGTTAAAGTGTTCACTGCACTATAATAAACTCCAAAGAAATCTGCAGAAAAGGAGATGTACAAGTACTTATGAGTATAGAAGGCTTGTGAAGTATATTCTGCTACTGTTCTGGTATCCCAAGACAGAAAAACAATCTTCATTCACACAAACTGAAGTGCTGAACTGTATTTATGTCACAAAATTGAAAATGTGAATGCATTTTCTCAACATATTTTAAGCACAGTGCAGTGCGGGTAATTTTCAGATTGGCATATTTACATATTGTAATAGAAGTCTTGTTTTTGAAGTTTGCGGGAAATTCTCATTTCCATTTCAGATGTCTTCCATTCAGATTGACAATGTCTCCAAGGTTCTTTCAAAAGTCCTGCCAAATTAATTATAATATCTGTGTGAATCTTTCACTTCTCAAGCAACATTCTCTGTCTTACTGTAGACAAATGTGTCATTATTTGCTACAGGCTTCAGTGATCAAGGAGTAACAAAAACATGTTTCCCTAGTAAATTGTTAAAAAGAGATAGAAAAACATTGATCGGCCTCAAAGTTTAATTTAAAAAATAGAGAAGTAGTGGTAACCACTTCACATGAAAAGTTGTAAGCGTTTGATCAGATTTTGACATGTAACCAGATGGCAGTCAGAGAATATTTGCCGTCTTTTTAGGAACTTGTCAAGTACTATTTCTATTATAGTGTGCAGTGTGACGGCTTTAGAGCTAGAAGCAAAAATATATGTCAAAAAGGAATTTTTCAAACATAGAAAAGCAAACTGTGAAAGCATAATAAATATAGTTCAAATATATATAATAAAAATACACATAAATACATGCAGTAGTCAAGCGTTTGGACTCACAAGTTCATGCAATGGTTTTCTTTGTTCATATTGAAATGTGCATATTTTAAATTCAGAATAAAGGCAGCAAAACTATAAATGATCACATGAAAGAGGAGTAAAGGAACATGGGTGATACAAACCAAAGTATGTGTTAAACTTTACATTCCTCAAAGTATCCCCCCTTTAAGGCCGCTCTCACACATCCGGCTTTCCGCCAGTTTGACGAATGTGGTGCACGCTAGTACAGTGTATACTGTATACAGTACACTGGCAGCGCAACAAGCGCTGGTCACATGCTGTCATGTGACCGGAGTATGTAACCAGGACGTTGTGGCACTGCCACTGTACAGTATCATACTGTACTGGCGTGCGCCGCATCCGTCAAACCGGCGAAAAGCCGGATGTGTGAGAGCGCCCTTACTGTGGTGACAGCTTTGCACAATCTTGGCATTCACTCAAGCAGCTTCATTAGGTATCACCTGGAATTGTTTCCAGTGAACAGGTGTTACCTGATGAAGCTGCTTTTTCAAAAGTTCATATGTGGAATCTCTGGTCTCCAGAAAGTGTGTGCAAACATCAGGTGTGTTTTGCAGAAGCATGGCTGGAATATCGTTCCATACAGTGCTGAGCCCTATTCAACAACGGCTCTAAACCAGAATATGGCAAGAAACACGCAATTCAGTTTTGAGAAAAACAGTTCATCATTACTTTAAGACATGAAGTAAAGTTGGTATGGAAAATTGCTGGAACCTTGAAGGTTTCCTCAAGTATATAGTTATAAAAATCATCAATTGCTATGATGAAACTGGCTCCAGAAAAGAATGACCAAAAATTACCTTTGCAACAGAGGATAAGTTCATCAGCATTAACAGCCTCAAAAACCGCAAACTGATAGCACCTTAGATTACAGCCCTCATAAATGATGCACAGAGGTGAAATAGCAGACACATCTTAACATCAACAGTGAAATATATACTTTAGTCTGATGAGTCAAAATGTATGTTTCAATTTACCGACCACTATGTCTTTGTGAGATGCAGTAAATTTGAGCAGATGGTTTCTACATGTGTCGTGACCACCATGAACCATGGAGGGAGATGTTTGATTGTTGTACGGGAGTGCTTTTCTGCTGACACTGTTGACAGTTTATTCCAGATTCAAGGCACACTTACCCAGCATGACTGCCACAGCATCTGGTTTGCACTTACTAGGACCATAATTTGTGTTTCAACACGACAATAACCCAAAACATACCTCCACACTATGTAAGTGCTATGAGACAAAGAAGGAGAGGGATGGAGAACTGCATTAGATAACACAGCCTACACAATCTCTCAGTGTCAACCATATTGAAATGGTTTTGGATGACTTGGACCTCAGAGTGAAGACAAAGTAGACAAGTGCTCAAGCTCCTTTGGGAGAGAGGTCTGTAATTGACATCATAGGTAGACTACAACTATGAGAGACAAAATAAGAAAACAAATCCAGGAAATCACCTTTTCTGATTTGGCAAGATTTTTTTGCCAATTATGGGGGAAAATAAGTATTTAGTCATCTAAAAACATGCAAGATTTCTGGCTCTCACAGACCTGTAACTTCTTCTTTAAGAGGCTCCTCTGTCCTCCACTCATTACCTGTAGTAATGGCACCTGTTTGAACTTGTTATCAGTATAAAAGACACCTGTCCACAACCTCAAACAGTCACACTCCAAACTCCACTATGGTGAAGACCAAAGAGCTGTCGAAGGACATCAGAAACAAAATTGTAGCCCTGCACCAGGCTGGGAAGACTGAATCTGCAATAGGCAAGCAGCTTGGTGTGATGAAATCAACTGTGGGAGAAATAATAAGAAAATGGAAGACATACAAGACCACTGATCATCTCCCTTGATCTGGTGCTCCATGCAAGATCTCATCCCGTGGGGTCAAAATGATCACAAGAACAGTGAGTAAAAATTCCAGAACCACATGAGGGGACCTAGTGAATGACCTGCATAGAGCTGGGACCACCGTAACAAAGGCTACCATCAGTAACACACTACGCCGCCAGGGACTCAGATCCTGCAGTGCCAGACATGTTCCCCTGCTTAAACCAGTACATGTCTGGGCCCATCTGAAGTTTTCTAGAGAGCTTTTGGATTATCCAGAAGAATATTGGGAGAATATCATATGGTCTGATGAAACCAAAGTAGAACTGTTTGGTAGAAACACAACTCGTCGTGTTTGGAGGAGACAGAATGCTGAGTTGCATCCAAAGAACATTATATCTACTGTGAAGCATGGGGGTGGCAACATAATGCTTTGGGACTGTTTCTCTGCAAAGGGACCAGGATGACTGATCCGTGTACATGAAAGAATGAATGGGGCCATTTATTGTGAGATTTTGAGTGAAACCTCCTTCCATCAGCAAGGGCATAGAAGATGAAACGTGGCTGGGTGTTTTAGCATGATAATGATGCCAAGCACATCACCAGGGCAATGAAGGAGTAGCTTTGTAAGAAGCATATGAAGGTCCTAGAGCCTAGCGAGTCTCCAGATCTCAACGCCAAATAGAAATAGAAGGACACATAGAATAGGTTTTCTCAATAGAAAACCTTTGGAGGGAGTTGAAAGTCCATGTTGCCCAGCGACAGGCCCAAAGCATCATTGCTCTAGAGAAGATCTGCATGGAAGAATGGGCCAACATACCACCAACAGTGTGTGCCAACCTTATGAAGACTTACAGAAAATGTTTGACCTCTGTCATTGCCAACAAAGGATACATAACAAAATATTGAGATTAACTTTTGTTATTGATCAAATACTTATATTCCAGCATAATTTGCAAAACAAAAATCTTGGCAAATCAGAGAAGATGATTTTCTGGATTTGTTTTCTCATTTTGTCTCATAGTTGTGGTCTACATATGATGTCAATTACAGGCCTCTCTTATCTTTTTAAGTGGAAGAACTTGCACAATTGGTGCTGACTAAATACTTCCCCCCCCCCCCCACTGTATAAATATATATATCTCAGGGCAACATCTATTCTATTCCCTATTAATACCATTGTTACCTATATTCACTGTAGGACTAGCTGCTGGATAGGTTATGATGGCAGGGATTAGAGCCTTATAGTCCTTGCTGCTGCACCCTAAAACCAAAAGTCCCTTGTCAGGGCTACATGTACTCTATTCCCTATTAATACTGCTGTTTGCTGCATTCAGTAAAGCGAGAGCTGCTGGAGGAGGGATAGGTTTGCATTACAGGTATATAGGAAGAGATTAGAGCTTTACAATCCTTGCTGCTGTAAACTAAAACCAAAAATCCTTTGTCAGGACTACATCTATTCTATTTCCTATTAATACCACTGTTACCTGCATTCACTGTAGGGCTAGCTCCTGGAGGAGGGATAGGTTTGAATTAGAGGAATATAGGCAGGATTTAGAGCCTTAGGGCCGCTTTACACGCTACGACATCGCTAGCAATTGCTAGTGATGTCGAGCGCGATAGCACCCGCCCCCGTCGTTGTAACGATATGTGGTGATCTCTGCCGTAGCGAACATTATCGCTATGGCAGCATCACACGCACATACCTGCTCTGTGACGTCGCTGTGAGCACCGAACAATCCCTCCCTCAAGGAGTAGGTGCGTTCGGCGTCACAGCGACGTCACTAAGTGGCCGCCCAATCAAAGCGGAGGGGCGGAGATGAGCGGGACGAACATCCCACCCACCTCCTTCCTTCCTCATTGCTGGCGGGACGCAGGTAAGGAGAGGTTCCTCGTTCCTGTGGTGTCACATGTAGTGATGTGTGCTGCTGCAGAAACGAGGAACAACATTGTTACTGCAGCAGCAACGATAATTGAGATTAGGGGGGATGTCACCGATTAGCGATTTTGAATGTGTTTGCAATGATTAAAAATCGCTAATAGGTGTCACACGCAATGACATCGCTAAAGCGGCCGGATCTGCGTCACAAATTCCGTGACCCCAACGAGATTGCTTTAGCGATCTCGTAGCGTGTGAAGCCACCTTAAGACATATTTTTAGTTGTTTCACACTTTTTTGTTAAGTATGTCACTCCACATGTGTTAATTCATAATTTTGATGCCTCCAATGTGATTCTACAATTTTCAGAGTCATGAAAATAAAGAAAACGCTTTGAATGAGAAGGTATGTCCAAACGTTTGGTCTGTACTGTACGTCAGTGGGCCCACTTCTACCTCCAAATCAGGAGGAATTGTGCATTTTGATGAGTTATTGGAATGAAAAGGGCCCATATGCTGTTTTTGCACAGGGGCCCTTTTCTGACAGTGGATGATATTATAATTACAGTATGTCTATTTGAAAAATATTCCTTATTATATTTTCCAAGTCAAAGTATAACAATATATTGCTTACTTATAGAAGGCAAGTTGCTGAGTGTAGTAAATTATAGTGAATAATATAGTGAATAATACATGTTATCATGCATAGTTGGGTTAAATTATTCCTGATAATATATACCTAAGATGCTGCAGTACTCCTTTTTCAAAAGAATATAGTTCTTTAGCGATGTCATAGTGTGTAAAGCCACCTATAAAGTCCTTGCTGTTGCACTCTAAAACCAAAAATCCCATATTAGGGCTACACCCATTCTATTCTTCCCTTATATTACCGCTGTTTGCTGCATTCATTGTAGGGAGAGCTGCTAGAAGAGGGATAGGTTTGGATTACAGGCATATAGGCAGGAATTGGAGTCCTACAGGTCTTGCTGCTGCAACCTAAAACCAAAAGTCCTGTGTCAAGGCTACATCTATTCTATTCCCTATTAATACCACTGTTACCTGCATTCACTGTTGGGCTAGATGCTGAAGGAGGGATAGAAGACTGCAGGCAAATAGGTAGGGATTAGAGCCTTACAGTCCTTGCTGTGCCACGCTAAAACCAAAAATCATTTGACAGGACCACATATAATCTATTCCCTATATATATATCACTGTTTGCTGCATTCAGTAAAGAGAGTTGCTGGAGGAGGGATAGGTTTGGATTACAGATTGGATTAGAGCCTTAAAGTCCTTGCTGCTGTACCCTAAATCCAAAAGTCCCTTGTCAGGGCTACATCTATTCTGTTCTATAATAATACCGCTGTTACCTGCAGTCACTGTAGGGCTAGCTGCTGGAAGAGGGATAGGTTAGATTACAGGCACATAGGGAGGGATTACAGCTTTACAGTCCTTTCTGCTGCACCCTAAAACAAAATGTCCTTTTCAGGGCTACATATATTGTATTCCAATTCCTATTAATATCGTAAAGTTTGCAGGCATATATCATCTTCCTAATTTAACATTCACAAGGTGGCAAGGGACGGGGAATTAGATGTGCTGCTGATGGTGCACGCAGGAACTGAGGCCATGGGCTAGGTAAAATTATGCCTTCTGCAGAAACACAAGAAACATGCTCATAAACAGACACACCACTCTTGAAGCCAAAACAGTGCGAACAGGTGGTTGGTTCAATGAGAGATAATACTTCCAGTATGTTTACCAGCACCAACCTGTCTTCCTCACAGTCCAGTCTCACTAGCCAAGAATCTGGACCACATAGTCCTCACCCTGATCCTCCTTTCTTCCACCATGGCAAGTACCAAAATACAAGTGATATCAAACTTGGACAGCTTGAGGAGCGCTTTACATTTCCATTTATTGAGAAGTTGTACTGCACAGAGGAATTAAGGAGGTTGCTGATACAGTCGGCTAGGTACTCTTTCACCAGCATCATAAACTGTTTCCTCCTTCCTTGTCAGAATACAATGTGCAACAGGGCCTGGGTGCTGGGAGTGTCTAATAAAACTGTCCCAGACTTTTGATAGTCTTCCCTTGCCTCTGTTGGACCTAGTGTGTACCTCCCTCATCTCTCCTCCTTGATTGCCCATTGAACTATGGAGCTGTATGCCTCTCATTGATGTATACCCCTTTCTTCAGTAATATGTATGCCCCCCAGTAACGTGTATGTCCCCAGCCTCTCTTGTGATGTATATACAGCAGTTTCAGTGTGCTTTCTGTGCGGCCATGTCTGTTAGTGACTGCCACCAATCAGCACAGCACAGATACATGCCCAGGAGGAGCTGGATGCAGACAAGCAGGGGAGGTGAATGAGGCTGTTGCCGCCTTCCCAATTTTAGAACTCTCTCTGTGTCTGCACGTGCATGTATGATGTGTATATCTATCTATGTAAGTGTGTATGACTGTGTCTAGATCTATGTCTATTTATATGTGTTTTTGTAAATTTCTCTTTAAATATGTATATGTGCGTATGCCTGTATGTGTATGAATCTGTGCATGTCTATGTGTGGATGGGGCCCACTGAGACTCTTTCGCCCAGGGCCCACAAAAACCTGGAGCCAGCCCTGATTATCTCACTTACTGTAGTCATAGGCGACAGGGAAAATACGGTGAGAGATAGCCAGGCAATTAAGGTTCTGTTCACAAGTTGTATTGTTGCTGTATTTTTTTGCAAATTTTTTTCAGGATTTTTATTAAAATTAAAAACTGTTTCTTACAGTACCAGCAAAAGTAGGAGATTCCATAAATCTAATGCACACAATTTTCTTGTTTCCCCTGACTAAATTGGAAAACTGCTACATTTTTTAAAGAAGCAGGATGTCAACTCCTTCAGCATTGTTGTAGCTTTTTTATAGATACAACATTGAAGAATGCAAAAGTGCAACAAGGCAGGAAAAATGCTACATGTGAACATAGCCTAACGGGTGGAGGTGTTTTTTTTTACCCCATCTTTTTTATTTTGCCTTATATATAAGTCATGATACAGGAAAGAATGGTTCTTAACATTTTTTCCGTAAAATCCATTTTATCTTTAGTTTTTGTATGTTTTATTGTCAGTCTGTAAAAGTGACATCATACTATGATAACATTGTTCCCAGCAGTGACTTGGGAGTTCAGAGATTCGTCCAAGCATCTTCCCAATGCTGTTCTCATTCCGTTTGAGTGCTATTTCCATCAAATTCAGTGATTTGCCTGCCCCCTCCTATTGACTATTGACTTTCATTATACTCGTTATTCAAATGGAGCCCGTCCAACCTGCTTAATTCAAGTATCAAACACTAAAACATTTTATTGCGCGCTCATCACTAGTACTTACAGAATTTTTTCTTTATTATGTCCTTTCCCTTATAACCATAAAATAAGTTGGACATAATATATATCTATACATATACTGTATTGTCACATCTCTTCCAGGACCTGCTCTTGAGTTATTAAATTCTGTCACTAGGCACTGCTGGGGATGGAGGATATGTTGAGACCAGAAGCTCTGAAAGACACAGGCCCTGACCAGCCACTAAGATTTGGGGGGCTTGGAACTGTTCAGCTGGAGTTAATTAGCTCCCTTCTTTAGCCCATTGGAAAACACAAAACCCTACTAAAGATCGCAACTTAGTGGTGATAGCTGCCAGATATAGTGTGTTCTTCCTCTAGTTTTGATGCTTCTTCTCAGCTCCTGGTTTTTCTATTGGTTCCCTATTCTGAACTTGGCCCGTTTACTAACTACTCTTGCATTTTCTGAACTTGAACCTTTCCTACTACTCCAGTTTTGACCACGCTACCTGACCATTCCTGCCAGCCTGCACCTCCTGCCTGCAGCCTACATTATGGCCCCAGCCGAGGAGCCCCTGCGTAAGTACAGATCCCTGTACAAGAGTTAAAAGGGGAAGGTCAAGATACCATAACCCCTGGGATCTGGTAAACAGAGTAGCTAATGGTAACCCCTGGTAAACAGAGTAGCTAAGGTTAAGCCTGTCTGTGGTAACCATTCTTAGAGAGAGATGCCATGTGACCGCTGACAATACATCTAATTTATATATATATATATATATATATATACTGTATATCTATTGTACACACTCACATATAACTATTATGGCCTAGTCTTAGCACTAGCTATCCCATTTACCAGATCCCAGAGCTATATACATTAGAAATTACAATAGAACCAATTAAAGGTAAAGTGAATTACATGATTAACTTGTGTCCCTGTCACCTGTCAAGGGGGTTCTTAAACATGAAGTGAGTCAGAAATAATGAACACTCATAAGGGCCATATTGTGATGGCTAGAGTACTGGATCAGAGCATCTCTAAATGACAGGGTTTGTGCAGTGCTCCCAGTATGTAGTGAGTGATTAATATCTTAGAGATAATCAAATTTACAGCAAATTCAAACAATCTGTGATTACATTGGCGATGATTGCTAAAATTTGGCCAATCCCACTTCATACAGTGCCAAATTTTCATCAGCCACAGATCAGGCTCATATGAGGGCATTCCTCACAATAGCTTGCAGCTATTACATCGCATAGTTTAGTGCAGGAATGGACAATTAATTTTCACGAGGGGCCACATGAGAGACCAAGACTTCTGTGGAGAGCCGAAGCAATAGAATGAAAGAAATTGTGCTCAATATAAATAGAAATTATTTTATATTAATTGTATCACTTAATTTTGAGCAGAATTAAGTATACTGACACTTCCCCTTAAGTATACTGACACTAGCCCACACAAAGCCCCCTATATACAGTATGGTCCCACACAACCCCAATATACAATATGATTCTCCACACAGGCCCCTATATACATTATAAGCCCCCATAAATACAGTATGAGAACCCCTATATAAGGTATGAGCCTCTACTTACTGACTCTATATACAGTATAAGCCCCCGCACAGTCACCCTACGTACAGTATGAGCACTCACATGGCATCTATGTATACAGTATGAACCCCCACATAGCTTCCTTATACACAGTATGAGCTCCCACACAGTCCCCATATATACAGTATGAGTCCAAATACAGTTCCCATAAATTATTGTCATTATTGTCAATTGTCACGCTCCCCGGGTCCCCTGTCCAGCTCCCCGGCTCCCCTGCCACGCTCCCCGGCTTCCCTGGCTCGCTCCCCGACTCCTCTGTCCGGCGTCCCCCGCTCCACAGCCTCCAGGCCTCCTCACCTATGATCCCCAGGCGTCCCGGTCCCCGCTCCCAGCGTCCGCCGGCAGCTTCGATCCAGCCCGGCTCCCCTGCCTCCTGTTCGCCGCTTCCTGCCCTGGCTTCTGGCACCCGGGCCTCGCGCATGCGCATTAGGGCGCGCGCGCGGTCATTGACCCTTTCTTAAAGGGCCAGCGTCCACAGACAGGATATTGAACACACAGGTACAGGGTATAAAGGGGTTTAATGTCCAAGTGGGCGGGGCCTGTTCTTCGTGTTTCCTAAGCTAGGAGTCAGGTCTCCTTGTGTCTCTGTGATATACTTACCTCTCTCTCTCCTAGAGCCGCTCCTGCCTCGCCATCCGGTCCTGCCGATTCCCGAACCCCGAACGCTGACTATCTGCCATCCCGTCAGTCCGTACCATCTCTGATCCCTGTGGTGACCCGTCCTCTCGCTCCATCGGTTCCGGACTCTGCCTGACAACATCTCGGCCTCCGAACCTGAGCTCCGTCACCCGGACTACCATCAGTGACTCCGTGGTCCCAGGGACTTCTCCATTCCACTCTTTTGCACGGACTGTCCTGCTACCCGTAGTGCTCCGGCTACCGGACCCCTTGCCTTCAGTAAGGTGTTCGGCCCAGTGGATCCACCTCCTGGGTCCGCCCGTCCACCTGGCCCTAACAGTAAGAACAGGCCATGGATCCCGCCGAAGCACTAGCAGCCTTGCAGGAGGAACTCACACGCCAGCGTGAGACCCAGACCCGCATGCTAAACTTCATGTCTTCTGTGGACGCCCGCCTGAACACGCTACAAGCGTCGGTCACATCTTCGGCATCTCGAGCTTCCACTGTACCATCCACGGCCACAGCTCCTGTGGCAGCCTCCTCGGATGCTTCCAGACTTCGTTTGGCCTCACTACCCCGGTACGCCGGAGATCCCAAGACCTGCAGGGGATTCATAAATCAATGCTCCCTCCATTTCAAGCTGCTGCCGCACCTTTTTGCCTCTGACCAAGCCAAGGTCGCGTTCATGATGTCCCATCTAGAGGGTGAGGCACTGGCCTGGATGAACCCCTTGTGGGAGAAGGAGGATCCGGTGACCACCAACATCCAGGAGTTCCTGCAGGCATTTCGTGGCACCTTTGACGAGCCCGGACGCGCCTCCGCGTCTGCCTCATCTCTCCTCCGGCTACGTCAGGGGACTCTGACGGTGGGTCAATATGCCATCCGTTTTCGTACCTTGGCTTCGGAACTCGGGTGGAACAATGAGGCTCTAACCGCCGCCTTCTGGGAAGGCCTCTCGGGTCGTATCAAAGATGAGCTGGCTGGTCGTGACGTGCCGTCCACCCTGGATGCCCTGATTGCCCTAGCGACTCGAGTGGATCTTCGTTTTCAGGAACGATCCAAAGAGGTGTCCCGTGAGAGACGTCCGATACGGCATTCCTCTCCTCCGCAGAAGCCCGCCGTACTTCAGTCAACGTCATCTGGTGTCTCCGTCCACGAGCCCATGCAGATCGACCGTTTGCGGCAGTCTGAACAACGCCGAGCAGAACGGCTCGCCAAGGGTCTCTGCTTCTACTGCGGAGAGGGCACACATCTTCTACGCTCCTGTCCAGAGAGGCCGGGAAACTCCAAAGCCTAGGGTTGGTAGGAGAGGCCACCCTAGGTGCTGGGACTCTCTCAGACCCGGTTACGTGGACTGTTCAAGTAACAACGGGAGAGACGCGGTTCACGGCCGAGGCGTACCTCGATTCCGGAGCAGCAGGCAATTTCATCCAGCAGGCCACGGTGGACAAGTACCAGGTGCCTGTTACTCCACTCGACAAACCTCTAGTGATTGCCTCTGTGGATGGGAGACCCCTCTCTGACACCATCTCGTGGATCACCAAGCCGGTGGAACTGCGTATCGGTGCCCTGCACACCGAGAACATCGCTCTCTATGTCCTCCCACACATGTCCCATCAAATCCTGCTGGGAATCCCCTGGTTACGGACACATGAACCCTCAGTCAGCTGGGGTACTGGTGAAATCACCCGATGGGGCTCCTCTTGCCACGAGAACTGTCTGAAGACTATCCAACCCATCCGACGACCTCCGGTTCCAGAGTCCCTACCGGGACTGCCCTCGGCCTATTGGTCCTTCGCGGACGTCTTTGATAAAAAGGAGTCAGAGGTACTGCCGCCACATCGTCCTTACGATTGTGCCATCGACCTGCTCCCGGGAACTACACCACCTCGAGGACGGATATATCCGCTGTCTCCTGCCGAAACAAGGGCCATGTCTACCTACATCACAGAGAACCTGGCAAGGGGATTCATTCGGAGGTCCTCCTCTCCTGCTGGAGCAGGCTTCTTCTTCGTTGAGAAGAAAGAGGGCGACCTACGCCCATGCATTGACTACCGGGGATTGAACCAAATCACCGTGAAAAATAAATACCCCCTGCCGCTCATCCCCGAATTGTTTGATCGGCTTAGAGGAGCTCGTGTGTTTACCAAGTTGGATCTTCGGGGTGCCTACAACCTGGTCCGCATCCGCTCTGGGGACGAATGGAAGACCGCGTTCAATACTCGCGATGGGCACTATGAATACTGTGTGATGCCCTTCGGCCTGTGTAACGCACCAGCAGTCTTTCAGGAATTGGTGAACGACGTGTTCCGGGACCTTCTCTACATCTGTGTGGTAGTGTATCTTGATGACATCCTGGTCTTTTCTCCGGACCTCCAGACCCACAGAGAGAACGTGCAGCTGGTACTACAAAGACTGAGGGAAAATCGTCTGTACGCCAAGTACGAGAAGTGTGTCTTCGAGCAGTCTTCTCTTCCCTTCCTGGGTTACGTAATCTCCGATACCGGACTGCAGATGGATCCGGAGAAGGTGTCTTCCATTCTCAACTGGCCCCCTCCTTCTGGACTGAAGGCAATCCAACGCTTTCTGGGATTCGCAAACTATTATCGTCAGTTCATCCCTCACTTCTCGGCTGTGACTGCACCTCTCTCCGCCTTGACCAAGAAGGGGGCTAATCCAAAGGACTGGTCACCTGCGGCCGACGCCGCGTTTGGCTCCCTGAAACAGGCATTTGCTTCCTCCCCTGTGCTCCACCGTCCGGAGTTAAACCGACAGTTCACCTTGGAGGTGGATGCCTCCTCCTCGGGAGCCGGAGCAGTGCTCATGCAGAAGTCCTCCTCCGGGAAGATGGTGACTTGCGGTTTCTTCTCCAAGAGCTTCTCATCGCCTGAACGCAACTACACCATCGGTGACCGAGAGCTATTGGCAGTCAAACTGGCTCTGGAGGAATGGCGCTACCTTCTGGAGGGAGCAGTGTACCCCGTGATCATTTACACGGACCACAAGAACCTGGAATACCTGCGGTCCGCTCAGCGACTGAACCCACGGCAAGCCAGGTGGTCCTTGTTCTTTGCCAGGTTCGATTTCCAGCTCCATTTCCGACCTGCGGACAAGAATGTACGTGCAGATGCCTTGTCCAGGTCATTCATGCCCATGGAGCAGGAGGAGGAGACATCCCAGACCATCATCTGCCCTAGTAAAATCATTCCGGTGGCCCCTGTCACCCTGGGCCAGATACCGCCCGGGAAGACCTACGTCTCTGAGACTGACAGGCAAAAAGTGTTGCACTGGGGCCATGCCTCGAAAACAGCCGGCCATGCTGGTCAGAAAAGAACATGGAGTACGATTGTACGTCATTACTGGTGGCCATCCCTTCGCACGGACGTCGCGTCCTTTGTCTCAGCCTGCTCCTCTTGTGCCAGGAACAAGACGCCCAAACACCTGCCATATGGCCGTCTTCTGCCTCTGCCTATACCCTCAGTTCCATGGCAACACATTGCAATGGACTTCATTACGGACTTGCCCCTGTCCTCCGGACACACAGTCATATGGGTCGTGGTGGATCGGTTCTCCAAAATGGCTCATTTCGTCCCTATGGCTGGACTGCCCTCGGCCCAGGAACTCGCTGACGCCTACATACAGCACATCTTCCGGTTGCATGGCTTTCCATCACACATTGTGTCCGACAGAGGAACTCAGTTTACCTCCCGCTTCTGGAGGGCCCTCTGCAAACATCTGGGAGTGACTCTGGACTTTTCTTCAGCCTACCATCCTCAGTCGAATGGCCAAGTGGAACGAGTCAATCAGATCTTGACCACCTTCTTACGTCACTACATCAACGCCCATCATGACGACTGGTCCACGCTTCTTCCTTGGGCTGAATTCTCCCATAACCACCACGTCAGTGAGTCCTCCTCCAGCTCTCCCTTCCATGTCGTTTACGGATTTCAGCCTTCCGTCCCATTGCCTGTATCCTCTTCCTCGGATGTCCCTGCTGCTGATGCTGTAGCCCGTGACTTTGCAACAATTTGGGACTCTGTCAAGGCGTCCCTTGGACGTGCTTCCCTGCGGATGAAGAGACACGCAGACAAGAGGCGTTTGGATCCTCCGTGTTTCTCTCCAGGAGATCTCGTCTGGCTTGCTTCCAAGTACGTCCGATTGAAGCTACCATCATACAAGCTGGGTCCTCGCTACATCGGGCCGTTTAAAGTCCTCTGCAGAATAAATGAGGTCTCCTACAAGCTGCAGCTCCCGGCCACGATGAGGATACCCAACTCCTTCCACGTCTCCCTGCTCAAGCCGGTTGTCCTTGGTCCCTTCTCCGCTGCTGCCAGTTCGGCTCCTCCTCCTATTGCTGATGATGACATCTATGCGGTAAGGGATATCGTGGCCATGAAAACCGTACGGGGCCGACAGTTCTTCCTGGTGGACTGGGCAGGGTATGGTCCTGAGGATAGGTCCTGGGAACCCCGGGAGAATGTGGGTACTCCTCTGATTCGTGCCTTCCTGTCCCGGTTGCGGGGAGGGGGGCGTGGGGGAGGGGGTACTGTCACGCTCCCCGGGTCCCCTGTCCAGCTCCCCGGCTCCCCTGCCACGCTCCCCGGCTTCCCTGGCTCGCTCCCCGACTCCTCTGTCCGGCGTCCCCCGCTCCACAGCCTCCAGGCCTCCTCACCTATGATCCCCAGGCGTCCCGGTCCCCGCTCCCAGCGTCCGCCGGCAGCTTCGATCCAGCCCGGCTCCCCTGCCTCCTGTTCGCCGCTTCCTGCCCTGGCTTCTGGCACCCGGGCCTCGCGCATGCGCATTAGGGCGCGCGCGCGGTCATTGACCCTTTCTTAAAGGGCCAGCGTCCACAGACAGGATATTGAACACACAGGTACAGGGTATAAAGGGGTTTAATGTCCAAGTGGGCGGGGCCTGTTCTTCGTGTTTCCTAAGCTAGGAGTCAGGTCTCCTTGTGTCTCTGTGATATACTTACCTCTCTCTCTCCTAGAGCCGCTCCTGCCTCGCCATCCGGTCCTGCCGATTCCCGAACCCCGAACGCTGACTATCTGCCATCCCGTCAGTCCGTACCATCTCTGATCCCTGTGGTGACCCGTCCTCTCGCTCCATCGGTTCCGGACTCTGCCTGACAACATCTCGGCCTCCGAACCTGAGCTCCGTCACCCGGACTACCATCAGTGACTCCGTGGTCCCAGGGACTTCTCCATTCCACTCTTTTGCACGGACTGTCCTGCTACCCGTAGTGCTCCGGCTACCGGACCCCTTGCCTTCAGTAAGGTGTTCGGCCCAGTGGATCCACCTCCTGGGTCCGCCCGTCCACCTGGCCCTAACAAGTATGAACCCATACACAGCCTCACGATATACAATATGACCCCCTACACAGTTCCCCTATATACAGTATTAGCCCCCACACAGTCCCCCTATATACAGTATGAGCCCTCACATAGCTTCTTTATACACAGTATGACCCCCTACATATCCCCTGTATATACAGTATGAGCCCCCACATAGCTTTATTATACACAGTATGAGCGCACACAGATTCTATATACTGTATAATCCCTCATTTTGTTTTCTTATACACAGTGAGCCCCCACATAGTCCCCTATATAGAGTATGAGCCCCCACACAGTTCTTCTATATACCATATAAGTCCCCACACAGTCCCCCTATATCCAAACAGTATGAGATCTCACATGGCTTCTTTATACACAATATGAGCACCCACATAGCACTCGTATATACAGTATGAGTCCCCACATAGCTTTCTTATACACAGTATGAGCTCCCACACAATCCCACTATATACAGTATGAACCCACAAATAGACTACTTATACACAGTCACCTCCAAATAGATCCCTACATACAGTAATATAAATAAATAATATATAAATAAATATGTAAGCCTCCAAATAGTTTCCTTATACATAATATGATCCCCTACATAGCCCTCCTAAATACCGTAGGAGATCCACATAGCGCTGGAATATACCATATGATCTCCAACATAGTCCTCCTATATACCATATGAGCCCCCACATACCCCTTGAGAAAGAGCTTGTAGCTTCATTCTCCACCAATCTCCGGAGGATGCAGGTAGCAGAGATATCAGGATGTGGGAAGCTGGTGGGGGGTGGCATGGGGCAGCCTGCAGGCCTCTGTTTACAGCTCTTCTTAAGGACCCTTTACACACTGCAACATCGCTAGCGATATCACTGTAACGTCACCGGTTTTGTGATGTAATAGCGACTTCCCCAGCGACATTGCAGTGTGTGACACGCATCAGCGACCTGGCCCCCACTGTGAGGTCGCTGATCGCTACAAGTCATTCAGGACCATTCTTTGGTCTTTGTTTCCCGCTGAGCAGCATGTATCGGTGTGTTTGACACCGTTACAACGACATCGTTAGCGACCCAGCCCATTGGCGTGCTAGCATTCCCTTTCCAGCGACGTCGTTCTGCAGGTCCATATCGCTGCTGCGTCGTTGGCCAGATCTGCCTGTTTGACAGCTCACCAGCGACTGTTATGGCTGCTTTACACACTGCGACATCACTAGCAATTGCTAGCGATGTCGAGCGCGATAGCACCCGCCCCCGTTGTACGGCCGATATGTGGTGATCGCTGCCGTAGCGAACATTATCGCTATGGCAGCGTCACACGCACATACCTGCTCTGCGACGTCGCTGTGACTGCCAAACAATCCCTCCCTCAAGGGGGAGGTCTGTTCGGCGTCACCGCGACGTCACTAAGCGGCCAGCCAATAGAAGCGGAGGGGCGGAGATGAGCGGGACATAACATCCCGCCCACCTCCTTCCTTCCTCATAGCCGGCGGCCGCAGGTAAGGTGAGGTTCCTCATTCCTGCGGTGTCACACATCGCGATGTGTGATGCCGCAGGAACGACAAACAACATCGTACACACAGCAGCAACGATAATTGGGAATGGACCCACATGTCACCAATTAGCGATTTTGAGCGTTTTTGCAACGATTCAAAATCGCTCATAGGTGTCACATGCAACGACATCGCTAAAGCGGCCGGATGTGCGTCACAAATTCTGTGACCCCCAACGACATCGCTTTTAGAGACTTTCCAGTGATCCCCGCCAGGTCGAGATCACTGGTGGGATCGCTAGAAAGTCTTAGTGTGTAAAGGGGCCTTAAGTCACATTGTGGAATGCCCTTCCACAAGAGGTAATAATGGCAGACACTAACAACTTATATAAAAGGGCTGGATGATTTCCTCAGTACACACAACATTGTTGGTTATAGATAATTTAGTGCCAAAATGTATAATTGGTGGAGGAAGTTTGCACTAGATCGACTGAGGTCTTTTTTTCAACCTATGTAACTATGTGATAAAGAGGGGCAGGATCTGTAGACAGCACCTTAGTAACATTATTTTTTCTTTATTTAGGAACACTACAAACAAGGAAGGCAGTTTAATAGCCCTCAATCCCTACTTTTTCACTTTAGAAACATATCAAAAAAATACTGAAACCAAGGCTTGTCTGAGAAAGCATGCTTCCTAGCTTGTGAGACGGAAAAGCCATGAAAGACCTCTTTTTGCATTTATTTTTTAAAAGGGTTTATTTTTATAAAAAAAAGACAAAATTTCCAATATTCCAGATGTTAAATGCATCTGTCTATCTCTTTAAGTGTTTGTAGCCAAAAAACATGCTTTTCACGTGAAATCAAGGACAAGTAACTCAACTGTGCACAAATACATAGGAAAGGGTTGTAGACAAACGTCAGCAGGTACTCTGGACTAAGGAGTCAAAATTTTAATATTAGGCTGTAACAGGAGGCAGTTTGTTGCTGAAGAGCTGGAGAAGGGTTATTAGGGTCTACAGGAAGCAGTGAAGCATAGGTTACTTTGCAAGTTGGGTTACATTTCATCAAATGGAACTAGGAATTTGGTGAAGAATAATAGTGTCCTCAATGCTGAGAAATACAGGCAGATAATTATCCATCATGCAATACTATCAGGGAGGTGTTTGATTAGCTACGGATTTATTCTGCAGCAGAACAATGACCCCAAACATACAGCCAATGTCATTAGAAGTATCTTCAGCATGAAGAAGTATTCTTGCATATATGGAAGACTACAAAGACCAAACATACATACAGTAGATCTACCCACTATGTATACTAAAATAAATGTTATATGTTCACTCAAGGGTGAATATAAACAAAGAGTATAATTAACTCTTTACATAGAATACAATTCAAATAGAACATATTTAACACACAATAAAAGCGGGTGGCTTAAAGGGAACCTGTCAGGTCCAATATGCACCCAGAACCACGAGCAGTTCTGGGTGCATATTGCTAATCTCTCCCTAACCGTCCCTGTATACACTAGCATAGATAAAGAGATCTTTGGAAAAAGTATTTCTCAAGATCTTACATCGTATGCTAATGAGTGAGGGGACAAGTCCCCTTGGCGTTAGTTCCCCTGGCTAGTCAGCTCCTTTAGCATATGAATACACCCCTGTGGGCTTGCTAACATGCTAATGAATGTGCAACGTCAGAGGATGATCTCAATCACTTCTCAGGCTGCCATCGCCGCCCGACACTTGATTTCGGCTCAGTGCACATGACCCCAGAGTTCCGGTAATGCGCACTATGAAGCCGGGTGTATGCATCCTGGCTTCAAACTGAAGTAGTGCGCATGACCGAAACTCCAGGGGCATGCGCACTGAACTGAAATCCAGCGTCGGTCGGAGATGGCTGTGGAGAGGTGAGTGAGCTCATCCTGTGACGCTGTGTATTCATTAGCATGTTAGCACGCCCACAGGGACCAACAGGGGCATACTAACATGCTAATGGAACCAACTAAAAAGGAGAACTAACGCCCAGGGGACTAGTCCTTTTGCTCATTAGGATACGATAAAAGATCTTTAGAAATACGTTTTCTAAAGATCTCTTTATCTTTGCTAGTGTATACAGGGACTGTTAGGCAGGGATTGGCAATATGCACCCAGAACTGAAAAGAACAGACCAACAAATTATATATCCGGGATACCTCAAAAAGTTAGACCATTTAACAAAATATACCCATTAAAATAAATTTTTATTAGTAATTAATGAAAACCATTATGTCAACTATACAGACGTACACACAATGTGCATATAGTGTGTAAGTGCACACTTGATGGAAAGGTAATAGAAGATGGAATGGAAGGGTTTGAGGTGAGTTTAATGGATAGATGATACCAAAATTGGACACTATATCTTTCCCTTCTCTTAGTCCTACCTCACATTGGGGCTTGAAGCACCCTAAGTGTGTGGAGCCCCCATTCCACGACGTTTCACCCTCTCTACTCCTATCTACGTTAAATATATCCACCACCAATCTCCAAAAGTGCAAGGTGCAATAAAATCAGCACAAAGATGCCAGGCACAACACAATCAAATTGCATTCATTGGGAGACTTGAAGTACAATATACAGTGCCTTGCGAAAAGTATTCGGCCCCTTTGAATTTTTCAACCTTTTCCCACATTTCAGACTTCAAACATAAAGATAGAAAATTTTAATTTTTGGTGAAGAATCAACAACAAGGGGGACACAATTGTGAAGTTGAACGAAATTTATTGCTTGTTTTAAACTTTTATAAAAAATAAACTGAAAATTGGAGCGTGCAATATTATTCGGCCCCTTTAAGTTATTACTTTGTACTTTTGCTGCGATTACAGCTGCAAGTCACTTGGGGTATGTGTCTATCAGTTTTGCACATCGAGAGACTGAAATTCTTGCCCATTCTTCCTTTGGAAACAGCTTGAGCTGAGTGAGGTTGGATGGAGAGCGTTTGGGAACAGCAGTTTTCAGCTCTTTCCACAAATTCTCAATTGGATTCAGGTCTGGACTTTGACTTAGCCATTCTAACACCTGGATACCTTTATTTGTGAACCATTCTATTGTAGATTTTGCTTTATGTTTTGGATCATTGTCTTGTTGAAAGACAAATCTCCGTCCCAGTCTCAGGTCTTTTGCAGACTCCAACAGGTTTTCTTTAAAAATGGTCCTATATTTGGCTCCATCCATCTTCCCATCAATTTTAACCATCTTCCCTGTTCCTGCTGAAGAAAAGCAGGCCCAAACCTTGATGCTGCCACCACCATGTTTGACAGTGGGGATGGTGTGTTGCTTTTACGCCAAATATATCATTTGGCATTGTGCCCAAAAAGTTCGATTTTGGTTTTATCTGACCAGAACACCTTCTTCCACATGTTTGGTATGTCTCCCAGGTGGCTTGTGGTAAACTGTAAATGACACTTTTTATGGATATTTTTTAGGAAATGGCTTTCTTCTTGCCACTCTTCCATAAAGGCAGATTGTGAAGTGTATGACTGATTGTTGTCGTATGGACAGACTCTCCCACCTCAGCTATAGATCTCTGCAGTTCATCCAGAGTGTTCATGGGCCTTTTGGCTGCATCTCTGATCAGTCTTCTCCTTGTTTGAGATAACATTTTTGAGGGATGGCCGGGTCTTTGTAGCTTTGCAGTGGTATGATACTCCTTCCATTTCACTATGATAGCTTGCACAGTGCTTCTTGTGATGTTTAAAGTTGTGGAAATCTTTTTGTAACCAAATTTGGCTTTATTTCAAATCTGTTTTATTATTAAGTTTATAAATCAAGCATACATCTTGAACATTTATAAAGATTATAAAACATAAACAGTGATCTCTCAGTTTCGGAATGACAAAAATAACATCACATTGTAGATTTCATTGGAACTCTATAAGCTATCCTTATGCTAACACTCCATGACAAACCATACACTAGAAATCAGAGTTCCATCTAAACATGTCTTCCTGATAATTGACAAGACCACTCTCAGCATAAAACAATCCCCTTTTAAGTTATTGAATAAACATTTAAGAAAAAGTAGAAAACTAGAAAAAAAAAAAAAAAAAAAAAAAAGAACAGATATAAGCTTAGAAAAGAAGGAATCAAATAGAGTGAAGAAAGTAGGGTAAAGAGGGGGTGGGGGAAAAAAGTGTGTGGGGAGAGGGGAAGACAAGGTTTGTCACCATTTCTCATCCCAAATAACCTGCCAGACTCACCGTGAACTCAGGAGACTCCATGAACGCAATCCACGGTCCCCACACTGTGATAAATTTTTCCGTGAGCCCATTAAGTTCAGCTGTGAGTTCCTCCATTCTCTGGAGGTTTGCCATCTCCTCTACCCAGTCAGCTAACGTTGGGCATCTAGTCTGTTTCCAGTATCTGGGAATAATTATACGAGCTGCCGCTAAACAAAATCGCAGTAGGTCCCTCTTTTGTGACTTGAATGAACCAGGGAGGATAGAGAGGAGGGCCACCTGGGGAGATCTCTCCACCTCACCCCCACTCATCTTTTTATACAGAGAAAACACTGAGTCCCAGAATGGTTGCAATTTAGCACAGCTCCACCATATATGTAACATAGACCCTTTTTCTGTACCACATCTCCAGCACATGTCGGACACTGAGGGAAAGATAGCATGCAATTTGGTCGGGTATTGGTACCACCTTGTGAGAATTTTATAGTTTTTCTCTTGGGCGGCACAAGCCAGAGAAAGTTTGTGGGTCCACAGAAACGCCCTGCTCCATCTGTCCTCTGAAATGTCCTCTCCCAGTTCCTCTCCCCATCTATAGACAAATTTGGGTTTGTCCGACATGTCTCTCTGGTTCAGCATTTTATAAATAAGAGAGATGACATGCCCAGGTGACGAACCCTGCAAGAACAATTTCTCAAATGGAGTAGGGGGGGTCCTCAACTTCCTCTCCCTGTCCTGGTTGGATAGAAACGATTTCAGCTGCATATATTCTATCCAGGAAACCTCTCTCCCTGTGGCCCGTAGAGATGCATAGGGGGGCAGGGTATTTCCCTGGAGCACATGAAAAAAACGAGTTTCCTCCACCCGAGCATATCCCAGAAATTTATTGGAATGAAGCCCCGGAGGGAACTGCTGGTTGCCAAAGAGGGGGGTAAGTGGACCCCTCCCCTGTGAGAGAGAACCCCTCTTAACCTCACCGTCCCACGTCCCCATCACTGTCCAAATAAACTCCATTCCCTTCTCTATCTGTGACCTACTCTCCTTTCCCATCCATGAGAGGAAGTGCAAAGGGACTCCCAATTCGTCCTGTTCGATCGCGACCCATTGTTTCGAGTTCCTATGGAAGTGCCAATCCATTATCCTCGTTAGAATAGTTGCCCTGTAGTATAACTGGAAATTTGGGAGCCCTGCCCCTCCATTATTTTTGTGTCTGGTAAGAGTTTTTATGCTCGTCCGAGGTCTCCCATTTCCCCAAACGAACCTTGACAATGCCGTCCGAATTTTGGAAAAGTAACTCCCCGGCAGCTGAATAGGTACCGTTTGGAACAAGAAAAGAAACCTAGGAAGAACATCCATTTTAATAGCGTTGATACGCCCAAACCACAATAGTCTTTTTTTGTCGTACTTCTTTAAATCCCTAATTGTCCTCTCTAACAGGGGTAGAAAATTATGATGCATAATTTTTGTTGGATCCCGAGGTACAACTACCCCCAGATATTTTATAGCTAACGGTTGCCACTTAAAGGGAAAATTTTGGGTTGTACGGGCTAGATCTTCCGCCGACAGGGTCACATTCATAGCCTCTGATTTAGAGAAGTTCACTTTAAAATTACTTAAGTTACCAAACTCCTCGAACTCTTTGAGCAAAGACGGGAAGGATATGTGTGGCTGGGAAATAAACATGAGAAGGTCGTCAGCAAATAAAGCTAACTTGCGATTCCCTCCCCCGGCCTCTATCCCATGGATACTAGCATTATTTCTTATGGCGACCGCGAGATGCTCCATGACAATGACGTAGAGCAGAGGTGACAATGGACATCCTTGCCTTGTTCCATTGTGGACCTGAAACGATGACGACAGAAACCCATCCGTCCTAACATTTGCTGAGGGTCTCGAATAAAGGGACGCAATCCTATCTAAAAATTTTTTGCCCAAACCCACCTGCTTTAGAGCGGCCATCATGAAATTCCAACTGACCCGGTCAAAGGCCTTCTCCGCATCCACTGAGAGTAAACACATGGGAAGAGAATGAGCCCTCGACCGGGTCATCAGGAGGAACAGTTTGTTGGTATTGTCACGCGCCTCCCGACCTTGTACGAACCCCACTTGATCTGTGTGTATTATCCCGGGCAAGGAGGGAGCAAGTCTGTTGGCTAAGGCTTTGGAAAAAAGTTTTAGGTCTAGATTGATCAGTGAAATGGGTCTGTAATTTGTAACTAACATGTGATCCTTCCCCGGTTTGGGGATAACACATATATGGGCTTCGAGAGATTGCGCCACCCATTGGGAATTTTCTGAGATGGAATTAAATACTTTAGTCAAGAACGGGGATAGCTGAGTTTGGAATATTTTATAAAATTTAGGGGTGAACCCATCTGGACCCGGACTTTTGCCTGAGGGAGATTCTTTAATGATAGATGCCACTTCTGCTTCTGTAAAGTCCGTCTCTAAATTTTCAACCTTATTGCTGGAAATACCAGCAGAAGGAAGGTATTGAAATCTTCACCCAAAAGGTGATTGGCCAAGCAAATGAGTAAATGAATACAATTGTTACACTAATAGAACTAAAGGAAGGATAACAGTAACTAAATACCTGAGGAAAATGTGTATTTAATGTGGTGTCAGGTTTCCAGGTTTTCCAGTTCTCTTTTGACTGCCCTTGCCCTCGGTTAACATGGAGGTTACCGTTCTGTTGCCCTACTTCCTGTCCAGCAGCTTAAAAGGCCGCCTCCCAGCCCAGTCCAGTGCCTGAGTATACTGCCTGCTGTGTGCTCCTGCTGTGTTTGCTGCTTATTCCGGATTGCCTCGGGATTCCCCTAAAGGACTACCTACCGATTGTCTCAGGACTGTACCCGGCTCTTAAGGCTGTGCCCGGATTCCGTTTACCATCTTCGGTCAGCACTCCGCCTGGTTCTCTTTTGGTTCGTAACCATCCTGGATAAACATTTCCGTACGGACACTCATTGACTTTACCGCTTGCTCCTTATCCCGGCCGCTGCGCATTTAGGCCTTCCGGGGTAGATTGCCGGACAGTCCCTGTATAGGGGTTCGCTCCGGTGGTCTCCCTGGGGGAGTCCGGTGCGTGGTCCCGGGAATCCCCTGCGCGTCTATTCCGGAAAGTATTGTATGTGTTATTGTATTGTTGTGTTTGTTCTGTTTCTACCGTGGTGACATACTATAAAACATCTTGTACCCGGAACTCGTCTCTGATTGTCATTGCCCTACGCTATCGAAATCCTCAGAATATAGAATAAGTATTACATTATACTCAGGCCATTAGAGGATTTCGCTGGGGCAATGACTGAGACACGAGTAGATCAGCTGTTCTCCATGATTAACTCCCTGCAGCAGGAGATGGAGGTGGTGCAGACTAAGCTTAGAGATGTGGAGGCACAGCTGGGCCATGATCACCAGGTACTGGGTCCGGCTATACAGGATTTGCAAGTCAGAGTGGAGGCTCAGGAAGCCGTCCCCACTACGTCCGTACCAGCTGCCGGTATGCCTAGGTTACCCCCATTCCGTTTTAATGGTGATCGTAGTCAGTTCCGTGGATTTATTAACCAATGCATACTGTTTTTCGATGTACATGCTGAATATTACCGTTCTGACCGGTCAAAGGTGTTATGTATCATCATGTTATTAACCTCACGAGCACTGGCTTGGGCTAATCCGATGATAGAAAACCGGGACATCCGTTTAAATCACCTAGATGACTTTCTGAACACAATGGCGCAGATGTTTGATGATCCGAATCGCCGTGCTACCGCTGAATCTGCTCTCCTTTCCTTACGTCAGGGAAAGCGCTCTGTCATTGAATACGCCACTGAGTTCAGGAGGTTAGTGGTAGACACCGACTGGGGAAACAATGCATTATTGTCCGTTTTCAGAAAGGGTTTGTCCGGTACCATCAAGGACGAGTTAGCCCGTTCCGAATCCCCAGGGGATTTTGACCTGTTTCTCCAGCACTGTGTGCGCATAGATACCCGTTTAACGGAACGTAGACAGGAAAAATGGGCAGCTATAAACCGTATAAATAATAATACATTTCCTTCCAGAGAACCGGCTTTCAGGACGCCACGGGAGGCTGAGGACGTTCCTATGCAAGTGGACTCTCTACAAAAGCGAGAGACCAACGAACGTCGTGAACACCGGCTCCGTGAGCGTTTGTGTTTCTACTGCGGTCAATCGGACCATTTTTTAATCGACTGCCCGAAACGTCCGAATCGCCCAAATAAGGTATTGGCAGCCATGGCAGAGTGTGATAACACGGACGCAGAGTCTGATATCTCTGAGGCAAGTGGACACTTGGATGCGGTATTTCCCTTGACGGTAATGTCTACCTCACCGAAGGACTCAGAAGGGAAATATACCCATTGTTCACTCCCCATTCAGATCCGGTGGGATGGACAGCTAATTCCTACCTCTGCAATGATAGACTCTGGGGCAGGGGGAAATTTCATGGACTTTTCTTTTGCTAGTAAACACGGTATCCGGACTCAGCAAAGATCCTTACCGGTTACCATGGAGACGGTAGACGGATCTCCGTTAACATCTGGACCAGTGGATCGGGAAACAGTACCGCTAGAATGCGTGATGAAACCAGGTCAGCAGGAGACTCTTGTTTTCATGATGATCTCTTCTCCACATTTTCCGATTATTCTAGGTATTCCGTGGCTACGGTCTACAAATCCGGTCATCAATTGGGAAACTAAGGAGATATCCTTCCCACCGCAGAGTGATCCGGCCATTTGTCCAACTGTTCCGGTTCCGGTAACACCACATGCAGAAGGCACGGTACAGGTACCCGTTTTACCCTCGGTTTATCGTGACTTCGCTGACATATGCGACAAAAGAAAGGCCGATCGGCTTCCTCCGCATAGACCGTATGATTGCCCCATAGACTTACTCCCAGGGGCAGAAATCCCGTTTGGTCATGTTTACCCGTTGGCGGCACCTGAGCTAGAAGCCCTAAAGGAGTATATTGATGAAAGCCTGGCCAAGGGATTTATTCGCCCGTCTACCTCGCCCGCAGGGGCACCCATCTTTTTTGTGAAAAAGAAGGAGGGGACTCTGAGACCCTGTATTGACTACCGGGAACTGAATAAAATAACCATCCGGAACCGGTATCCGTTACCGTTGATTCCGGAGCTATTGGAGAGAGTCCAACAGGCAAAGATATTCACCAAATTGGACCTCCGTGGGGCATATAATCTGCTTCGTATACGTCCCGGAGACGAGTGGAAGACCGCGTTCCGATGTCGGTACGGACATTTTGAGTATTTAGTGATGCCTTTTGGACTTTGTAACGCTCCTGCGGCATTTCAACATCTAGTTAATGATATTTTCAGGGATATCATGGACCAATTCATGGTGATCTATCTGGATGATATTCTAATCTTTTCTGATTCTCTCCAGGAACACCAGGAGCACGTCAAGACCGTACTTACCCGGCTGAGGGACAACCACCTGTACATTAAACTGGAGAAATGTGAGTTCCACTGCTCACAAATACAATTCTTAGGTTATGTCATCTCTCCTCAGGGACTGAACATGGAATCTAGCAAGATACAAGCCATTCTCGACTGGCCGGAACCGGGAAACATCAAAGAGGTACAACGCTTTGTCGGTTTTGCCAACTTTTACCGACGCTTTATCCGTAACTTTTCAGAGATTGTTCGTCCCATCACCCTGTTGACTAAGAAAGGACAGAAGTTTGTATGGTCCGCCCAGGCTCAGGAAGCGTTCCATCGTCTCAAGGGATGTTTTACCTCAGCACCCATACTAGTGCATCCGAATCCCGCACTTCCCTTCATCGTGGAGGTCGACGCTTCCGACTACGCATTAGGGGCCATTCTTTCTCAAAGGACCGGGGACAAGAGTCTCCTGCATCCGTGTGCCTTCTTCTCCCGCAGGTTGTCCCCTGCGGAAAGGAACTACGACATTGCGGATAAGGAATTATTGGCGATTATTGCCGCCTTCAAGGAATGGAGACACCACTTACAGGGAGCCGCGCAGCAAGTGATAGTACTCACAGATCACCGTAATCTGGAATTTCTCAAGTCTGCCAGGTGCCTGTCTCCACGACAAGCCCGTTGGAGCCTATTTCTTAACCAATTCAATTTTGTTGTTACATACCGTCCAGGTTCACGTAATGGGAAAGCCGATGCCTTGTCCCGAATCCCTGCCGTGGACTCCGTGCCTGGAACCCCGTCGCAGACCGTGTTAACAGATGCCAATTTCGTTGGAGTAATCCAGGACCAGGACTTGTGGAAGGACATCAAGCTGGCCTATGATGGTGATGTATTTCTTGCTGCCCCCCCGAATGATGTAACTCTTGTTCTTCGGAATGGTGTGTGGTTAAGAGAACGACGCATTTATGTCCCGGAGGCCGTAAGACTTCGGGTTCTCAAGTTGGTTCATGACTCCGTGTTGGCCGGTCATAGGGGGGTACAGAAGACGCAGGAATTTCTGAGCCGGTTTTTCTGGTGGCCTACCTGTTTAAAGGACGTGAAGGACTATGTCCACTCATGTGTGGTTTGTGCCCGGTGCAAGGTCCCTCGTGTGGCTCCTACGGGACTCCTCCAACCGTTACCCGTGCCATCTCGCCCTTGGGGGTCTATCTCCATGGATTTTATTGTGGAGTTGCCGGTCTCAGGCGGGCATAATACCATTTTAGTGGTGGTGGATCGATTGACTAAAGCTGCTCACTTCATTCCGTGTACCGGTCTTCCCTCAGCCGCAGAGACAGTGGATTTGGTTGTCCAGAACGTATTCCGATTGCATGGGGTACCAGATGAGATCATCTCTGACCGGGGCGTGCAGTTCACGTCTAAGTTCTGGAAGGGGTTTTGTTCGGCACTCCAGATTGATGTCTGTTTGTCTTCTGCATACCATCCTCAGACAAATGGACAAACCGAACGGACGAATCAAACCCTGGAACAATATCTTCGCTGTTATGTCAGCCATCTCCAAGACGATTGGTTGAAGATGCTTCCGTTGGCGGAGTTCTCCTACAACAACACTCAGAGCAGCTCCACTAAGGTAACGCCCTTTTTCGCTAACCTGGGTTACCATCCGACTATTTTGCCTAGGTCACCGGTTGCGGTTTCGGTACCAGCGGTGGAGGACAGAGTGACAGAACTACGACAAAATCTGGAGGTTCTAAGGAACACCGTAGCTACGGCCCAGGAGCGTTACAAGAGGTCGGCGGACACTCACCGGAAACCGGCACCCATGTACAAGGTAGGGGACTCTGTATGGTTATCCACCAAAAACCTGAGATTGGGTGTTCCTTCGCAGAAACTGGGACAAAAATTCATCGGTCCGTTCAAAATCACCGGGATCGTGAGCCCTGTGGCCTGTCGGCTACGGTTACCGCACCATCTAAAGGTACACCCGGTCTTTCATGTGTCTCTCCTCAAACCCGTTTCCCCTAATACTTTTCATGGTCGTATTGTGCCTCCTCCTCCGCCTGTGATGGTCGACGGCGAGGAGCAGTTCGTGGTTGAGGACATTATTGACTCCCGGCTCCATCGTCGTCGGCTTCAGTATCTGGTACGTTGGCAGGGGTACGCCCCCGAGGACGATTCCTGGGAACCGGTGGGTAACATTCGGGCACCCCGGAAGATTGCTCAGTTTCATCGCCGGTACCCGGACAAACCTGGCCCTGATCCGTCCTGAGGCCGTCTCTGGGGGGGGGAGTAATGTCAGGTTTCCAGGTTTTCCAGTTCTCTTTTGACTGCCCTTGCCCTCGGTTAACATGGAGGTTACCGTTCTGTTGCCCTACTTCCTGTCCAGCAGCTTAAAAGGCCGCCTCCCAGCCCAGTCCAGTGCCTGAGTATACTGCCTGCTGTGTGCTCCTGCTGTGTTTGCTGCTTATTCCGGATTGCCTCGGGATTCCCCTAAAGGACTACCTACCGATTGTCTCAGGACTGTACCCGGCTCTTAAGGCTGTGCCCGGATTCCGTTTACCATCTTCGGTCAGCACTCCGCCTGGTTCTCTTTTGGTTCGTAACCATCCTGGATAAACATTTCCGTACGGACACTCATTGACTTTACCGCTTGCTCCTTATCCCGGCCGCTGCGCATTTAGGCCTTCCGGGGTAGATTGCCGGACAGTCCCTGTATAGGGGTTCGCTCCGGTGGTCTCCCTGGGGGAGTCCGGTGCGTGGTCCCGGGAATCCCCTGCGCGTCTATTCCGGAAAGTATTGTATGTGTTATTGTATTGTTGTGTTTGTTCTGTTTCTACCGTGGTGACATACTATAAAACATCTTGTACCCGGAACTCGTCTCTGATTGTCATTGCCCTACGCTATCGAAATCCTCAGAATATAGAATAAGTATTACATGTGGTTCGCAGAATAGAAAAGCCAACCACAGAGCATAGACTTAAGGGTTCAAATCCAGGTGAATGACAGTACCTCCCTTCTATGAGCGGCCACTAGACCCACAGAGATCCCCAACCACTGACGCCACTGGCAGAACTCTCTCTCTCTAGGTGATCTGCATGCAAATATCATGCATTAAGCCATGAATTATCCTCCAGACCAAAACCCTTCCATTTAACAAAATACTGCAGGCAACATCTGACACGTCTGGAACCCAAAACGTCTTTTCCTCCTCCATATCAACCTCAATAATATCCTTAGGACCTGGCATCCTCTCAAACTTTTTAAGAAGTGAGGAATGGAAGAAATTATTAATCCTCCATGCAACTGAAAGTTGAAGCTTGGCCGTCACAAGATTAAGGATTTAAATTGCGTTATACACACTGACAAACTTAGGAGCAAATTTCCTTAATGGAACATTTATACTGAGATTTTTTTGAGGATAGTCAAATAAGTTCTCCCACCATAAAGGCAGGAGCCCTCCTACGTGTGCAGTTCTCCACGTCGGATCGCAAGTTATCAAAAGTTCTTTTTCAATTTATCTCTAGATCTTAATCAACCAAGAAGAATATCCTCTGGGACTGCCAAAAAAAACACAAACAAAAGAAGTTAACAAAACCTGGATGAAAACCCCTACAACAACAAAAAGGTGAGGTACTGGTAGCAGTGTGGTTATTGAGAGGGAACTTAGAAAGGGGAAGAAAATCCACCCAGTTCTCTTAATTGCTTTAAGCAACCTGATAATTAATCTGTGGAAAATAGTCTCTTTATGAACTTTCCCCAAGAGCTCAGAGATTGGAGACATCAGCACAACGCGGGGGATAGGGTTCTCCAACATACACAACCCACTGAAATCCCAAGTGCCAGCCACCAAGAGCACAGCTGCCATACACACGGGTAGCAGGGCCCCGAAAGCTTCGAGCCGAGGGGCCACAACAGCCAATCAATTTGTGCATGGAGGCAGGGCTCCGGACTTACCAAGTGACACTGGTGGGAGCGGGACCTGGACGGGCTCCCCCCGTAGAGACTGCGGTGCCTAGAGACTTTGGTTTACCATCTGTGTGAGTGTCTGCTTAATCGGGACTACAACAAAACAAAGTGGTATCCAAACGGCACCAGTAATTCCATATTGGTTAATAAGTCAAATATATGCTGGAAATGACATGTGCAAAAGATTATATTTTTATTGTAACAAAATCATGTGTGTACAGGGTTAAAAACATTTAAAATCATTCCATGACAATGGATTATACACAACTGCATCTTCTCACAAAAATCAATATAACATCAAGGATAATTCCCCAGTATACAAAAAATGATGTACTGATATAGACTCAACCTATACATGTAGAGACAACAGATGTAATATTTGTCTCCTATATCAATATCAATGGCACCCAATAAACCAAGCATTCAGATATGCATGTGAATATGATGAACAAAGTTAAAGGCACAAATTGAAGCTGTTTGAAAGCAATGAGAAAGCTTGGTTCCTGAACAAATAGTGCCAGCAATATGGGGAGAGGATGCAGGCAATCCCAAATGGAATTAACAATACTGCATCATCTCATTATAATAAACATGGCAACAGAAAAAGTTCCCAACACATAATTGCTGATAAATATATATATACACATGCCCGATCTGTGCAGGCAAACACATTGGATGTTATAATAGTCACCTGTGCTGGAGGTACTTAGTGAATCAAATGTTTACCTGAATATATAAAAAAGCACACAGGGTTTAGGATGAATATAAAGGCAATAGGAAAGCTGGGTTCCTGAATAACAAAATAATCTAATAATGTGAGAAGATGCAGGCAGTCCCCACGCGTTACGCCATCATGTTGGTGGCTTCATCAGGATTTTAAATGTTTTTAACCCTGTACACACATGATTTTTTTACAATAAAAATATAATCTTTTGCACATGTCATTTTCAGCATATATTTGACTTATTTACCAATATGGAATTACTGGTGCCGTTTGGATACTTTGTTTTGTTGTAGTCTCCATATGCTTGGTATCTGGCACAGAATTCCTTGTAATTATAGGTGGTGCTTATATTCCCCCTCTTCACAGTGTCTGCTTAATCCACCTGATCCAACACCACGACTACCGCAGTGAGTAATCTAACCCCTGCACCCTGCTTCCCAAGGCCAAGCAAGTCACCAAATCTCCACTATCCGTGGCCTTTCCTACCTGCGGAGGGACTGACATCTGGCTGCCCCACACCATCTGCCCCGGTACTCCCATCGGCAGCTGTGGTAATCACCTTTACCACAACCCACAGGTGGCGTCACGAACATTCATCCCCTGTAAATATCCCCTTACATTTGAAGTGGCCGCAAGCCCCCAGGTCCGGAGACCCTCGAGCCACAGCAACCCCGGATCCGAGCAGTTCGACTGCTGCTGGGGCGGCACACATGTAGCTTAACAATGTGAGACATAAATTATGTAGCTAAACTCTAAGCTGTAGGCAATTTTGGTAGAGGAACCAAGTGAACTATCTTACTGAAACAGTCCACCACCACCCATACTACACTTTTACCACCAGAATTAGGCAAATCCATGTCGACATTGACAAGTGAATCCAAGGTTGAAAGGGAATCTCATTACAGAAAAGAAAGCCCGTTGGGACCTGACAAGAGGCTTTAGATTTGGCGCAAAATCTGCCATTACAAACATATTCGTTAACATCCTTTCAAGCACTCTGCTACCAGAAGGATCTGGAAACAACTCTCCAGGTGGCAGAGGAACCAGGATGCCCATCCAACACAGAGTCATCCATATATAGTGTCAGATTGACGCTCCATAGACTTTGTTTGTCTTAATCGCCTAGATTACATCGGACATGCTGGTGATTTTTTGTTTCTTTGTTTTTTATTTTCTTTAACAAAGGTAAGTAACATTTTTCTCTGTGTTTGTGGGTTTTTTTCAGGTTTCCATTTGCTGGACTGCAGTGAATTCCCTGTAAAACAATGGACCTTCTGGGTTTATTTGTTTTTTCCCATTAATAAAGTGATCAATGAGGGAAAGTGATGGGGAGTGTTTATTTTAATAAAGGATTTTTGTACTTGTGTCTTTTTTTGGGGATTACTGGGTTAGTAATGGGAATGTCTGAGTGCCAGACTTAGTGCATCTAATGTGATGTGCCACTTCTGGGGCAGCTGAGAACTGGTATTTTTAGTCTGGGAAGGACCCAATAACCATGGACCGTCCCAATAGCTGTAAATAGCTGTTAATAGCTGTAAAATCTATATAGCTATTTATGCTATCTATCTATCTATTATCTCTCGCTCTTTATATATCTATCTCTTTATACATCTATGTATCTAGCTATCTTCTATTTATCCTTGCATATCTTTAACACATAAAAAACATTCTTTTCAGTGTCATGCATCTTTCCCAAAACTTGTCACACAGGTGATACACACATACTCGTACATATGGATGACACCACAGGGATAACACACACGTACACACCAGTACACACAGAAGAACAAAATAGAATGTGCCACATATGCGTTTTTTATGCGCATGTGCGAAGATGGCCTAAAACAGTGTTTTTTTTCCCAAAGAGTTCTTTTTGGAATCCTGCATCAAAAAAAAAAATCAAAAAAGTAGTGGTAGTATCAACTCAATGAACCAGACCGCCAATTAAAGAATAAATAAATGTATCCATAAACATATACAATGCAGATTTTATAATTGGAAATATGTGACCGGAAATTAAAGTAAATGATTAACATCAGTAATTTGTTCCTACTTGGTCATAACAAGGAATATATGATATTACCCTACCTAGCAACAGTAATAAATATTAATACTTAATGATATGCTTATCAGTAATATTGCAGTGACATAAATCCATCTAATAAGAACAATTTTTTACTAATGATTTTTATATATACTGCATATATATATATATATATATTTTCTTTTTTGGGGGGGGGATTTGGTTTTCATCAAGGTATTATGGATTGTAAACAATAAATTGTTATCTGTATTTATGGGTGGAGTTATTTTAATTAGTTTGAAGCATTATTACTAGTGCAGACAAATAAAATATACGGTCATATGAAAGTTGGATAAATTTCAAAGCATCCTGATAATTTCTACAATCTGATGTGTATAAAGGCCTCTCTGTATTCTCCCAGCAGTAGATTTACAAAAGGAAGGAAATGCATTGTTGGATTCTACTAGCGATAAAAATCTGTTCGAAGTACGGTATATATCACTGGATAAACATGTGAATTTGGTTGCTATGCACTGCAGCCCAATACCAGTATGAGAAACACACATGAAGGGTGCTGGGACATGTAGAAGACAGACTGATAGGCTCATAAGGTAACTTTGTGGCAGATTGTGTATATATATACATATATAGGCATTCACATGTATATGTGTGTGTGTGTATATACAGTGCCTACAAGTAGTATTCAACCCCCTGCAGATTTAGCAGGTTTACACATTCAGAACTAACTTGGCATTGTGGCATTTGGACTGTAGATCAGCCTGGAAGTGTGAAATGCACTGCAGCAAAAAAGAATGTTATTTCTTTTTTTTTTTTTTTTTTTTTTAAATTGTGAAAAGTTTATTCAGAGGGTCATTTATTATTCAACCCCTCAAACCACCAGAATTCTGTTTGGTTCCCCTAAACTATTAAGAAGTATTTCAGGCACAAAGAACAATGAGCTTCACATGTTTGGATTAATTATCTCTTTTTCCAGCCTTTTCTGATTAATTAAGACCCTCCCCAAACTTGTGAACAGCACTCATACTTGGTCAACATGGGAAAGACAAAGGAGCATTCCAAGGCCATCAGAGACAAGATCGTGGAGGGTCACAAGGCTGGCAAGGGGTACAAAACCCTTTCCAAGGAGTTGGGCCTACCTGTCTCCACTGTTGGGAGCATCATCCGGAAGTGGAAGGCTTATGGAACTACTGTTAGCCTTCCACGGCCTGGACAGCCTTTGAAAGTTTCCACCAGTGCCGAGGCCAGGCTTGTCCGAAGAGTCAAGGCTAACCCAAGGACAACAAGGAAGGAGCTCCGGGAAGATCTCATGGCAGTGGGGACATTGGTTTCAGTCAATACCATAAGTAACGTACTCCACCACAATGGTCTCCGTTCCAGACGAGCCGGTAAGGTACCTTTACTTTCAAAGCGTCATGTCAAGGCTCGTCTACAGTTTGCTCATGATCACTTGGAGGACTCTGAGACAGACTGGTTCAAGGTTCTCTGGTCTGATGAGACCAAGATCGATATCTTTGGTGCCAACCACACACGTGACGTTTGGAGACTGGATGGCACTGCATACGACCCCAAGAATACCATCCCTACAGTCAAGCATGGTGGTGGCAGCATCATGCTGTGGGGCTGTTTCTCAGCCAAGGGGCCTGGCCATCTGGTCCGCATCCATGGGGAGATGGATAGCACGGCCTACCTGGAGATTTTGGCCAAGAACCTCCGCTCCTCCATCAAGGATCTTAAGATGGGTCGTCATTTCATCTTACAACAAGACAACGACCCAAAGCACACAGCCAAGAAAACCAAGGCCTGGTTCAAGAGGGAAAAAATCAAGGTGTTGCAGTGGCCTAGTCAGTCTCCTGACCTTAACCCAATTGAAAACTTGTGGAAGGAGCTCAAGATTAAAGTCCACATGAGACACCCAAAGAACCTAGATAACTTGGAGAAGATCTGCATGGAGGAGTGGGCCAAGATAACTCCAGAGACCTGTGCCGGCCTGATCAGGTCTTATAAAAGACGATTATTAGCTGTAATTGCAAACAAGGGTTATTCCACAAAATATTAAACCTAGGGGTTGAATAATAATTGACCCACACTTTTATGTTGAAAATGTATTAAAATTTAACTGAGCAACATAACTTGTTGGTTTGTAAGATTTATGCATCTGTTAATAAATCCTGCTCTTGTTTGAAGTTTGCAGGCTCTAACTTATTTGCATCTTATCAAACCTGCTAAATCTGCAGGGGGTTGAATACTACTTGTAGGCACTGTATATATATATATATATATATATATATATATATATATATGTACTGAGTATATATATATATATATATATATAAAACAAACAAAAAGTTAGGTATATTTGGTTTTTGGATGCAATTTCATGATGATCCTAAAATGCACTCTAGCCTTTTTAGGTGTTCTTGATGTGACCTTCTCTAAACTTTTGAATGCACGTAGTTAACTGTGCAGTGTTTCCGTACTTTTTGCACAACTTGCTGTTCACTAACAAGGAGCTTAGTGGCAAAATTACCAACAGGTGTTTCATCTATGAATCGCTGAATAAATTTCGGGGTTCAATTAGAATTTATATTTAAAGAGTCCTCATCATCATGCTATTCACATTTTGACATCATGAGACCAAGATGACCCCTAAAAATTGATCAACCGGACTTCTCCATTGCGAGGCTTCAAGCAGGATGTTATTAGACAGAAGTGGCCACTGAGCTTAGAGTGTCACAGAGTGTCATCAGCATATTGAAACAGATACAGAGAGACAGAAAGAGTCAAAGAAAGGCATAGAAGTGGACATCGTTTGGGCTCATTGCACACTCGTGACCACTTCATTGTGAACAGTGCCTTTTAGAACATGATGATGACTGCCACACAACTCCAGGCACCTTTAAGGGAGGTGAGAGGCACCCAAGTGTCATGTTAGACCATTCAAAAACATTTACATCAGCATGGTCTACAAGATAGATGACTGATCGGAGGACCATTGAGCCTCAGTGCTATTCACTGATGATCCTCGATTCACACTGAGCAGATATGATGGCCGCCAACAATATTGTTAATGTCAAGGAGAGCCCCATGCATCAGCCACTGTTGTCACCAAACAAGCCTTTGGTGGTGGTGATATTAGGGTGGGCAGATGTATCTAATCAATACAACTGCCCTATGCTTTGTGAATGATACAATAACAAACCCCTACTACTTGAATAACATCATTAATCCAGTCATTGTGCTTCTGTATGAACAACGCAGGCCTATTTTAGTCTTCATGGATGACAATGCTCAAGCTCATAAAGGTCGCATCATTAGAGAACAGCTGCTGGAGAGTGGGTTACCTCAAATAGAGTGGCCTGCACTTTCTCCAGACATGAATCCCATAGAAACCTAGCTGAGTCACCACATTGAGGCTTGTAACTTTGTACCCCAAAACCTCAATGACCTGAGGACTGCTCTTCAAGAAGAGTTGGATGCCATGCCTCAGCAGACAATAACTGGACTTGTGAACATCATGAATAGTCGTTGTCAAACTGTAACTGATGCTCAAAGCCACATGACAAGTTATTGAGACACTTATTTTTTTTTTTGGGGGGGGGGTATATCTACCACCATTGTTGGCTTTTGTTTCAATAAATTGTTTGAGATTAGGAGATAAGCATTGAATGCTTCTACTTAAACGTCCCTCTTTCTTTATAAAATATCACTGTAGCTTGAAGTTTTTAGGTTTTCCGTAAATTTCATCCAAAAGCCAAATATCCCTAACTTTTTATGAGTAATGACTGAGAGGCACTATGTACTTAAGGCATCCTCCCACTAGGGATTGGGCCTAAGCAACATGGTCAGTTAGTCAGTTAATGTCCATCTAGCTAGCTAGTTGTCAGGTCTCGTCTTCCCCTGTCCGTTACCTTCACCTGTGCCTTCCCATACCTGTCAGTATCTGCCATTCCATCCATACCTGATCTCATCTGCCATCCTGTCTTCTTCCTCTCTCTCCCGCCTGCACCTGCCAACACTAGATACTGCCTGTCCATACTTGAACCCATTCCTGCCCTGGGGGTCAGCTATCACAGTCCTGGACACTATCCTGGGAGTTAGTTAAGCCCCTCCTATGTCAGTGTAAGCCCAGGTACCCCCTGTGGTCAAGTTGGGTCCATTCCCACTCACCGCCTCATCACTGGCGCACGTTACACTGGGGACTGTGGTGGCCAATCCAGCAACACTACTTCAGTGTCATTGAACCATTTCTTCGCCAATCTTGACTCATGCTTTGTATTGTTGTGCTGCTGGAACACTATGTTGCCCTTTTCATACCCATAGTACTCAAACATATGAAGTAACTCATCTTATAGGATAGTCGCATATAGCTCAGCACTGAGACCACCATCGATCCTGGTCAAGCATTCAAAGTCTATGGCTAAGAAATAACGCCCTCAGGCCTCCTACACCGAACTTGACAGCTCCTTCAATTTCTCGATCCATTAGCCCCTTTTTTCTTTGTTTCTTCAAAGACCCATTTGCACCCATCAGAGCATAGTCTAGCCTAATCTAGTGACTTTCGTCTCATTGCTCCAAATCACCTGTTCTTCTACTGTTCACTTTTCATATTTTTTTGCAAAGTCGAGCCAACGCTTCTTATGATGATATTGAAGTCAAGCCTTCTTCATCTTTTTCAGGCCACTATTCCAGACTTGTGTAATGTGTATCCCACAATGCAGTTTGTCAATTTTCTTAGCCGAGAAAAATCTATTGATGAGCTGGATGATGCTTGATTTGAATCACTGACTATTTGCTTGGGTATCAACCTACTAGCACACTGAGCTATTAGGGAATGTGAGAACAGGTTGTAATTTATATAATACAGGAAGAAAAATATTTTTCCACTACCAGTAGCAAAACAGTAACAATTCAGTGGCATGAATGACAAGAATCTGCATAACTAATCATATGCTAAATAGATGCAAGTTAAATTCATGTATGAGATAGACAAGATGATTGTCTACAAAATGCATGTAGTGTCAAGATCAAAGCTGTAGTGGTAGATGGTGAGCTATGTAGCCTGAAAGTCAAAAGTTCAAAAATGTTACCCTTTTGCTTGTCAGTGTACATCAGGTCAGTGCAGCGTCCTGACAGGCAACTTGACCTCGCATTCCTCTGTTCAGTAAACCTGACAGGACACTGAGAAGATAAACACCTTTCTTTACCTCTGAATGCACATCCTTCTCAATCAGCCTGACAGTTCTAGTGCAGCATGGGGAGTACACCTGCTTAATTTTTCATGCAGCCTTTCCTAGGACAGCTGCTTACTGCTAGATGGAAGTTGCCATCTTTAAAATCCTTACAGAGTGCAGTAAATAAAAAAAATACCCTTTTGCTACATACAGGTATTTAGAAAAATGTTTAATATTTAAAAGTATTTTTTTTCTCTTATTTTATCACATTTTTCGGAGAAGCTCTTTAATAAAGTTTGTGGATCAGTGGCTGTATGTGCACCTTAAAATCAAATCTATGTCAACCACGAATTGGCATTGATTTGCAAATTTGATAGCAAATGTATTGGGCTTTGTGTGACCATACCCCCTTTTAGAAAACTCAGCACACTCTTTAGAAAAGTGTCATGAACTGTGGGTTATAGTTTAAAAAGATGCAAATTATGCCATACATGTGGCATGCACCATAATTTGCTATGTAAACAGGAATAATTTGCTATGTATGCAGGAATACTTTAGCATTATTTGCTATGTTTTTATACCAAAAAGTAGAGTAAACACAATGATAAATGTCCCTTCCATCTCTTGACTTTACCTTCTTTTCTGGTAACTGATTATTATTGGCTTGAAAACATAATTGATTAATATCTGGGCTAAGGAAAATTTTATCTGTTATCAGCTATACAAGAGCATATGTAGTATAGAGGCAAACCTTGCAGCTGCTATGAGGTTCCAATATTCTATATCTACCTTTGTGGCTAAAATACATATTGTACTGTCTATACACCAAATACAAAAAGCCTATGCACCAAAATAAAATATTGAAGTCAAATATAATCAAAATGTCATCAATTCAAATTGTGGACAAAGTTATGAATGTTTCTGTTTAGAGCATTGCTCCATGTGCTACCAACACTGAAATAACTGGTATGTGTGTTCATGTATGAACTCATGCACTGCTTGACAATAGCACTATGATAAATTATACCTGGATGTTGCACGCACCAATTCTGATTAGTTTGTCATGTTACAAGTGCAAAACATTTTTCTTTTCTCTGTTACAGAATGCCTCTTGGGGAAAGCAATATTCCTATGCTCTTTTCAAAGCCATGAGTCACATGTTGTGCATCGGGTATGGGCAACAGGCACCAGTGGGCATGTCAGATGTCTGGCTTACTATGCTGAGCATGATTGTTGGTGCCACTTGCTATGCCATGTTCATTGGTCATGCTACAGCACTTATCCAGTCCCTAGATTCGTCACGCCGTCAATATCAGGAAAAGGTATATGGACTTCTTTAAATTCAGTAGTTCTTATTTTTTACATTACAGTTGTTCCGAATATTGTTTAATATGAGGTGCATTTACAAAGATAGTTTCATGAAGAATGACCAAATGCATTTAAAACTGAGAGGAACTTGTATATGCATTGTATAATTTTACAACTTTTAAGTTAAAAATGGCTTCATATCACTGAAACAATATGAACCGTACTTTAAAAACTGCACATTAATGTGCTTAGAAATTCAGCAACCCTAGGTAGAAACTGAAATATTGTATACAAGTTAAAGTTATAATTTATCGGATATTGGTATAAAAATTATTTACAACACATAAATCCTATCCATTCCTTATAGTACTGTAGCCTGGCATACCTGCAGAGATGAACTTTATACATTGCTCTTATGTAAATCACTTTCTAGTAATTAGCGGCAAGCAGTCTGATGGGTAGGTTTGGATTAATCTCGGCGCTACTTGTGAGCCTGGTGAACCCAACCTCTCTGCTTTTTGGCTACTGAAGGTATCAATCCCACCACTCAAAGACATAGGAGTCATGTTAGTGTGGCGCCACTGGGGCTTCAGGTGCCACAGGGTACTGCACTTCCATTAAGGTGTGGTACTTATCCCGGATCCAAAGAAGGTCGGCACCGCTTCCACCAACACTCACATACAGATTACAGTGGGTTGCCCTCCCCAATGGGGACCAGGCCAGGGTCGGGTCGCAGAAGGGGGTCACCACAGCGGTTGGGTTTACAGGACGCCACCACACTAGGGGCTCCCGATCCACTGGAACCAGGATTCAGGGTCAGGGAGAAGCAACCACCAGGGGGAGTTAGGAGCACATAGAGGGAAGAGCAGGTTGACCTAGTGAGAGTAGTGAACCAGCCTGTGGCAGCAGCTGGGGGCAACAGCTTGGAACACACAACACAACTACAAAAGAGAAAGAACAGCTACAAATGCCGAGCAGAGCAGACGTGACGCGAGGCATCTCTGTGGGCCAAGGCATTTCAACACGGTCGCTGGGGAGAAGCAGGCGGCTGCTTCCACAGGGCCAGCGCTGTCGGGGTACAGAACCCTAGGGCAGGCACACTTCAAGTTGTCTACCAACTCTGCAAGGGTCGCGGGAACAGCTAGAAAAGTCACCGGACCTGTCCCACCATTCTTGGAGCCAAATAGCATATAGGATCCGGGGCTGAGGACTTCGACCAGCCCCACAGCGGAACCGCGCTATCAGCATACAGGACGGGACACTTTACTGACACGGGGTCCCCAAGTGCTTCACGCCACGGGGGTCCGATACTTAGCGCTTTAAAGGAGGAAGGGCCCATAGACTGACACACCGGACCTTCCATGGATTCTGGATTGGCTGGAGCCCATTATGGCGGAAACCGATACTCTGGGGCAGCACCTGAACTATCAGTGAGAAAGAGACCCTGTCTCTGCCTCTCCTTTGCCGGCGCTGGTGCCCAGCGCTGTGGTGTCAACGGGGACTACCGCCACTCCCATCCGTGCTCCATCATCCTCCCTGGGGTAACTCCGCTCCGTCTGTGAGAAGCAACACCATCCCGGCTGCGACCTTCGCCATCAGCCCCGGAGAGCAGCACCCGCAGCGGCGTCCAATCTCTGGCCGTGGACCACAGGTGGCGTCACGAAAAAGATTTTCCTAACCATCACTATTGCCCCTTTGTAGTTCCTTTCTTTCTGACTGAGCACTCCGCCTTATAACTAGGGTGTGTCCATCTTCCTATATTGCTGGATCTTTTCTGCCTAGACATGTAGGTTTTTAACCCAGATAGAGGCATTTTAAGTTAGGGTCCCGATATAGAAAAAATCACCTTGTCCTGGATATCGGGCTCACCTCCATTGGCCAATACATAAGCTAAGTATCTTTTTTTTTTTTTTTCTTCAAATATTCCTATAGCAGTAATGCAATACCAGAGTTCCCATATTCAATGTTAGCATTTTAGAGTGCAGCTGCATGTATTTTTTTTAGTAATGGGTGTGTCTGATAGGCACCTCTCCATTACTAACACTAAGGCTTGATGCCAGCTGACACTGACAATACACAGGTGATATCAACCCCCCTACTATTACCCCAATTACCACCTCACCAGGGCAACAGGGAAGAGCTGAAGTGAAGCACCAGAATTGGTGCATCTAATGTGATGCACCACTTTAGGGGTGGCTGTGGGCTTGTATTTTTAGGCTGGGAAGGACCCAATAACTGTGGACCTTCCCAGCCTGATAATATCACAGCTGTCTGCTTTACTTTCGCTGGTTATCAAAAATAGGGGGAACCCCATGTTAATTTTTTTTTTATTATTACTTTTTATTTAATAGGTTAATCCAGACTAAAAGAACCCTTTATTCTCATTCAGATGTCCGTTTTTCACTTACATATTCTCTTTGTATTTTCCATTGATAGAACATGTACCCATTATAGTCTATAGTGCTGTTCATATAGCTGATTAATTTTTAATTTTTTTAGGTAGCTGTGGTCTAAAAAAAAAAAAATAGACATGTCAGTTTTTCATCCAAGCCGTGGATCAGACCTGCAATGCAAGTATGTGGATCCATGAAAATCCCGGACAGCATACAGCTGCCATCCATGTGCTGTCTGTTTTTCACATTGCTATAGGCAAGAGAAGCTTTGCAATTTTTTTTTCTTTCATACAAAAAAAATCACTAATTTTAAGGCTCACTCACATTAGCATGAAAAAATCAGTCCCATTCTGCTCCTGAAAAGTTGGACGAGTGGAATCCGTTGGGTTAACCTTTTGTCGGGCGAGTGCAATGCAAGTGTGCAATTTTTTTTTCTCACATAGCATTTGTATGACATGTGTATGCCATCCATATGCAATGCGTTTTTGACATAATCTTTTATATCCTACACCACTCTGTGTAAACTTTTGCTAGTTATCAGAAATAGTAAAGGAATCAAATATAAAACTATAGATAAACAGACAGACTAGATAAATATCCTGAAGATAAAAAAAATGTGCAAATCCCCCCTACATATAAACTTGCACCCTTTACTGCCTCTCATGTAGCACTAAATGGTGTTTAGCCTGGTTTAACCTAATAAATCAATAATTTTAAATAAATGACGTAGGGTCCCCCCTATTTTTGATAACCAGTAAAGAAAAAAAAAATAATCAGCTGTGTAGTGTCAGCTGGCATCAAGGCCTAGTGTTAGTAATGGAGATTTGTCTATTAGACACCCCACTACTAACCCAGTAGGTAAAACTACAGACACAAAAATACTTTTTTTTAAAAAAAAAACAAACAAAAGAAACCCTTTAGTGTCACATTAAAGGCACTAAAGGATGTAAGTTTATAGGGTTTATTATAGGGGGGTTGTAACATTATATACCGGCAGTCTATCTATCTATCTATCTATCTATCTATCTATCTATCCCATCTAATCTTTCTGTCATCTACCTATCTATAGCTTTATCTATTTTTCTTTTATTTGCCTCACAGATGTGTGCGTAAAAAATCGGACACCACATGCATGGTCCATGTGACGTCCAATTTTTTTTCTCGCAACCATTGTCTTGCATTGGTAAGTCTCGTCCGAGTTCTGCAGCCATGCTGTGATTTTTTTCCTGTAGCCTTCATGTACTCTGGTCAGAGTGTAATCTCACTCCTCTGAGCGAACCCTTTCTCTGATGATACACCAACCAAACACTGATGCAATACGGATCCAAAAGACTGAAGAAAATTGGACCATTTTTTGTGTTCCAAAAAAATCACTAATGTTTGAATGAGGCCTAAGCATGAAATAATTTCAATGGGTATGCCTATATTGTATTTTTGACGTATAGCCTCAGAGTATGCCATAAACATAGGACATACCTGGCACGTGCTGTTCATGTCTATAGATATGGCCACACGTGTGAATCTCTCCATTCAGTTGTTTTTGAGTTCCAAAAATTGTTGAGCAGCCAGACATGCACGGCGGTTTTGAAAACTGCCATACAAATGACTGTAGCGAACCGAACATGTGTGGCCACCTCTCCACCAAAAGCCGTTATTGAATCATATACCTGTTCTCCAAGCAGACTGCCCATTTTACAACTGTTTTGGAGAACTGGACGAATTATGGTCCATCGCCTGAGACAAGATGCTCATCTTGTCTCATGATAGAAGCAGCCCTGGTTCCAGCAATGGGTCCTACATCTGTCATACATTTATGACATATCCTTTCCATAACCTTAGAGTAAATGTAGTAGATGGAATAACTTTGCTAAGGTATTTGTAGTTGCATGCTTTAGTGTCAATTGTGTAAATACACTGAATCAAATATTTCTGTAAAAAACTGCAGCTTTTCCAAAATTGAGAAAATAATAGCAAACAATACAAAAGCACATACATAATAAAATAAGGACAGTACACATACTGGCGTTTTCTTAAAGTTCACTTACACCTTTCATTCAACTTACATGCATTGATGCGGTAGATAGCACCTTCACCATTTTACCAAGTTCCTTAAGATGGCCAGACCACCTGTTTAGAGTTGGTATTTTAATACACACACCAATAGAACAAAAAGAGGTTGTGGTAAAAATGTCATAAAAATATTCATAGAGTGAGATTTGCTAGATTCTTTGCATGACTTCCACTAATATGGGCGAGGTCTCCATTCCATGCCATCTTCTATCAGCCACTGTAGATGGTAGCTCTTTGGGGAATAAAAAGTGGCATAGCAGGATGGCATCTAGTTCACTCTACTGAGGCCTGCCCCAAACATGGCTGGAAAAGATGCTGAGTAAAATGGTATGAAATATAGACAAACTAAGCCACCTAGACAGGTAAGTAAGTCATTGGTAAGAAAAGAAGGGACCCAAATCAAGTCTTCGCTGGAATCTTCCTATAACACTTGACCCCATTAAATGTTATGCATTCAGAAATACATAAATCCTCTGGATCTGGGAACTGTTGCACTTCAGCTATATTTAGCTAAAAGGAAATGTGCAACTTTCAAAAATCATATAGCACCACCCAGAGACCGCTTGTGGGTACTTCACTCTTATATTTTCTAGGTGAGTCTATATAACCTCCCACATTAACATATAGCCTGTGAGTATGTAAATAGCCATTAGACTACAGAACGTATACATACAGTATAGTAGCATAGAGAAATGTCACAGAAAATATCTATGTTGGGATGGCTTCATATTAGGATTTTGAGTTCTGTTATTCTGTTCCACATTGGGAATAAAAGAATGGAATTTATACCAGGGACAGATCCATCAAACGGATCCCATCAACATGTAATGTGGTTTGTCATTTTGTGGAAAAAAAGAGAAGCATGGTACACTTTTTGTTCAGTAAGAATAATGGAAATTAACTAACCTCAAGGATGCTCCATTGCAGATGTGAACCTGGCTTTTGTACTTTAATAGTAAGCATATTTTGTGACATACTGTAGCATAGTGATATATGTAACAGAGGCTAGAGCTTCTCAAAATGTATTATCCCCCCTCACCAGATCTGCACAGTCTATTATTGTACAACTTCTCTACACCTGTGGCATAGCTAGATTTGTCAGCCTGTAGAGATATTTGAGCATGTCTGCTTTTCTTTAGCATCTTATATACTACCTAGCACCTATGGGCAACCCTCTCAGCTACGGTACATCCCATTAACAGCATACATACATACATACCACACAGCCCATGATACTTTTCTGTACTGGACAATATGGCATAGTTTCCATTTTAGTGCCCGGGCCGGCTCCAGGTTTTGTGGTCCCGAGCGGAAGAGTCCCAGTGGGCCCCATCCACACGCAGAAAAACACATACACAGATACAGATACATACATGTACCGTACAGACCAAAAGTTTGGACACGCCTTCTCATTCAAAGAGTTTTCTTTATTTTCAGGACTCTGAAATTTGTAGATTCACATTGAAGGCATCAAAACTATGAATTAAAACATGTGGAATGAAATACTTAAAAAAGTGTGAAACAACTGAAAATATGTCTTATATTCTAGGTTCTTCAAAGTAGCCACCTTTTGCTTTCATTACTGCTTTGCACACTCTTGGCATTCTCTTGATGAGCTTCAAGAGGTAGTCACGGGAAATGGTTTTACAACAGTCTTGAAGGAGTTCCCAGAGATGCTTAATACTTGTTGGCCCTTTTGCCTTCACTCTGTGGTCCAGCTCACCCCAAACCATCTCGATTGGGTTCATGTCTGGTGACTGTAGAGACGAGGTCATCTGGCGTAGCACCCCATCACTCTCCTTCTTAGTCAAATAGCCCTTACACAGCCTGGAGGTGTGTTTGGGGTCATTGTTCTGTTGAAAAATAAATGATGGTCCAACTAAACGCAAAACGGATGTAATAGCATGCCACTGCAAGATGCTGTGGTAGCCATGCTGGTTCTGTATGCCTTCAATTTTGAATAAATCCCCAACAGTGTCACCAGCAAAGCACCCCCACACCATCACACCTCCTCCTCCATACTTCACGGTGGGAACCAGGCATGTAGAGTCCATCCGTTCACCTTTTCTGCAAAGTCACGGTGGTTGGATGCAAAGATCTCAAATTTGGACTCATCAGACCAAAGCACAGATTTCCACTGGTCTAATGTCCATTCCTTGTGTTCTTTAGCCCAAACAAGTCTCTTCTGCTTGTTGCCTGTCCTTAGCAGTGGTTTCCTAGAAGCTATTTCACCATGAAGGCCTGCTGCACAAAGTCTCCTCTTAACAGTTGTTCTAGAGATGAGAAGGTGTGTCCAAACTTTTGGTCTGTACTGTACATATACATATTTAAAGAAAAACTCACAAAAATACATATAAATAGACAAATCTATACAGTCATATACACTGACATACATAGATACACATCATACATGCATACAGACAGACACACACAGCTCTGCTGCATACAGACAGACACACCCAGACAGACACACACACACACACACACACACAGCTCTGCTGGATTTATATACACAGAGACACACACAGCTATGCTGCATACATGCAGACAGACACACACAGCTCAGCTGCATACATACAGACAGACACACACAGCTCTGCTACATACATACAGACAGACACACACAGCTCTGCTGCATACATACAGACAGACACAGCTCTGCTGCATACATACAGACAGACACACACTGCTCTGCTGCATACATACAGACAGACACACACAGCTCTGCTGCATGCATACAGACAGACACACACACACATCTCTACTGCATACATACAGACACACACAGTTCTGCTGCATACATACAGACACACAGCTCTGCTGCATACAGACAGACACACTGCTCTGCTGCATGCATACAGACAGACAAACACACTGCTCTGCTGAATACATACATACACACAGCTTTGCTACATAAATACAGACACACACAACTCTGCTGCATGCATACAGACAGGCACACACGGCTCTGCTGCATGCATACACACACTGCTCTGCTGCATACATACAGACACACACAGCTCTACTACATAAATACAGACACACACAACTCTGCTGCATGCAGACACACACATTGCTCTGCTGCATGCATACATACAGACTCACACTGCTCTGCTGCATACATACAGAAACACACAGCTCTGCTACACAAATACAGACACACAACTCTGCTGCATGCATACAGACAGACACACTGCTCTGCTGCATGCATACAGACACACACTGCTCTGCTGCATACATACAGACACACACACTGCTCTGCTGCATACATACACAGCTCTGCTACATACATACAGACACACTGCTCTGCTGCATACATACAGACAGACACACTGCTCTGCTGCATACATACAGACACACATGCAGACAGACACACTGCTCTGCTGCATACATACAGACACATTGCTGTGCTGCATACATACATACAGACACACTTCTCTGCTGCATACATATATACATACAGACATACACACTGCTCTGCTGCATACATACATACAGACATACAGACAAACTTCTCTGCATACATACATACATACAGACACACTGCTCTGCTGCATACATAGATACATACAGACAGACACACTGCTCTGCTGCATACATACATACATACATACAGACATACACACTGCTCTGCTGCATAAATACATACAGACATACAGGCACACTTCTCTGCATACATACATACATACATACAGACACACTGCTCTGCTGCATACATACATACATACAGACAGACACACTGCTCTGCGCTGCATACATACAGACACACGCGGTTTCAGGGGGCCCACACACGCGGCTCTGGGGGGCCCACACACGCGGCTCTGGGGGGCCCACACGCGCAGCTCTGGGGGACCCACACATGCAGCTCTGCGGGGCCCACACACGCGGCTCTGCAGGGCCCAAACACGCGGCTCTGCGGGGCCCACACACACGGCTCCTGGGGGGGCATACATCTCGGGTGGGAGAAGCCCAGACAGCTCACCGGGGCCCATAAATCAGGGGGCGGGGAGGGCACATACAGATCGAGGGGGGGAGGGGTGTAGCACATACCGCTCGGTCACGGAGGAGAGAGGGTCCACACAGCGCTGGAGGGAAGCGCTGTGCTGGGTGTCGCTGGCTGGCACTGCGCCTCCTTCATCTGTGGGACTGAGCAAGATGACGCCCACAGATGAAGTTCAAACCAGAACGTTCGCGCTGTGGTCTGCGTGCCTTAAAGGGACGGCAGTGCAGATTCCTGCCGAGGACTGCGGTCCCCGGAACTCGGCCCAGGGGCAGTAGAACTGATGAGGCCGAGTGGGCCCCCACAGCTCTCCGGGGCCCCGGCATTTGCCCGGGTGTGCCGGGTGGTGACGCCGGCCCTGTTTAGTGCAAATCTTGTAAATCAAAGTTGTAGCATATACTACCAAACAGTCTCTAATTTCTAAGGTTTTTTTGCTGCTATTATTTAACATTTCATGTAATTTGACAGTGTCTTATAGTGATAGTATGCAATTCTAAATAGTATGCAATTCTAGTATGCAAATAGTATGCAATTCTAATTTTATTATACATTTAGTCAGTGTCTTGCTGATATGCTGTAGCTTATATACTGTATATAGTCAGATAAAGCAAAAGGGGTACATAAATAAAACTTAACCTTTAATAAATATTCCTTATAAGGAAGTAAGGGATCCTCACTTCAATAAAAGTTATCTATAAAAGTGCCACACACACCACATATGCCCCTTAGCATGTATCAGGGGCTCAAATGGCCAGTAAAGGACTTCATAGAAGATAACAAAAAGGTGTACTGAACAGTGCAACCTGCACAAGAACAGAACCGCCACCAATAGATTTGAACTAAATGTACCAAAGGAAGTTCAAAATCTCGGTCTCAAAAAAATGGAACGGTCTCACCCATCATGGTGTGATCCATCCACCTTCACTCGGATTTTAGATTTATCCTGGGCGTCCCAGTGGTCCCTATTCAGCTGGACACATGGTCCCCTTCAGATGAAATCCTTATGTCCCTGTTCTCCCTGTTCTTTGGGAGAACAGGGACATAAGGATTTCATCTGAATGGGATGACACCAGCGCCATGCTCGTACCCGCCCATAATCTTGCGCCTGCGCATTTAGCTCACCTGCGCGAGCTAAGGCAGCTATGTTTTCTGCTCTGGCCGTGTATTGGCAGAGCGAACTGCGCCTGCGCGTGCCGACATAACTGCACAGGCGCGAGATTGGAAGATGAGACGAGGAGGATGACGGAGGGCGTCATCCCATCAATCAAGGAAGGAGCACGGTGATCAGCGGCAAGAGGGGGATAAAGGAGTAGAAAACGAGCCCACCCATATGGCCAATAAAATTAATTAGCATACCTGAGGACCAAGTTTTATAAAGTTATTTTTGGGGTCTAGAAGGGGAGTCAGGGCCAAGGTGCACCTTCATAGAATGTAGCCCAGGAGATTCAGAAGGTGATTCTTTTAGTTTAATAGGTAAAAATTTGGTGACACGTTCCCTTTAACACATTTCTAAAAATGGTGTTCTCTTTCTTGTTTTCATCAGCAACTACTTAAAATAAATATGATCCACTCTTTGTCTTGTAACATCATGCTGAGTCTTTGCATATATTCAAATATGACTGATGAATTTTGAAATCTGTCAGAAGTAGAATCTTAAACTTATTCTCCTCAACTCATGTATTTTCCCCTTTTTTTTAGTACAAACAAGTAGAGCAGTACATGTCATTTCATAAGCTCCCAGCAGATATGCGTCAGCGGATCCACGACTACTATGAACATCGCTACCAAGGAAAAATGTTTGATGAAGAAAGTATTCTTGGCGAGTTGAGTGAGCCTCTGAGGGAGGTGAGATATGAGTATGCCTTAACATACTGTATATAACATATTAGAACGCTGTATGATACATTACTGCTGTGCACAAGTCTTACATGATGAATGTGGAGTAAATAAAAGAGTAAGAGTTGTGAACTAAAGGGACTTATTACCATATCCACAGAATATTTTCTGTCGTCCTTCTGCTGAGCCTGAAAAATACAACAGCAGTGAGCTATGGCTAACACTAAGCTCCATTATTGGGTATTATTAGGCCTATCAGAGCAAATCCTTCTCTTCGAGCAGTCCATATGATCGCGCCAGAACTAGCAAATTAAAATGTTAAACTTTTGTTTGGAAACCGCAAATTATTTGATCAGTAGATGTTGATGGTATATTGGAACTATATGATAATATTATAAGAATTCCTTTTGTCAGAGATATGTGAGCCACATATGGCGGTATTATTTTGAAAATCTGTAGCAGTATCATGTGAGCACCAAAAGACATTTTCTGTGGGCACCATAAATTAATGTTATTTGTATGAAAGTATGAAGCTTGCATTTTATAGTAGTATGATTCGGGCACCAATTGACGGTATTTTCGTTGTATGTATTTCAGGGTTCCATCATTTTTGCCTAAAGATATTTTTTTTTCAGCCTTGCAGACCCAGACTTTTAAATACAAAACAATTACAGTATGCTTTTCTTTTACACAATATGCTGAATAAAAGGTACAATGTTACATTGGTTGACAAAGAAATACAGGTCCATCAAATTTAACCTTTCTTGATCAATTCTAGATTTTATTATTACTCTCAATGTCATTTGTTATTAAATGAGCAGCTAGCCCTTTCATAAGTGTAGACATGGTATCTCAAAATTATTCTGTCCCTTTTGGAGCATGGCATTCCATAGGTTGACTAGTCTAATTATAAAGAACACTTTCTTGTACTGTTGACTAAATCACCTTTTCTTCACAATTATTGAACTCTCCCTAGTTCTTCCTAATGCTTTGATATACAGCTCTGGCAAAAATTAAGAGACCACTGCAAAATTGTCAGTTGTTCTGATTTTTCTCTTTATAGGTATATTTTTGAGAAAAATGTAAATTGTTCTTTTATTTTGTAAACTACTGACAACGTATCCGAATTTCCAAGCAATACATTTTATATTTATTTTCTGAAAATGAGAAATGGTCAACATAACAAAAAAATGCATTGATTTGGGACCTCAAATAATGCAAAGAAAACAAGTTCATGATCATTTAGAAACAACAATGCTAATGTTTTAACTCAGGAAGAGTTCAGAAATCAATATTTTGTGGAATAACAAAGATTTTTAATCACAGCTTTCATGCGTCTTGGCATGCTTTCCACCAGTCTTTCACTCTGCTTTTGGGTGGCCTTATGCCACTTCTGGCCAGTAGAATGAGGTGTACTTTGGTTGGAATTCAACTGACACTGGAATCGACATGTAGAGAAGCTGATTTTTATAAAACTGTGCAGTGGTATCTTAATTTTTGCCAAAGCTGTATGTCAGGGGGTGTCAAACTAAATTACTAAAATGGGGTCCAATCAGGGCCGGCTCCAGGTTTTTGTGGGCCCCAAGCGGAAGAGTCCCAGTGGGCCCCATCCACACGCAGACACACACATACGTACAGATACATATACATATTTGAAGACAAACTCACAAAAATACATATAAACAGACAAATCTATACCGTCATATACACTGACATACATAGATACACGTAATACATGCATACAGACACACACAGCTCTGCTGGATACATATAGACAGACAGACACACACAGGTATGCTGCATACAGACAGACTGACATACACAGCTCTGCTGCATACATACAGACAGACACACATAGCTCTCCTGCATGCATACATACAGACACACACTGCTCTGTTGCATACATACAGACACATATAGCTCTGCTGCATACATACAGACACACACTGCTCTGCTGCATACATACAGACAGAAACACATAGCTCTGCTGCATACATACAGACACACACTGCTCTGCTGCATACATACAGACACACATAGCTCTGCTGTATACATACAGACACACACTGCTCTGCTGCATTCATACAGACACATAGCTCTGCTGCATACATGCAGACACACACTGCTCTGCTGCATACATACAGACACACATAGCTCTGCTGCATACATACATACAGACACACATAGCTCTGCTGTATACATACATACATACAGACACACACTGCTCTGCTGCATACATACATACATACATACAGACACACACTGCTCTGCTGCATACATACAGACAGACACAAATGCTGCTCTGGGGGGTCCACACACGTGGCTCTGGGGGGCCCACACACGCGGGTCTGCGGAGCACAAACACACAGCTCCGGGGGCCAGCACATACGGCACCGGGGTGGGGGGCAGGGCATACATCTCGGGGGGGCTCATACAGCTCAGCAGGGCCCATAAATCGGGGGGCGGGGAGATCACATACAGACCGGGGGGTAGCTCAGGTCATGGTGGAGAGGTGGCCCACACAGCGCTGGAGAGAAATGCTGTGCTGGGGGTCGCTGGCTGCCACTGCGCCTCCTTCATCTGTGGGACTGAGCAGGACGCCGCACAGTAGCTCTGCCCGCAGATGAACTTCAAACCAGGAGGTCTGCGTGCCTTAAAGGGACGGCGCCACAGATTCCTGCTGAGGACTTCGGTCCCCGGAACTCGGCATGGGGGCAGCAGAACTGACTAAGGCGAGTGGGCCCCGGCCCAGGGGCAGCACAACTGACGAGGCCGAGTGGGCCCCCCGACTCTCAAGGGCCCCGGCATTTGCCCGGATGTGCCGGGTGCTGACGCTGGCCCTGGGTCCAGTAACACTTAAATCTCATAAAGGAGCTAGCCACATTGTTAAGTTTAGCCTGGAGCTACACTGCTAAACTGCTAAAGTTTGCTTTGAGTACCTGCTACATCTAAGTGTCATATAGACAAATGGCATCCACATTGCAATTCCTAGTGTACCGAGACCAAAACAAACATGTTGTAAAATATACAGTACAGACCAAATGTTTGGACACACCACATTCAAAGAGTTTTCTTTATTTTCATGACTCTGAAAATTGTAGATTCACATTGAAGGCATCAAAACTATGAATTAACACATGTGGAATGAAATACTTAATAAAAAAGTGTGAAACTACTGAAAATATGTCTTAATATTCAAAGGTTCTTGAAAGTAGCCACCTTTTGCTTGGATTACTGCTTTGCGCACTCTTGGCATTTTCTTGATGAGCTTCAAGAGGCAGTCACCAGAAATGGTTTTTACTTCACAGGTGTGCCCTGTCAGGTTTAATAAGTGGGATTTCTTGCCTTATAAATGGGGTTGTGACCATTAGTTGTGTTGTGCAGAAGTCTGGTGGATACACAGCTGGTAGTCCTACTGAATAGACTGTTAGAATTTGTATTATGGCAAGAAAAAAGCAGCTAAGTAAAGAAAAATTAGTGGCCATCATTACTTTAAGAAATGAAGGTCAGTCAGTCCGAAAAATTGGGAAAACTTTGAAAGTGTCCCCAAGTACAGAGGCAAAAACCATCAAACGCTACAAAGAAACTGGCTCACATGAGGACCGCCCCAGGAAAGGAAGACCAAGAGTCACCTCGGCTGCGGAGGATAAGTTTATCCGAGTCACCAGCCTCAGAAATCGCAGGTTAACAGCAGCTCAGATTAGAGACCAGGTCAATGCCACACAGAGTTCTAGCAGCAGACACATCTCTAGAACAACTGTTAAGAGGAGACTTTGTGCAGCAGGCCTTCATGGTAAAATAGCTGCTAGGAAAACACTGCTAAGGACAGGCAACAAGCAGAAGAGACTTGTTTGGGCTAAAGAACACAAGGAATGGACATTAGACCAGTGGAAATCTGTGCTTTGGTCTGATGAGTCCAAATTTGAGATCTTTGGATCCAACCACCATGTCTTTGTAGAAAAGGTGAACGGATGGACTCTACATGCCTGGTTCCCACCGTGAAGTATGGAGGAGGTGTGATGGTGTGGGGGTGCTTTGCTGGTGACACTGTTGGGGATTTATTCAAAATTGAAGACATACATAACCAGCATGCCTACCACAGCATTTTGCAGCGGCATGCTATTCCATCCGGTTTGCATTTAGTTGGACCATCATTTATTTTTCAACAGAACAATGACCCCAAACACACCTCCAGGCTGTGTAAGGGCTATTTGTCTAAGCAGGAGAGTGATGGGGTGCTTCCCCAGATGACCTGGCCTCCACAGTCACCAGACCTGAACCCAATCAAGATGGTTTGGGATGAGCTGGACTGCAGAGTGAAGGCAAAGAGGCCAACAAGTGCTAAGCATCTCTGGGAACTCCATAAAAGACTCTTGGAAGACCATTTCCGGTGACTACCTCTTGAAGCTCATCAAGAGAATGCCAAGAGTGTGCAAAGCAGTAATCAAAGCAAAATGTGGCTACTTTGAAGAACCTAGACTATAAAGGCCGCTTTACACGCTGCGACATTGCTAGCTGATGCTAGCGATGTCGAGCGTGATAGCACCCGCCCTCATCGTACGGCCGATATGTGGTGATCGCTGCCGTAGCGAACATTATCGCTACGGCAGCGTCACACGCACATACCTGCTCTGCGACGTCGCTGTGACCGGCGAACCGCCTCCTTTCTAAGGGTGCGGTTCGTTCAGCGTCACAGCGACGTCACTACGCGGCCACCCAATCAAAGCGGAGGGGCGGAGATGAGCGGGACGAACATCCCGCCCACCTCCTTCCTTCTTCATTGCTGGCGGGACGCATGTAAGGAGAGGTTCCTCGTTCCTGCGGTGTCACACGGAGCGATGTGTGCTGCCACAGAAACGAGGAACAACATCGTTACTGCAGCAGCAACGATATTTGGGAAGAGTGGGGCATGTCACCGATTAGCGATTTTTAACGTTTTTGCAACGATTCAAAATCGCTAATAGGTGTCACACGCAATGACATCGCTAAAGCGGCCGGATCTGCGTCACAAATTCCGTGACCCCAAGGAGATCGATCTCGTAGCGTGTGAAGCCACCTTAAGACATATTTTCAGTTGTTTCACACTTTTTTGTTAAGTATGTCACTCCACATGTGTTAATTCATAATTTTGATGCCTTCAATGTGATTCTACAATTTTCAGAGTCATGAAAATAAAGAAAACTCTTTGAATGAGAAGGTATGTCCAAACGTTTGGTCTGTACTGTATATATATATATATATATATATATATATGTACTGTACGTCAGTGGGCCCACTTCTACCTACAAATCAGGAGGAATTGTGCATTTTGATGAGTTATTGGAATGAAAAGGGCCCATATACTGTTTTTGCACAAGGGGCCCTTTTCTGCCAGTGGATGATATTATAATTACAGTATGTCTATTTGAAAAATATTCCTTATTATATTTTCCAAGTCAAAGTATAACAATATATTGCTTACTTATGGAAGGCAAGTTGCTGAGTGTAGTAAATTATAGTGAATAATACATGTTAGCATCTATAGTTGGGTTAAATTATTCCTGATAATATATACCTAAGATGCTGCAGTACTCCTTTTTCAAAAGAATATAGTTTTACATTTGTCTCTGATGTTAACATGAATGAGCTTAATTTTCTGTATCAGCAAAAATGTGTCCTATTCATTTTTTTTTCCAGAACTTATCATGGAGTATGCAGTATTTTCATTTACCTTACTGTGTTCTCTTTCAATAGGAGATCATCAATTTTAACTGCCGTAAGCTGGTGGCCTCTATGCCTCTCTTTGCCAATGCAGATCCTAATTTTGTGACTTCAATGCTTACAAAACTACGCTTTGAGGTATTTCAACCAGGAGATTATCTTATTCGAGAGGGTACAGTTGGCAAGAAGATGTTCTTTATACAGCATGGTGTGGTCAGTATCTTGAGCAAAGGCAGTAAAGAGACCAAACTGGCTGATGGATCCTACTTTGGTGGTAAGTACAATAACATATGTGTGCATATTTCTGACGCACTTATGTATAACATACAGTCCTTGACAGAAGTTCTGTCGCTTATCCACATTATGTAAATAAAAGCTTATAACCTGACTTTAAATTCATCCATTGGTTTTATAAATTACTCTTTTGAAAGCTGAAACCCTCCCAAATTTTGTTTAGCTTATGAAAATAAAGTTGCTGCAAAGCTGAAATATTTTTCATTTAATGAACACAGAAAGGTCAGATTTTGGCAAGACAAAAGTTTTGTCGCCTTGTCATATAATGCACCCAATCCTAGTTTACATCCTCACCTGTGCTCACTAAATGATTGGTTAATTAGTGGGTGTGTATAAAAAGAAATCCAGCACTCCACACCTTCAGTTGAACTGCAACTTGACCTCTGACAACATGCCAAAAATCCACCCTGTGTCCAAAGCCTTGATTATCAAGAGGCTGAAGACCAGATCCACTGCAGAGGTGGCTAGCACCTTTAATGTGTCTCAGTGTCAAGTACAAAGAATTAAAAAAAGATTTGAAGAGACTGGAGATGTTTTTGACAAGCCCAGGTCTGGCAGGCCCCACAAAACAACTGCTCAGGAGGAATTTTTGTTGGTTAGAAAATCCAAAGCCAGCCCCTCTTCCACTGCTGCAGAGCTCCAAAAGGCCTGGTCACCTCAAATCCCTGTGTCAACTAGAATAGTTTATAGTATTCTGTCTCGAAATGGCCTCCATGGTCGAATCAGTGCCCAAAAGCCAGCACTAAACAAAAGGTAATTAAAAAAACGTGTGGCAGTTGAATTACACCACAGCCACCACAAATACTGCAGGAGACCTACTGGAGCCTGTATGGATCCAGAAAACAGTTAAGTTTGGTAATGGAAAGATCATGGGCGGGGGCTACATTCAGTATGGGGGTGTGTGAAACATTTGCAAGGTAGAAGGCAATATCAATAGCCTAAAATATCAAGAAGTATTAGCTACTCTTACATTCCCAATCCTAAAAGGGGTCAAATTCTGCAGGATGATGGTGCTCCATCTCATCCATCCATCTCTACAACAAAGTTCCTCTTGTCAAAGAAGATCAAGGTGCTCAAGGACTGGCCAGCCCAGTCACCAGACGTGAACATCATTGAGCATGTTTGGGGTAGGATGAAAGAGGAAGCTTGGAAGACAAAATCAAAGAATCTAGATGAACTCTGGGAGGCCTGTAAGACTGCATTCTTTGCTATTCCTGATGACTTCATGAATAAATTGTATGAATGATTGTTGAACCGCATGGATGCAGTCCTTCAATCTCATGGAAGTCTAATAGCACCACAACTTTATTCACCAATGTTATGCAACATATCTTTGTATTAGAAGTTAATTATTTGTTTGAATTTCACACTACTTTCTGTGGGTGACAAAACTTTTGTCTTGCCAAAATTTGACCTTTCTGTGCTCATTAAATGAGCAATATTTCAGCTTTGCAGCAACTTTATTTTCATAACCTAAACCAAATTTGGGAGGGTTTCAGCTTTCAAAAGAGTAATTTATGAAACCAATGGATGAATTTAAAGTCAAGTTTTAAGCTTTTATTTATATAACATGGATAAGCGACCGAACTTCTGTCAGGGAGTGTAGAGTACAGCCAAACAAACAGTGAACAACATATATCCGGTATGATACACCCTTAATCATGATTATGGATTTGGATTGAATTTTACTCATCAATAAAAGATTTAATTTATTCCATGGGTCTGGAATACCACTATATAGTATATACTTATTAAATGAAGATACTTAGGTCATAAATTAACTACTTTGTGTGTTCCTAACAACCTTAGGACTGTTTCACACGTCAGTGATTCTGGTACATATGTGCTAGTTTTTATACGTACCAGAATCACAGACATACACAGACCCATTATTATCAATGGGTCTGCGTACACATCAGTGATTTTTCACTGACCGTGTCTCCGTGCGGCGCTCACGCGTGTCCATGTGCTCCGCACGAAGACATGTCCGTTTTTTTCTGGCATCATTGAGGTCCAACGGACCACACTATGGTGTGATCCGTGAAACACGTACCAGAAAAACATGGACACTGAAAATAAAAAGCATTTTAACTTACCTTCTCCAGCGCTGCTTGTCTCCGGCTTCAGCTGGCTGCTGCTTCAGAGATGGCTAATAACCGACATGCATATTCATGTATGCAGGCACAGCCGACCCGGAAGTAGCTTCAACGGAGACAGAAACACAGCAGAGCCGAAGAGTTCAGCACCACGGACAGCAGGATTGGGGACATGTGAGTTTATCTTCATGTGCAATCACGTATCACGGAGTACGGATCACGGATTACACATGGACAACCCACGTGTCCCGTAAATCACGGCACACGGCGGGACATATGCGTTTTTAACACGTCAGTGAAAAATGTCTGTTTTTCACTGACATGTGAAACAGGCCTTAGACTGATGCGACAAAGGCCGGTTTCAGACGTCCGTGTTTAATCAGGTACCAGTCACACACATGGTTATGGTCACACGTGTGTCATACGTGTGTCACATGTGTGTCACACGTGTGTCACACGTGTTTGCATACGTATGACAGGTACCGGAGAAAACACGTGTCTGTGAAATAAAAAGATTTTCCATATTTACCTGCTGTCTCTGGCTCTGCTGCCTCCCGCTCCTGACTGCCGCTCATTATGTTCATCGATTATTCACCGCACTCAGGACCTTGAAGCCGGAGCATCGCGGGAACAGCACTGGATACAGCACCGCCGAGGACAGAATCGCGGGGACATGTGAGTACTCTGCAAGCATAGTGACATCCAGGAGGTCATTGGAGTTCCCAATGAACCCTGATGACATCCTGATGACCTCCGCAACACTCGCGCTACAGATTCACGGGTTCATTAGAGTTCATTCGGAACTGTGATGAGTCCCCGATGCTGTCCCCACAATGTTCCGGCTTCCAGGTTCTCACTACACACACACACACACACACACACACACACGTATACATTGAGCACATATATACACATATGTATGCACACATAGCAGACACACATGGATACACTGAGCACATACACACACATTGGGCACATGCATGTATACACTGAACACACACGCACACTCTGCTGTATACTCACCCAGCGATGCGGTCCCCGGCACTGAAGTCCCCAGCGCTGCTCCTTCTTCCAGCTCTATAAGGCACTGAATATGCAGTTTTGACGCCCTGGCCGGGCCAGGTAGTCACATATAGGCCCCTACACTACACTGTTCCCTCACAGGTGACATCAGCCAACCATAAAACCCTAGTCACCCCCCCTCAGGGCTAAATGGACACACCAGGGGGCGGAACCAGGCGGTTGGAAGACTCCCACCGAGGAGTCTAGACAGCCCAGGGTGGGGAAAACAGTCAGTTTAGTTAGTTCAGTTTGAGAGTTCAAGGAGAGTGAAGGTCAGGCCTGTGTGTCAGGCCTGAAGTAAACTGACAGATATCAGGGTAGGAGCCCTGGTGTCTTTGGCTAGGAGGCAGACGGCGGTCTCCGTCTGCAAGACTCGGGAAGACGGCTCGGTGGAACCGAGGTGGACCAGGACAGGGTAGTAGCCCACCGGTACCGACCCGGGGAACCGACTCGGAAACCGGAGCACACAGGGGGGTACTCTGACACTGAAGCGACTGGAACCGGTTAATTAACCGATTGAGGCCAGGACTAGAGGTCCTGTCCCACCCAAAGTCCCGATTAGAAGACAACAGCCCCCCGAGGGGGATAAAAAGCCACCGCCAGGGCTCAGAGATTCCACGGGCCAGCGTCTGCGGGCAAGGACTCCTTAGGCCACAGCCAGCCGGGAGCGGACTCCTGAAGTTGCAAGCACAGGCAGTCCACCATTACACAAAGGTGCAGGAGAAAGACAGAGACCACCAGCCGGGTGGGGGAACCAGAACGCAGCCGGCTGCGGGCACCGACCACCATCACCTTGGTTTACCAGAGACTCGTGTGTTTCCTTCAATAGTGAGTACACCAGCACCCTGCGGTCGCCCAACTCCCTGCACCAAACGCCCAACGGGTCCCTGGGCCTTTATCCCTACCCATGGAGGGGTTAACAACTTGCTGCATAACATCTCCCCCGGGTGCCCCATCAATTCAGCGGTGGTGTCCAACCTCACCACATACCGTGGGTGGCGTCACGATCTTAACACGGTTCAGCCCATACATATACGTCCTACATCCACCACTACAAACCCCTTTTTGATCGAAGTGACCGCGAGACCCCCGGGTCCGGAGACCCTCAAGCCACCCACAGAAGGTCCGGATCCGAGCAGCTCGGCTGCTGAGAGCGGGGCGGTACAGAGTCAGTATAATGAGCGGCGATAAGGAGCGGGCGGCAGCAGAGCCAGAGAGAGGTAAATATAGAAAATCTTTTTATTAAAAAGACCCATGTTTTCTCCAGTACGTGTTACACTGATGTCACACGGATCACATTAGTATGCGATCCGTGTGACATCCGTGCTGCCGGAGAAAAAATGGACATGTCTGTGTGCGGGGTCATGAGAGGTCACACGGTCCGTGTGAAAACACGGACGTGTGATTAACAGCAAATAATAACATTGGTACGTGTGGCATCCGTTTTAAAAACGGATGTCACACGTATGTCTGAAACCAGCCAAATGCTCAGCCAACTAAGGAAGCAGTCACTAACTCCAAAAGATAGATAGATAGATAGATAGATAGATAGATAGATAGATAGATAGATAGATAGATAGATGTAGATTTAAATGTAATGTGTAATCAGAAAATTACATAATGTTTAAATCGAGCAATATTTTTTTCTTCATATTTCAATCTTTATTACAAAAATATAGTGATGTTGTTACAATTTTAACAATGGTCACTGGGGCTATTCTGCACTCTAAGTTCCTCTTCTTTCAAAACATTCACATGTACATTAGCAGCAATACTCTGACTTGGATCCAATTTTTTATATTAAATTATGTAATGAGCATGTGCAAAGGTTATTGTGAATAGGGGATCTCGTGTTATCAACTGTGTATAGAGGTGTTACCTGTAATTTTAATACTTCCTGTGATGGTAATGAGGCTCCCGAAAAGAAAAAAAAAAACAAAACAGTAATTATGATTCTAAGAACATCCCATAAGCCAGTGTGAAAAGATCAAGATTTATAATATTTTAACACATATTTTTCATGAAAAAAAATTATCGAAAATAAAAAAATACAACACAAAAACCTGATTTAAATAATGGGTCATTTTCTGGATATTTCCTTTAGCGCCTAATGACTGCTGAAACACATTTTTTATGTTGTTAATTTATGGGCTTTATTCTGCAGTGTTTCCTTTTTATGGTGGCACTTCAGAACATCACACTGAATCAGTGCTGAAATCTCTTTCTGGTCTGTTAATTAACATACTACAATTTTCAAAAATAGAATTTCCATCTGAAATATAAAATACATCAAGGTATCATATACTGGTCTAAATAAATAATACACATAAGCATATTTGGTATAAACGTAATCCTAACAAATACATGAATTAATGTAAAGGAATAGAAAGATACTAGGGGGCTACAAAAGGAAACAAAATGGGGGTAAGAGCAAGATAATTGCCTGCAAACAAATGTGGACAGAGAAATGAATTAAAGGGAACTTGTCACCAAATTGATTTATATTTATAGTTAGAGTTATAAACTAAAAATACCACTTTAACCCTTTAACAACCGTGGGCAGTAATATGATGTCCTAGCAGTCATTGTGTTAATCCCGGCCGGCTGCTGCAGGCAGTCTGCGGCGATACGTGCACATGTCAGCTGATTTGCACAACTGACATATGTGCCTGCCAGGCACAAGTAGATCCGCGATCTGCCCATGCCTGTTAAGCCCTTAAATGGCGCTGTCAAAATGTGACAGCGCCATTTAAATTGCTGTTGTGTTAAAACTTTACTCACTGGCCGCCACTGGAAGTAACATGACGTGATCACGGGAAGCCGATTGTTGTCATGGTAGCACAGGGTCATGTGATGACTCCTGTAGCACACATGACTCAAGTCCTGTAACAAGCAGCCGAGTACTGCAGGTTACAAGAAATGGGCATAGCTCCCAATCTGAGTGGTGCTGCTCTGATCGGGAGAAAATAATGAGCGATCAGACAGCTGATCCTCATAGCCCCCTAGGGGAACTAGTAAATAAAAAAAAAGTTAAAAAAATTGTTTGAACATTTAAAAAAGCCTCAAAGTTCAAATCACCCCCTTTAGCCCCATTGAAGATTAAAGGGTTAAAAAATAAAAATATAAACACAATTGGTATTTCCACGTTCTGAAATGCCCGATCTATTAAAATATAAAATCAATTAATCTAATTGATACACAGCATAGCGGCAAATAAATTCCAAATGCCAAAATTGTTTTTTTGGTCGCCATCAATTTTGCGCAAAATGCAATAACAGGCGATCAAAATGTAGCATCTGCGTAAAAATTGTACCGTTAAAAACGTCAGCTTGAAATGCAAAAAAAAGCCATCACTAAGCCATAGATCTCGAAAAATGAGAACGCTAAGGTTGGTGGAAAATGGCGCAAAATGTATGCCACTTTTTTTAACCTCCTAGATAAAAGTAACTTATACATGTTTGGTGTCTACGAACTTGCACTGAGGCATCAACACTGAAACATCAGATTTACCATGTACTTAACACATTGAATAAAATGTCTCAAAAACAATCATGCAATCACAATTTTTTTTTACAATTTTTCTGCATCTGGAATTTTTTTGCAATTTTCCAGTAGACTATACGGTAAAACTCATGGATTTATTTAAAAGTACAACTTGTTCCGCAAAAAACAAGCCCTCACATGACAAGATTGACTTGAAAATAAAAAAATTATGGCTCTCGGAAGAAGGGGAGCGAAAAAAAAAAAATTGAAATCGGAAAATCGGCCGAGAGTGAAGGGGTTAAGCATCACCTGTGATATTTTCTATAAAGGTGCATGTTGTCCCCTAACTCCCTCTGTAGACTCCACAATTTTCTTTTATAAACTCTCCCATCATGTATGCTAATCTTTGGGTCCGATCCGATGGGCATCCTGTTTTGTAACTTCTGTTCCTCCTTTTGGCGCTGATCGCCATCCTCGTTTGATGATTGACATGGATGACTCCTCTGGCGCCATTAACCTTGCTGGGCAAAATCTTGCGCCTGCGCAGAGACATTGCTAGGTCGCGCAGGCGCACTTTCCTCTGCTCTATTCTGGACAGAGCTGAAAACATTGGTGCTCCTGCGCGAGCCGGCAAGTTCTTTGCGCAGGCGCAAGATTTTTCTCAGCGATGTGGATGACATCACTTGTGTCATCCATGTAGCTAGGCAAAATCTCACTTCTGGTAATGGGAAGCAGGAAAACTATGACCAGCACGTGTGCATTTATGTTTGGGCTCTGCCCGCAGTAGGGCAGAGCGGAGTGCGCCTGCGCGAGCTGGCAATGTGTCTGCACAGGCACGAGTCAATAATCAAAGGAGGACAGCACACTGCTCCCTCTTTTGCTGTGCAGCTGGGGCAGTGTGACCAGTTCCTCTTCCTCCAAACGGCACACGTCACTTGGATGGCCTTCACTTCATGCGGGGTCTAGAACCTCATAATCCCCTGCATCATCCACCCACTCATCATCCGTGCCCTCTTTGCCAGTTTGCACACTGCAGAAAGCCGCAGAACTTTGCTCCAGTGTTTCGTCAGCATCAGAGATATACTGTCATAGTCCGCTGACCTCGTGCACTAGCCTTCCCACGTACTCCTCATCCAACAGAATAACTGAATAAGTGATTGGGCATTAGTGTACTCAGTGTCTTCCTCTTCTGGGGCAGGGCCAGGTGAATGGCCCACGGAATCCAAGCCAGCGGAGTCATTAAAAAGCAGAAGTGACTGCTGCATGACTTGGGGATCTAATTGCTTGGCTGATGTGCAAGGTGATGAGGTGGAAGACAGATGCCCATGACCCGCAGGTAAAAACCCTGCACTTTCAGCAGCGAATTGGGTAGAAGACAATGCAAAGCAACTGGAGGTAGTCTCAGCCATCCAATCTAAACCTGCCTCCACTTGTTCTGGCCTCACCATTTGTCCAGCGGTTCTCAGGCCAACAAAGTTATGTAGAACATCCTGTCACATGTGTGCATCAGAGGAAGGTGTTTCATTTGGGTATGTAGCAGGCACAGATCAACCACTGCCTCTCCCTGCAACAGCTACACGACGACCACAAGTGTATCAACAGCCACCAAAGGGAATGTCACTTTGGTGGCCGTTGCCCGGTCCCGTGCCCTGGGTGCTTTTTTTAATGGGGAGTATTTACAAGGGAGATAAAAGTCATTTGTATGACGCCACCTGCGGGTTGCGGTTAAGATGGTGGAACCGCCACTGCTGGGTTGATTATCTCTAGGGCTGGTGGTAACGTCAACTGTGGTGGTAGGCCCTGTGCAGGTAGGGCTGAGCCCGGGAGATCTATGATCGATTAATAAGGGAAGCCGCACCGTGGGTTGTAGTTAACAGCCTCTACTCACTCTTGACCCTCGGACGGCTGGTTCAGGTCTCTGTAGTTCCAGTGCCAGTTGATGACTCAGTTGCTCTGTCCCCGCCACCCTCAGTGTGGTTTGGTCCCCATAGCGTGGAGCGTTTGGGGCCTGACTGTTCCTTTTTGTGGCAGTCTCCTTGTCCGTACGGCGGGCAGTGTACACCCTGTAGGGCTGGTCTGTGTCCCGAACCCTGATCCTTGCTTTACTGCTGGTGCCCCCAGATCTGTGGGTCCGTGAAGGTCCCTTCACTGTGCAGGTAATTGCCAGGCCATATGAAACTGTCGCCTGACCTAGGGCCCTGTGCCCCGTCAGTGCTCTGGTCGCAGCGGTACTCCGGTGTACCTGCCCTGGCAACCACTCTCCTGTGCCCCCGGGTCACCGTTACACGACCCAGCTCTAGGCACGTCTTTCTTCTCTACGCCTTACTCACTCACTGCTACTGACTGCTGTCCCCTCCCACCAGGTTGTCTAGTCTCTCTGGTCTGGCTCTGCCCTCTAGGTGGCCAACCCCTTGTGTCCGACTAGCCAATTACCCCTGGTGTGGAGTGGTAACTGGGATTTTGGTGTGTGTGGGTGTTTCTGGCACTGGTGTTCCAGGTTCCATGGGGTAGGCCCTGCATCCTGGTGAGGATACAGTTCCTAGTAGTGCCCTGAGTGGCTCAGGGGCGCTACAGAAGAGGCTGTGGTTAGGGAAGTATGCACCAGACTGTTAGGGCACTCTACAACAGGCTGTTACAGCACTTTGCACCAAGCTATTAGGGCACTATGCATCAGGCTGTTAGGGAAGTAAGCATCACACTGATAGGGCACTGTATACCAGGCTGTTGAGGCACTTGTGCACGAGACTGTTGAGGCACAGTGCACCAGGCTGTTAGGACATTATGCACCAGGCTACTAGGGCACTGTGCACCAGGCTGTTATGGCACTGTGTACCAGGCTGTTAGGGCAGTGCACACCAGGCTGTTAGGGCAGTGCGCACCAGGCTGTTATGGCACTGTGCACAAGGCTGTTAAGGTACTGTGCACCATGTTGTTAGGTCACTGTACACCTGGCTTTTAGGACACTGTGCACCAGGCTGTTAGGCTACTCTGCACTGGACTGTTAGGATATTCTGAACCTGGTTGTTAGGACACTCTGACCAGGCTGCTAGGGTACGCTGAATCAGGCTCTTAAGGCACTGTACACCAGGCTGTTAGGCTACTGTGCACCAGGCTTATAGGGCAGTATGCACCAGGCTGTTAGGCCACTGTGCACCAGGCTGTTAGGGCACTCTGAACCAGGTTTTTTTTTCTTTGACCCCAGCTGTTCAGGCAATTTGCAACAGGCTCATAATGAAATGGTGGTGCCACCCATGACCCGGCCTTTATTCAGGCCGTCACCTGATACGTCAAACAATCACAGCCATGCCAATACTTACCAAGCTGTGATAGGTCTGGATGTGCCAACAGCCTTAAAGCTTGTTGATTGGCTGCACGGCAGCCTTTCAACAAACTTAATTTGCGTAGGGAACCCGAACAGTTAGATGGACTTCCGATTACAAATTCGAGTTCGGTACCGTACTTTACCATTCAGGTCCACTCAGCCCTATGAATATCTTTTAATCTCAGACAGGATCATGAGGTAGTTGGCATCGGGGTGGGGAGAAAACAGACTAAAGGCCGCTTTACACGCAACAACATCGCTAACGAGATATCGCTGGGGTCACGGAATTCGTGACGCACATCCGACCTCGTTAGTGACGTCGTTGCGTGTGACACCTACGAGCGACTGCTAACGATCAGAAATACTCACCAAATCGTTGATTGTTGACACGTTGTTCCTTTCCCAAATATCGTTGCTCATTTTGAGCGTAGGTTGTTCGTTGTTCCTGAGGCAGCACACATTGCTTCGTGTGACATCCCGGGAACAACAGCGTTCCTGCGTCCTCCGGCAACGAGGTGAGAGTGACGTTAATGCGGCTGCTCTCCGCCCCTCCACTTCTATTGGTGGCCCGCTGATTGATGTCGCTGTGACACCGCACGAACCGCCCCCAGCAACGTCGCTAGGAAAGTAAATCAAAAGGGGGGAGCCAGCACTGCTTGAAAAATGGTGTGCGAAAAATTAAAAGTGTAAATTCATAAAAAATTCCAACTGTGCTACAAATATGGTTCTGCTTCTAATTTAATCAGTTAGCCGTATGGCACATTGAAAATATAAATATAGGTAGGACCTCCCTATAGACATTTGCCTTGACGTTGGCAGGGGCGGCTCAAATTATTGATCAATCATCTGCTAGAAATCTCAATTTTCATTATAGTACAGTTGGAATAATTGTGAATTTACACTAAAAAAAATTTTTTGCATGCCATTCTCAGGCAGTGCTGGCTCCCCCCCTCTTGCTAGATAGGTAAGTATGTGTGACGCATCCAAGCGATATTGTTCGCCACAGGCAGCGATTTGCCCGTGACGCACAAACGACGGGGGGGGGGGGGTGCGATCGCTAGCGATGTTGCAGCATGTAAAGCGACCTTAAGAGGGCTTTTATATAGATGACATGATTCTGTTTTTTATCACAATTGGTGAACTCAGTGCCTGAAGCGATTGGTCTTATTAACTAGTTTGGGTTGTTTTCTTTTTCAGTTCTGATGCCTCTGAAAGTGGATTCTGTTATCCCTCAATCATGTGTTAAAATTTAAATATTTGGGTGTTATTATTATTATTATTATTATTAGACACCCAATTGAGGATTTTAAGCATAATATCCACCTTCTTTTAGATCTTAAAGATAAGTATAGGATTTGAGTTGCCTGCCACTGTCAGTAGTGGGAAGGATAAATCTCATTAAGGCCGAAAACACACATCCGTTAAAACCACGTCCGTGTAAAACGGGCCCTTTTTCGGGTCTGTTTTCCGTTTTTTAGGTCCGTTTTTATGGTATGTGTGGCCTGCGTATGTATCCCGTATGCTAGCCGTATGTGCATGTGAAATGTCCGTGTGTGCGTGTGAAACTTAACTGACATGTGTTTGTGTTGTCCGTGTGGAATGTCCGTGTGTGATACAAAATGTCGTTTACTAAATGTCGGCAGACAGCAGACAGAGTAGCGCGATGAGAATGAACTCGGGTGAACGTCACCCGACTTCATTGTCATGCCGCGGCTCAGTCTGTGTGCCGTGTACTGATTAGCGGTCACCTGTGAATGATTCACCGATGACCGCTAATCCCCCGAGTGACCGAAGTGTCCCCCCCTCTCTCATACTCACCGATCCCCGATCACCGGCACTGCATGGCATTCACACTGCTCCGGCGGCTTTTTCTAATTTGAAAAAGCCGGCCGCTCATTAAACAATCTCGTATTCCCTGCTTTCCCTGCCCACCGGCGACTATGATTGGTTGCAGTGAGACACGCCCACACGCTCAGTGACAGGTGTCTCACTGCACCCAATCACAGCAGCCGGTGGGCGTGTCACTATGGAGTATAGAAATAAATAAATAAATAATTAAAAAAAACCGGCGTGCGGTTCCCCCCAAATTTAATACCAGCCAGATAAAGCCATACGGCTGAAGGCTGGTATTCTCAGGATGGGGAGCCCCACGTTATGGGGAGCCCCCCAGCCTAACAATATCAGTCATCAGCCGCCCAGAATGGCCGCATACATTAGATGCGACTGTTCTGGGACACTACCCGGCTCTTCCCGATTTGCCCTGGTGCGTTGGCAAATCGGGGTAATAAGGAGTTATTGGCAGCCCATAGCTGCCACTTAATCCTAGATTAATCATGTCATGCGTCTCCGCGAGATACCTTCCATGATTGATCTGTAAATTACAGTAAATAAACACACACAACTGAAAAATCCTTTATTAGAAATAACAAACACAAACACATTCCCTGGTTCACCAATTTAATCAGCCCCAAAAAGCCCTCCATGTCCGGCGTAATCCAGGATGGTCCAGCGTCGCTTCCAGCTCTGCTGCATGGAAGTGACCGGAGCAGCAGAAGAAACCGCCGCTCCTGTCACCTCCACGCAGCAAATAAAGACAGCCGCGTGATCAGCTGTGCTGTCACTGAGGTTACCTGGATCCAGCGGTGGATTCAGCGGTGGCCGCGGGTAACCTCAGTGACAGCTCAGCTGATCGCGCTACTCACCACCGCTCCGGTCAGCTCCACGCAGCAACTGAGGTGAGTAGCGCGATCAGCTGAGCTGTCACTGAGGTTACCCGTGGCCACCGCTGCATCCACCGCTGGATCCAGGTAACCTCAGTGACAGCACAGCTGATCACGCGGCTGTCTTCATTTGCTGCGTGGAGGTGACAGGAGCGGATGTGTCTTCTGCTGCTCCGGTCACCTTCATGCAGCAGAGCTGGAAGCGACGCTGGACCATCCTGGATTACGCCGGACATGGAGGGCTTTTTGGGGCTGATTAAATTGGTGAACCAGGGAATGTGTTTGTGTTTGTTATTTCTAATAAAGGATTTTTCAGTTGTGTGTGTTTATTTACTGTAGTTTACAGATCAATCATAGAAGGTATCTCACTGAGACGCATGACATGATTAATCTAGGATTTAGTGGCAGTTATGGGCTGCCAATAACTCCTTATTACCCCGATTTGCCAACGCACCAGGGCAAATCCGGAAGAGCCGGGTACAGTCCCAGAACAGTCGCATCTAATGTATGCGGCCATTCTGGGCGGCTGCTGACTGATATTGTTAGGCTGGGGGGCTCCCCATAACGTGGGGCTCCCCATCCTGAGAATACCAGCCTTCAGCCGTATGGCTTTATCTGGCTGGTATTAAATTTGGGGGGGACCGCACGCCGGTTTTTTTAATTATTTATTTATTTATTTCTATACTCCTTAGTGACACGCCCACCGGCTGCTGTGATTGGGTGCAGTGAGACACCTGTCACTCAGCGTGTGGGCATGTCTCACTGCAACCAATCATTGGCGCCGGTGGGCGTGGAAAGCAGGGAATACGAGATTGTTTAATGAGCAGCCGGCTTTTTCAAAAGAGGAAAAGCCGCCGGAGTTTAGAGAACAGCAGTGCAGCGCCGCGCCGGAGATCGGGGAATGGTAAGTATGAGAGAGGGGGGGAACTGACCGATAGACAGCGAGAGGGACAGATAAGACAAAGAGACCGACCGACAGACATAGAGAGAGACCGACCGACGGACTGAGGGAGAGAACGAAACAGAAAAAGAAAAAAGACCGACATCACATGAAAAAAGCACAAAACGTACAGGGAGCAAACAAAGATGCGTCCGTGTCACTCGGACGTGCGCACAGACCCATTGACTTTGGTCCCTTGAAAAAGAGGAGGCTATGCATTACAGAGCTATGATTCCTAAACCCTTTCTCCGATTTGGATGTGAAAACTCTCATATTGCAGCTGGGAATGTGCACTTTCAGCCCATATTATATATATAATTGTATTTCTGAACATGTTTTTGTAAACAGCTAAAATAACAAAACTTGTGTCACTGTCCAAATATTTCTGGACCTAACTGTATAATCCCTGCCTAACAGTCCCTGTATCTAGTAGCATACATAAAGAGATCTTTAGAAAAAGTATTTCCAAAGATCCTTTATGATATGCTAATAAGCGCAGGGACTAGTCTCAAGGGTGTTACTTACTGCGCTCATTCCACCCTCTTAGCATGTACTTCTGGGTGTGCTAACATCCTATTCAATGCCCAGTGCCCAGCATCATCAACATGACGCGCGTACCAGTGTCCGTTGTCACCGCTTCAGATGCTGGGCTTAGGGTCAGTGCGCATGATCATAATGCACGACACGTCTGATCATGCGCATTAGCCCTCTCTGAAGCGGGGACCTGTACACCTGGCTTCATAGTACACATGACTGGAAGTGTGGGGAATTCTAATTGTGCGCACCAACCCTAAGCCTAGTGTTCTGAAGCGGTGACAACGGACACAGTTACGCGAGACACTGCTGATTATGCTGGACAATATGCATTAAAAAGAATGTTTGCACGTCCTGTTGGTGTGCTAACATTAGCGGAATGAGTGCCAGAATTAACACCCTTGCAACTAGCCCCTGCGCTCAGTAGCATATAATAAAGGATCTTTTCTAAAGATCTCTTAATCAATGCTACTAGATGCAGGGACGGTTAGGCAGGGATTAGAAATATACACCTAGAACTGCTTGTGGTTCTGGGTGCATATTGCATCTGACAGGTTCCATTTAATACAATTTAAATAATAATAGAAAAAAGAAAAAACAACAGCCAAAAGATATTAGAAAAAAAAGGGGAAAAAAGACGCTTTAGGACAGAAAAAAATGTCAGTGTGTCCTAAACTGTCTTCTGCCTGAAGAACTAAAACATATTCTCAGATGTCTAAAAGACATAAAAGACAGTTCGCATACCCATGTTTAGTACGTGTTCCATGTCATTCTCTTTATGCTGTATATTGTAAACAATTCAGTGGTCGGTAACAGTACTGTATATGTTTACATGTTCATTTAATTAAAATAAAAAGAAAAATACTTTTATTAATTAAAAATTATTTCATACTTCATTTACCACGGTTTTTGTTTTTTTACTTTCTGTAAGCTTTATGGAGAAAAAAAGAATACCAATAATATATAACACCAAAAGAAAGCCCTATTTCTTCTGGAGAAAAAAATATCACAATTATGGGCAATCCATACAAAGTTTTACCTGGTTAAATAAAGGCATAGAAAAATTTAAAATTTTGCTTCAGTCATTAAGACATGAGATGCATAAAGTGAAGGAGTTAAAGTGTAACTTCATGTTTTTTAAGCTTTTGATATGTCATGTAGACATATCAAAAGTTTTAATTAAGAGCAAGTGCTGAGACCCCAAACAATCGATAAAATGAGTCTCTCTGTCTCAGAGGAGAGTGCTGTTCTCCTCTTAAACTAAAGATGGTCTGAACAGAAACTTAATGGAGTCTGTCTTGTCTGGGATGGAGGAGAGCAGCACGTTTCTGAGCACTAAGGCTATGTGTCCACGGTAGAATGTACCTGCGGACTTTTCTGCCTGAAAATCCGCGACTTTCGCGGCAAATCCGCACCGGCGGATTTACCGCGGATTTTGATGCGGATTTTTTTTTTTTTTTTTTCCCATTCTATACCCAAATCCGCACCAAAATCCGCAACAAACAATTGACATGCTGCAGATTTTTCCGGATCAAAATCCGCGGCAAATCCGCAGCGGAAAAATCCGCAGCATGGACACAGCATTTCCAAAATGCCATTGAAATGGCTTGGAAGTGCCGCTGCTGCAGATTTTCGGCAAATCCGCGGCAAAATCCGCGGTAAATCCGCAGCGTGGGCACATAGCCTTAGGGGCACTTTGCACACTGCGACATCGCAGGTGCGATGTCGGTGGGGTCAAATTGAAAATGACGCACTTCCGGCATCGCATGCGACATCGCAGTGTGTAAAGGCTGGATGATACGATTAATGAGCGCAAAAGCGTCGTAATCGTATCATCGGTGCAGCGTCGGCGTAATCCATGATTACGCTGACGCGACGGTCCGATGTTGTTCCTCGCTCCTGCGGCAGCACACATCGCTGTGTGTGAAGTCGCAGGAGCGAGGAACGTCTCCTGCCGGCCTCACTGCGGCTTCCGTAGGATATGCGGAAGGAAGGAGGTGGGCAGGATGTTTACATCCTGCTCATCTCCGCCCCTCCGCTCTGATTGGCCGCCTGCCGTGTGACGTCGCAGTGACGCCGCACGACCCGCCCCCTTAACAAGGAGGCGGGTCGCCGGCCACAGGGACGTCGCACGGCAGGTGAGTGTGTGTGTGAAGCTGGCGTAGCGATAACTTTCGCTACGCCAGCTATCACCACATATCGCTGCTGCGACGGGGGCGGGCACTATCGCACTCGGCATCGCAGCATCGGCCTGCGATGTCGCAGTGTGCAAAGTGCCCCTTAGGCTACTTCTATTTAGCAATCAGTGAAGGTGTCTGTACCCAGATCCCAACCAAACAAAACCAATGACAGGAGTCTGTGACATGTCAAGATATTTTTAAAAGTGCACTTACACATTAAGTAGGCAGTTATTTCTCAATCACAATAGTAGATACTCGTACATTTATGCTGAAGGTACATATGGCCAATTGACTCCTTAAAGGAGTATTCCCATCTCCAAGATTCTATCGCAATAATATATTACCAAATACCTTCAATTAGAAATGAAAAAAGGAGGGGAGCCAGCACTGCTTATGAATGGCATGCAACAATGAAGAAATAAAAAGTGTAATATTCACAAATTCATTCCTACTGTAACAATTCAATGAGATTTTTTGCAAATGATTGATCAATGATTTGAGCCCCCCTGCCCCGTCACGGCAAATCTCTATAGGGGGGTCCCTAACGCTATATTATAAATTATTATGTACCATAAGGTCTCATATAATGAGTAGAGATGAGCGAACCGGTCGCGGTTCGGCTCGAGGTTGGTTCGCCGAACGGACCTCCCGTTCGAGTTCGGTTCGTCGAACGTTCGACGAACCGAACTCGAACTGCATAGGAAACAATGGCAGGCAATCACAAACACAGAAAAACACCTAGAAAACACCCTCAAAGGTGTCCTAAAGGTGACAAACAACTCAAACACATTGGAAAGTGACAAGGACATATACTCATGCGAAAACAAAACAGCTGGACAAGGAAAAAGAGGAGGACACACAGATATAGGCATGGCACGCCCTTCTAAAATCATGTAAAACACCGCAAGGTGACTCCAAGCGGAGTCTCCCTTTTTTCCAAAAATTGGGCCACACACACACCCACCCCTTCAGTGGCAGCACTTGTGCCCCAGTTGTACACTTCACAGCTACATTTGCATCAAGCACATTCAAAAATACGCCATTCTTATCCGTCCCCAGGATGACACCGGGGTAGGTAGCAAAGTCTTTCCTGATCCCAGCTCTGTTCATCTTGGCTTCTTTTAAAAACACAGCAAGCAAGGGTTACTCCAAGCGGAGTCTCCCTTTTTTCCAAAAATTGGGCCCACACACACCCACCCCTTCAGTGGCAGCAGTTGTGCCCCAGTTGTATACTTCACAGCTAGATTTGCATCAAGCACATTCAAAAATACGCCATTCTTATCCGTCCCCAGGATGACACCGGGGTAGGTAGCAAAGTCTTTCCTGATCCCAGCTCTGTTCATCTTGGCTTCTTTTAAAAACACAGCAAGCAAGGGTTACTCCAAGCGGAGTCTCCCTTTTTTCCAAAAATTGGGCCACACAGACACCCACCCCATCAGTGGCAGCACTTGGGCCCTAGTTGCAAACAGGATGTTTTGATTTGCATCAAGCACATTCAAAAATACGCCATTCTTATCCGTCCCCAGGATGACACCGGGGTACGTAGATAAAGTCTTTGCTGATCCATGACTTGTTCATCTTGGCTTCTTTTAAAAACAATGTAAGCAAGGGTTACTCCAAGCGGAGTCTCCCTTTTTTTCCAAAAATTGGGCCACACAGACACCCACCCCATCAGTGGCAGCACTTGGGCCCTAGTTGCAAACAGGATGTTTTGATTTGCATCAAGCACATTCAAAAATACGCCATTCTTATCCGTCCCCAGGATGACACCGGGGTAGGTAGCAAAGTCTTTCCTGATCCCAGCTCTGTTCATCTTGGCTTCTTTTAAAAACACAGCAAGCAAGGGTTACTCCAAGCGGAGTCTCCCTTTTTTCCAAAAATTGGGCCCACACACACCCACCCCTTCAGTGGCAGCAGTTGTGCCCCAGTTGTACACTTCACAGCTAGATTTGCATCAAGCACATTCAAAAATACGCCATTCTTATCCGTCCCCAGGATGACACCGGGGTAGGTAGCAAAGTCTTTCCTGATCCCAGCTCTGTTCATCTTGGCTTCTTTTAAAAACACAGCAAGCAAGGGTTACTCCAAGCGGAGTCTCCCTTTTTTCCAAAAATTGGGCCACACAGACACCCACCCCATCAGTGGCAGCACTTGGGCCCTAGTTGCAAACAGGATGTTTTGATTTGCATCAAGCACATTCAAAAATACGCCATTCTTATCCGTCCCCAGGATGACACCGGGGTACGTAGATAAAGTCTTTGCTGATCCATGACTTGTTCATCTTGGCTTCTTTTAAAAACAATGTAAGCAAGGGTTACTCCAAGCGGAGTCTCCCTTTTTTTCCAAAAATTGGGCCACACAGACACCCACCCCATCAGTGGCAGCACTTGGGCCCTAGTTGCAAACAGGATGTTTTGATTTGCATCAAGCACATTCAAAAATACGCCATTCTTATCCGTCCCCAGGATGACACCGGGGTAGGTAGCAAAGTCTTTCCTGATCCCAGCTCTGTTCATCTTGGCTTCTTTTAAAAACACAGCAAGCAAGGGTTACTCCAAGCGGAGTCTCCCTTTTTTCCAAAAATTGGGCCCACACACACCCACCCCTTCAGTGGCAGCAGTTGTGCCCCAGTTGTACACTTCACAGCTAGATTTGCATCAAGCACATTCAAAAATACGCCATTCTTATCCGTCCCCAGGATGACACCGGGGTAGGTAGCAAAGTCTTTCCTGATCCCAGCTCTGTTCATCTTGGCTTCTTTTAAAAACACAGCAAGCAAGGGTTACTCAAAGCGGAGTCTCCCTTTTTTCCAAAAATTGGGCCACACAGACACCCACCCCATCAGTGGCAGCACTTGGGCCCTAGTTGCAAACAGGATGTTTTGATTTGCATCAAGCACATTCAAAAATACGCCATTCTTATCCGTCCCCAGGATGACACCGGGGTACGTAGATAAAGTCTTTGCTGATCCATGACTTGTTCATCTTGGCTTCTTTTAAAAACAATGTAAGCAAGGGTTACTCCAAGCGGAGTCTCCCTTTTTTTCCAAAAATTGGGCCACACAGACACCCACCCCATCAGTGGCAGCACTTGGGCCCTAGTTGCAAACAGGATGTTTTGATTTGCATCAAGCACATTCAAAAATACGCCATTCTTATCCGTCCCCAGGATGACACCGGGGTAGGTAGCAAAGTCTTTCCTGATCCCAGCTCTGTTCATCTTGGCTTCTTTTAAAAACACAGCAAGCAAGGGTTACTCCAAGCGGAGTCTCCCTTTTTTTCCAAAAATTGGGCCACACAGACACCCACCCCATCAGTGGCAGCACTTGGGCCCTAGTTGCAAACAGGATGTTTTGATTTGCATCAAGCACATTCAAAAATACGCCATTCTTATCCGTCCCCAGGATGACACCGGGGTAGGTAGCAAAGTCTTTCCTGATCCCAGCTCTGTTCATCTTGGCTTCTTTTAAAAACACAGCAAGCAAGGGTTACTCCAAGCGGAGTCTCCCTTTTTTCCAAAAATTGGGCCCACACACACCCACCCCTTCAGTGGCAGCAGTTGTGCCCCAGTTGTACACTTCACAGCTAGATTTGCATCAAGCACATTCAAAAATACGCCATTCTTATCCGTCCCCAGGATGACACCGGGGTAGGTAGCAAAGTCTTTCCTGATCCCAGCTCTGTTCATCTTGGCTTCTTTTAAAAACACAGCAAGCAAGGGTTACTCAAAGCGGAGTCTCCCTTTTTTCCAAAAATTGGGCCACACAGACACCCACCCCATCAGTGGCAGCACTTGGGCCCTAGTTGCAAACAGGATGTTTTGATTTGCATCAAGCACATTCAAAAATACGCCATTCTTATCCGTCCCCAGGATGACACCGGGGTACGTAGATAAAGTCTTTGCTGATCCATGACTTGTTCATCTTGGCTTCTTTTAAAAACAATGTAAGCAAGGGTTACTCCAAGCGGAGTCTCCCTTTTTTTCCAAAAATTGGGCCACACAGACACCCACCCCATCAGTGGCAGCACTTGGGCCCTAGTTGCAAACAGGATGTTTTGATTTGCATCAAGCACATTCCAAATCCACAAGCATTTACTCTCCCCAGGATGACACAGGGGTAGTAAATTCCTTCTGGATCCATGACTTGTTCATTTTGATGAACGTCAGTCTGTCCACATTGTCACTGGACAGACGCGTGCGCTTATCTGTCAGCACACACCCAGCAGCACTGAATACACGTTCAGAGACAACGCTGGCAGCTGGACACGACAAAATCTCCAAGGCGTAACTGGAGAGCTCTGGCCATTTTTCTATGTTTGAAGCCCAAAAGGAGCAAGGCTCCAGTTGCACAGTCATGGCATCGATGTTCATTTGGAGATACTCCTGTATCATCCTCTCCAGCCGTTGAGTATGTGTCAGACTTGTTGTCTCTGGTGGCCTTGCAAAAGAGGGTCTAAAAAAATTATGAAAAGATTCCATAAAATTGCTGTTACCGGCACCAGATACGGTCCTACTGGTACGGGTAGACTGGTGAAGATGACGAGACCGTCCCATGTTTGTCAAGTTACAACTGGGAGATTCCCTCCCTGCACCTGCACGGTTGTTTGGTGGAAAAGCCGAGCTAAGATCGAGTAACAGCTTCTGCTGATACTCCTGCATACGTGCGTCCCTTTCTATGGCTGGAATTATGTCACAAAATTTGGACTTGTACCGGGGATCTAATAGTGTGGCAATCCAGTAGTCATCATCACTTCTAATTTTGACAATACGACTGTCATGTTGGAGGTAGTGCAACAAGAAGGCACTCATGTGTCTTGCGCAGCCATGCGGACCAAGTCCACGCTGTGTTTGTGGCATAGAGGTGCTAACCGTTCTTTCTTCCTCTGACATCTCCCCCCAACCTCTTTCAACTGAAATTTGACCAAGGTCTCCCTCATCCGCTGAGTCTTCCATGTCCATGGACAGTTCGTCCTCCATTTCTTCATGTTCTCCTGCACCTTGCTCAACATTTCGCCTGCTACTATGCGCCCTTGTCGATCCCTGTTCCCCATGGTCCCATGCCTGCTGCGTTGGTGATGATGAACGTCTGGATCTTGGTGATGTTGTTGTCCCTTGCACATATGAATCCTCCTGTAGTTCCTCCCCTTCATGTTGTCCCACCCCCTGACTCCGAATAGTGTTTAGCGTGTGCTCCAGCATGTAAATGACTGGAATCGTCATGCTGATAATGGCATTGTCAGAGCTAAACATATTCGTCGCCATGTCGAAACTGTGCAGAAGGGTGCATAGGTCCTTGATCTGAGACCACTCCATCAGGGTGATCTGCCCCACCTCTGCATCTCGTTGGCCCAGGCTATACGTCATGACGTATTGCACCAGGGCTCTGCGGTGCTGCCACAGTCGCTGTAACATGTGTAGAGTTGAATTCCAGCGTGTCGCCACATCGCATTTCAGGCGATGAACCGGCAGGCCGAAAGACTTCTGGAGCGATGCAAGTCGCTCAGCTGCGGCGCTTGAACGCCGGAAGTGAGCAGACAGTTTTCGTGCCCTGTTCAGAAGGCCATCTAGGCCGGGATAGTGTGTTAAAAATTGCTGCACGACAAGGTTCAACACGTGAGCCATACAAGGTACGTGTGTCACCTTTCCCAGGCGAAGGGCCGCACCCAGGTTTGCAGCATTGTCGCACACGGCCTTACCAGGCTGCAGGTTGAGTGGAGACAACCATTTATTAAACTCGGACCGCAGAGCTGACCACAACTCCTCAGCTGTGTGACTCTTATTACCAAGACATGTCAAGCTAAAGACCGCCTGATGCCGTTGCGCTCGGCTGCCAGCATAGTAATGAGGCGTGCGTGATTCCTTCTGCGCAGTGAGAACGCTGGTGGCCTGACCAGGCAGGCTTGGGGCGGAGGTGGAGGACCCAGATGAGGTGGAGGATGCAGAAGCTGTGGCGGAACTTGGACAGACAGAGGATTGACACACAAGTCGTGGGGACGGCAAGACTTGTGCAGCAGACCCTTCACCATCTATCACCATAGTTACCCAGTGCCCAGTCAGCGACATGTAACGTCCCTGTCCATGCTTACTGGTCCAAGTATCGGTGGTGAAATGCACCCGTTCACACACAGAGTTTCTCAAGGAAGCGGTGATGTTGTGTGCGACATGCTGGTGTAGCGCGGGCACACCTTTCTTAGAGAAGTAGTGGCGACTAGGCATCTGGTACTGGGGCACAGCGACAGACATAAGGTCTCTAAAATCCTGTGTGTCCACTAGGCGGAAAGGCAGCATTTCGGTAGCCAACAGCTTACAGAGGGATAGAGTCAACCTCTTAGCTTTGTCATGGGTCGGAGGAAGTGGCCTTTTATTTGACCACATCTGAGGGACAGAGATCTGGCTGCTGTGTGTAGACGGTGTTGAGTAGGGTGTCCCTGGAAAAATGCAGGTTTGTGAGGAAAGTGCAGGCGGAGACATGATGTTGCCTTCATCCAACGTTGGTGCTATCGATGTCTGAGAGAGCTGTACACACTCACTTGTTTCCCCTTCCAAACCAACTGACGACCTTACAAGCAAACTGCCTGTTGCGGTTACAGTGGTGGAAGTTTTGCGTGGAAAAACAGGTGTGACAGCTGTCCCCACAGTCCTAGAAGATGACGAGCGCGCGGATGCACTGGAAGGGGCGGGCGGTGGATGGTTCGCTCCGCTAGCCGGCATTGCAGCACGGTGAGCTTCCCACCGAGACTTATGATATTTATTCATGTGACGATTCATGGAAGAAGTTGTCAAACTGCTGAGGTTTTGACCTCTACTAACAGAATCATGACAAATGTTACATATCACATGAGTTGGGCGATCTTTTTCGATGTGAAAAAAGGCCCAGGCTAGGCAAGGCTTAGAGGCCATGCGACCTGTTGATCCACCCCGAATAATGCTCATAGGCAGAGTGGTGGCTGAGGATGCAGTTGTAGACGTGCTACCAGTGCTCCGACTCTGTCCAGGAAGGCGCAAGGTAACTTCGTCGTCGGTTGCATCCTCCTCCACCGCCTCTGTTGACCTCCTCGAGTGCCTGACTGGGGGTTGACAGTAGGTGGGATCTAGAACGTCATCATCAATTGTTGTGTTTGCACTCCCCTCCCCCTCAGACCGAGCCTCTTCTTGCCCTGACCGAATATTTAAGTTGTCATCCCAATCGGGTATCTGCGTCTCATCTTCATCAGTGTGTTCCTCATTGTCTATAACCACAGGTGTTACAGTTTGTGACAAAGGGTCAACATTATGCTCAGAAACTTGGTCCTCACGGCCTGAATCTGAGTCACAAAGGTTCTGGGCATCACTGCAGACCATTTCCTGTTCTGTACTCACTGTAGCTTGGGAGCAGACCTCTGATTCCCAGGCTATAGTGTGACTGAACAGCTCTGCAGACTCAGCCATCTCAGTTCCACCATACTGTGCAGGGCTGATGGAGACTTCAGAGCTGGGAGAAATCAAGTGTGATTGGGATGACAACTCAGAGGAATGGTGTTTTTTGGATGCGGTACTTGAAGTGGCTGAGAGGGCACTTGTTGGACCACTTGAGATCCATTCAAGCATTTTCCTTTTTTGCCCATCATCTACCTTTGTTCCTCTTGTTCGTGTCCGTAAAAAAGGGAGCACATCGGATTGTCCACAATAAGTAGTAGACATCTTACTTTTGCTAGTAGATGGTCTATCTTCAGCAGATGATAATGGAGCTTTGCTACCTTCCCCACTGACAAAACATTTTTTGCCTTTTCCACCACGCCTCTTCCCCTTTCCACCAGCATCTGTCATTTTGCCACTCATGTTGATTGCGACAAGATTGTGGACTGAAAATGTGGTAGTAAAAATTGAGAGGTGGTGAAGATTGCAGTGGTGGTCTAGCTTTATTAACAGCAGAATAATAAAGAATAAATATCCCTGACAATGTAACTTAGTTATAATTCGTTGGAGTGTGCAACGCAGGCAGACGTGCTGCAAATGTCTTGGCACTAGTGGGACTATAGCAAAGTCCAATAGCCACGTATAGGATGCCACTAGGTACACTGAGTGTTTGCTAGTATAATGGCTTCGTTATAATTAGTTGGAGTGTGCAACGCAGGCAGATGTGCTCTGCAAATGTCTTTGCACTAGTGGGACTATAGCAAAGTCCAATAGCCACGTATAGGATGCCACTAGGTACACTGAGTGTTTGCTAGTAAAATTGCTTAGTTTAAAAAACTTGGAGTGTGCAATGCAGGCAGATGTGCTCTGCAAATGTCTTGGCCCTAGTGGGACTATAGCAAAGTCCAATAGCCACGTATAGGATGCCACTAGGTACACTGAGTGTGTGCTAGTATAATGGCTTCGTTATAATTAGTTGGAGTGTGCAACGCAGGCAGATGCGCTCTGCAAATGTCTTGGCACTAGTGGGACTATAGCAAAGTCCAATAGCCACGTATAGGATGCCACTAGGTACACTGAGTGTTTGCTAGTATAATGGCTTCGTTATAATTTGTTGGAGTGTGCAACGCAGGCAGATGCGCTCTGCAAATGTCTTGGCACTAGTGGGACTATAGCAAAGTCCAATAGCCACGTATAGGATGCCACTAGGTACACTGAGTGTTTGCTAGTATAATGGCTGAGTTTAAAAAACTTGGAGTGTGCAATGCAGGCAGATGTGCTCTGCTAATGTCTTTGCACTAGTGGGACTATAGCAAAGTCCAATAGCCACGTATAGGATGCCACTAGGTACACTGAGTGTTTGCTAGTAAAATTGCTTAGTTTAAAAAACTTGGAGTGTGCAATGCAGGCAGATGTGCTCTGCAAATGTCTTGGCCCTAGTGGGACTATAGCAAAGTCCAATAGCCACGTATAGGATGCCACTAGGTACACTGAGTGTGTGCTAGTATAATGGCTTCGTTATAATTAGTTGGAGTGTGCAACGCAGGCAGATGCGCTCTGCAAATGTCTTGGCACTAGTGGGACTATAGCAAAGTCCAATAGCCACGTATAGGATGCCACTAGGTACACTGAGTGTTTGCTAGTATAATGGCTTCGTTATAATTTGTTGGAGTGTGCAACGCAGGCAGATGCGCTCTGCAAATGTCTTGGCACTAGTGGGACTATAGCAAAGTCCAATAGCCACGTATAGGATGCCACTAGGTACACTGAGTGTTTGCTAGTATAATGGCTGAGTTTAAAAAACTTGGAGTGTGCAATGCAGGCAGATGTGCTCTGCTAATGTCTTTGCACTAGTGGGACTATAGCAAAGTCCAATAGCCACGTATAGGATGCCACTAGGTACACTGAGTGTTTGCTAGTAAAATTGCTTAGTTTAAAAAACTTGGAGTGTGCAATGCAGGCAGATGTGCTCTGCAAATGTCTTGGCCCTAGTGGGACTATAGCAAAGTCCAATAGCCACGTATAGGATGCCACTAGGTACACTGAGTGTGTGCTAGTATAATGGCTTCGTTATAATTAGTTGGAGTGTGCAACGCAGGCAGATGCGCTCTGCAAATGTCTTGGCACTAGTGGGACTATAGCAAAGTCCAATAGCCACGTATAGGATGCCACTAGGTACACTGAGTGTTTGCTAGTATAATGGCTTCGTTATAATTTGTTGTAGTGTGCAACGCAGGCAGATGCGCTCTGCAAATGTCTTGGCACTAGTGGGACTATAGCAAAGTCCAATAGCCATGTATAGGATGCCACTAGGTACACTGAGTGTGTGCTAGTATAATGGCTTCGTTATAATTAGTTGGAGTGTGCAACGCAGGCAGATGCGCTCTGCAAATGTCTTGGCACTAGTGGGACTATAGCAAAGTCCAATAGCCACGTATAGGATGCCACTAGGTACACTGAGTGTTTGCTAGTATAATGGCTTCGTTATAATTTGTTGTAGTGTGCAACGCAGGCAGATGCGCTCTGCAAATGTCTTGGCACTAGTGGGACTATAGCAAAGTCCAATAGCCACGTATAGGATGCCACTAGGTACACTGAGTGTTTGCTAGTATAATGGCTTCGTTATAATTAGTTGGAGTGTGCAACGCAGGCAGATGCGCTCTGCAAATGTCTTGGCACTAGTGGGACTATAGCAAAGTCCAATAGCCACGTATAGGATGCCACTAGGTACACTGAGTGTGTGCTAGTATAATGGCTTCGTTATAATTAGTTGGAGTGTGCAACGCAGGCAGATGCGCTCTGCAAATGTCTTGGCACTAGTGGGACTATAGCAAAGTCCAATAGCCACGTATAGGATGCCACTAGGTACACTGAGTGTTTGCTAGTATAATGGCTTCGTTATAATTTGTTGTAGTGTGCAACGCAGGCAGATGCGCTCTGCAAATGTCTTGGCACTAGTGGGACTATAGCAAAGTCCAATAGCCACGTATAGGATGCCACTAGGTACACTGAGTGTGTGCTAGTATAATGGCTTCGTTATAATTAGTTGGAGTGTGCAACGCAGGCAGATGCGCTCTGCAAATGTCTTGGCACTAGTGGGACTATAGCAAAGTCCAATAGCCACGTATAGGATGCCACTAGGTACACTGAGTGTTTGCTAGTATAATGGCTTCGTTATAATTTGTTGGAGTGTGCAACGCAGGCAGATGCGCTCTGCAAATGTCTTGGCACTAGTGGGAATATAGCAAAGTCCAATAGCCACGTATAGGATGCCACTAGGTACACTGAGTGTTTGCTAGTATAATGGCTGAGTTTAAAAAACTTGGAGTGTGCAATGCAGGCAGATGTGCTCTGCTAATGTCTTTGCACTAGTGGGACTATAGCAAAGTCCAATAGCCACGTATAGGATGCCACTAGGTACACTGAGTGTTTGCTAGTAAAATTGCTTAGTTTAAAAAACTTGGAGTGTGCAATGCAGGCAGATGTGCTCTGCAAATGTCTTGGCCCTAGTGGGACTATAGCAAAGTCCAATAGCCACGTATAGGATGCCACTAGGTACACTGAGTGTGTGCTAGTATAATGGCTTCGTTATAATTAGTTGGAGTGTGCAACGCAGGCAGATGCGCTCTGCAAATGTCTTGGCACTAGTGGGACTATAGCAAAGTCCAATAGCCACGTATAGGATGCCACTAGGTACACTGAGTGTTTGCTAGTATAATGGCTTCGTTATAATTTGTTGTAGTGTGCAACACAGGCAGATGCGCTCTGCAAATGTCTTGGCACTAGTGGGACTATAGCAAAGTCCAATAGCCACGTATAGGATGCCACTAGGTACACTGAGTGTGTGCTAGTATAATGGCTTCGTTATAATTAGTTGGAGTGTGCAACGCAGGCAGATGCGCTCTGCAAATGTCTTGGCACTAGTGGGACTATAGCAAAGTCCAATAGCCACGTATAGGATGCCACTAGGTACACTGAGTGTTTGCTAGTATAATGGCTTCGTTATAATTAGTTGGAGTGTGCAACGCAGGCAGATGCGCTCTGCAAATGTCTTGGCACTAGTGGGACTATAGCAAAGTCCAATAGCCACGTATAGGATGCCACTAGGTACACTGTGTGTTTGCTAGTATAATGGCTGAGTTTAAAAAACTTGGAGTGTGCAATGCAGGCAGATGTGCTCTGCTAATGTCTTTGCACTAGTGGGACTATAGCAAAGTCCAATAGCCACGTATAGGATGCCACTAGGTACACTGAGTGTTTGCTAGTAAAATTGCTTAGTTTAAAAAACTTGGAGTGTGCAATGCAGGCAGATGTGCTCTGCAAATGTCTTGGCCCTAGTGGGACTATAGCAAAGTCCAATAGCCACGTATAGGATGCCACTAGGTACACTGAGTGTGTGCTAGTATAATGGCTTCGTTATAATTAGTTGGAGTGTGCAACGCAGGCAGATGCGCTCTGCAAATGTCTTGGCACTAGTGGGACTATAGCAAAGTCCAATAGCCACGTATAGGATGCCACTAGGTACACTGAGTGTTTGCTAGTATAATGGCTTCGTTATAATTTGTTGTAGTGTGCAACGCAGGCAGATGCGCTCTGCAAATGTCTTGGCACTAGTGGGACTATAGCAAAGTCCAATAGCCACGTATAGGATGCCACTAGGTACACTGAGTGTTTGCTAGTATAATGGCTTCGTTATAATTAGTTGGAGTGTGCAACGCAGGCAGATGCGCTCTGCAAATGTCTTGGCACTAGTGGGACTATAGCAAAGTCCAATAGCCACGTATAGGATGCCACTAGGTACACTGAGTGTTTGCTAGTATAATGGCTTCGTTATAATTTGTTGTAGTGTGCAACGCAGGCAGATGCGCTCTGCAAATGTCTTGGCACTAGTGGGACTATAGCAAAGTCCAATAGCCACGTATAGGATGCCACTAGGTACACTGAGTGTTTGCTAGTATAATGGCTTCGTTATAATTTGTTGTAGTGTGCAACGCAGGCAGATGCGCTCTGCAAATGTCTTGGCACTAGTGGGACTATAGCAAAGTCCAATAGCCACGTATAGGATGCCACTAGGTACACTGTGTGTTTGCTAGTATAATGGCTGAGTTTAAAAAACTTGGAGTGTGCAATGCAGGCAGATGTGCTCTGCTAATGTCTTTGCACTAGTGGGACTATAGCAAAGTCCAATAGCCACGTATAGGATGCCACTAGGTACACTGAGTGTTTGCTAGTAAAATTACTTAGTTTAAAAAACTTGGAGTGTGCAATGCAGGCAGATGTGCTCTGCAAATGTCTTGGCCCTAGTGGGACTATAGCAAAGTCCAATAGCCACGTATAGGATGCCACTAGGTACACTGAGTGTGTGCTAGTATAATGGCTTCGTTATAATTAGTTGGAGTGTGCAACGCAGGCAGATGCGCTCTGCAAATGTCTTGGCACTAGTGGGACTATAGCAAAGTCCAATAGCCACGTATAGGATGCCACTAGGTACACTGAGTGTTTGCTAGTATAATGGCTTCGTTATAATTTGTTGGAGTGTGCAATGCAGGCAGATGTGCTCTGCAAATGTCTTGGCCCTAGTGGGACTATAGCAAAGTCCAATAGCCACGTATAGGATGCCACTAGGTACACTGAGTGTGTGCTAGTATAATGGCTTCGTTATAATTAGTTGGAGTGTGCAACGCAGGCAGATGCGCTCTGCAAATGTCTTGGCACTAGTGGGACTATAGCAAAGTCCAATAGCCACGTATAGGATGCCACTAGGTACACTGAGTGTTTGCTAGTATAATGGCTTAGTTAGAATGAGTTGGAGTGTGCAGAGGACAAGAGGGTACAGTGGCAGGATTGTGGTGCTCTGGGTAGAGGAATGGAAGCCTGCCTTTCTATTCCCTCCTAATGGTGAAATGCAGGGAGGAAATCCCTGACCTGGGCTACACAGACGCTGTTGCTGTTTGCAGGACCTGTCACCTATGGCTCTCTGACCCTGCCGGTACGAGCCCTTAAAAGGACTGCTAGAATGTGCTCTCCCTAAGCTGTCTAACGCTGTGTATGCAGCGCATACAGCTGTATCGGCGATAGGACAAAGGACGGAGCTGCGACAGTGATGTCTGACACCAAAGACGCAGAAGGCAGATAATGGCGATCGTGAAGAAAATGTCCGGTTTTATAATGCAGGGACATGTGACATGCAGATCCTATCACACATGCCGTTGCTTCTCTGCCTCAAAGTCCACTTAGGTGTGTGTGTGTCTGTGATTGGCTGACATGCTGGCCAGCCCCACAAGACGCGCGCGCTTAGGGAAGGAAGACAAGGAAAAAAAAAAAAAAAATGGCGATCGCCATTATAGAAACAGCAGTGATCTGAAGGCGCTGTTCACGCACACTATACACTGAAATGTGATAATAGTTTGATTCACAGAGTGACTTACACTATTACAGCAGAAACCAAGCTAAGATTTAGCTGTTTTTTGGCTGCTAGAACCGTTCTCGAACGTTTCTAGAACTATCGAGCTTTTGCAAAAAGCTCGAGTTCTAGTTCGATCTAGAACATGCCCCAAAATCACTCGAGCCTAGAACTGGAGAACCACGAACCACGAACCGCGCTCAACTCTAATAATGAGCAGGACCATATGAAAACACCACTTACCCGAGACATGTCTGAACCGCTCCCATGCTGCCAGGACTGACAACCGCGAATAAAGGCAGCCCAGGTGCCAGTGTGTGTGGCAGAACCACACACACCAGTACAATGTCAGGACTGGCCCTCACAGTGCCAGACCAGCAAAATGGATGAGGGCGGAACAAGGTTCAGGCAGGTGGTGTTTTAATAATTTATAATATAGCGTTAGGGACCCCCCTATAGAGATTTGCCGTGACGGGGCAGGGGGCTCAAATCATTGATCAATCATTTGAAAAAAATCTCATTGAATTGTTACAGTAGGAATGAATTTGTGAATATTACACTTTTTATTTCTTCATTGTTGCATGCCATTCATAAGCAGTGCTGGCTCCCCTCCATTTTTCTTCAATTAGAAATGTAGTATAGTTCTCATGTCTCTTACCTCTTGTGCAGGGCATTGCAGCTTGAGAATCCACGGTTGCGACCATGAGCTACTAACTAATTCACTATATGTCACAATATATGACTATATTTGAAATGCATAGAGAGAAATATCAGCCAGTACTAGGTGTGAGTGTAAATGTTTCAGTGGAGGCTGTCCCTGCCAGGAAAATTACTTCAGTATTTGTTAGAGTTAGAGATGAGTGGACCTGTGGATATTTGGGTTTGCCGGGTTTGTACCGACTTGAAAAAAGAAGTGTTTGTTTCAAGAACTGGTCTTGATCCGAACTTGACACCAAACCCCATACAAGTCAATTGGGACTCGAACGTCTGTGCCGAAAATTACTGTAAAATGTTCATAGTAAGGGCTAAGGGCCAGCAAAAGGAAGCAAAATGGGGGTAAGAACAGAATAGTTATACATACCATGTTTGTCGGAAGATAACACAGGAGTCAGCTTATTCTCTGGGCCCGCTCATTAAACTACTTGATTATTCACTGCTTCGGTGTCTCTGATTGGTTGCAGTCAGTTTGCTTTATTGTAGTGTAAAAATAACCAAATAATTTAAAACATGGCATGGGCTCCCTCCCTATTTTTGATAACAACTGGCTGCAACCCCCAGTGCTTCACCTTGGCTGGTTATCAAAAATAGACGGGATCCCAAGCTATGTTTTTAAATAATTTAAAAAATCGGACCACTGGGGTTTTATATTCACAGGCTGGTTGAGACTCATGATCATTGGCCCTTCCTAGCTTTAATTCTGGCATTTTTCCCGACTCATCCCATTTGCCCTGGTGAGGTGGCAATTGGGGTAATACATGGGCTTGATGATAGCTGGGATTAGTCAAAAATCACCTCACCATTAAGGCCTAGGTTAGTAATGGTGAGGTGTCTATAAGACACCCCATTACTAACCCTATAAGTCAAAAGAAATAGACACAAATCCAGAAAAATTCTTTATTTGAAATAAAAAACACAGACACTTTCTTTCACCCCTTTACTAACCCCAAAAACATCTTCGCTGGTCCAACATAATCCACAACGATGTCCCACTACGATCCTCAGTTCTGCTACATCCGGAAGCTGCAATAAACAGTGACAGTGGAAAACACGATCACTCACTGCAGCATCTGGAACACACTGAGGGTACCATGGGAGCTCCTTGCTATGAGAAGCGGTGACATCAGTGAGGTCATCTGAGGTCACAGCTGGTGGTTCTCATGGCACCAACAGTGACTTTTTTAATTTTTTATTTTCCAACTGATGTATCAGCCAGTCACATCCATGCCAATACCTGACATGGCTGTGATGGAGCTGAAAGTGCCAACACTGATAAAGCCTGACAACAAGAGTTATTCGGATGACAAACCCGAACAGGAACTAGACATATAGGTAAAAGTCTGTGTTCAGGTCCAAGACATGTAAATTGCTACAAACAGTCTACAAGTTCTTACATACTTAGAAAAATGTTTCCATTTGAGTTTAGTGACAGTTGTTATTAGTAATGATAACTGATATGTTTTAAAACACATATTTCAGAAATCTGCCTGCTGACAAGAGGAAGGAGAACTGCAAGTGTAAAAGCTGACACATATTGTCGATTGTACTCACTGAGTGTAGACCACTTTAATGAGGTTCTGGAGGAGTATCCAATGATGAGGCGGGCATTTGAAAGTGTAGCACTAGACCGCTTGGACCGAATCGGTGAGTTATTTTCATTTTGGCCATAACCAATAATTACAAAATGCCAATACATTTGTCAACATTAGTAACAGATAAGATTACCACAATTAAGCTCATTATTAATTATACCTGAGCCTATATAAGGAAATGTTTATATGAAATGTGCTATCTCTATTTTCCTCTTTTGATTTCTAATCCTCAACATGGACAAGAATTCATAATTTTACCAAAGCCATTCAACTCCTTTACCAGAACTATCAATCATTTATAGCTCAACATTTTCACCAATTTACTGCATTATTAGTAATTCAAATATAAGGAAAGAGTAAATGCTTGCAAGAGAAATTTTGTCTATGTTGTTTTAGAAATTAGAATTTCTGATGGCCACTTGAATTCTGCATTCAAGAGTAATATTAAACTTCAGGAGGTCAAAGAGTAGGTTTGGGAATGAATTCTGAAAGGGGTTTTCCTACAAAAAAAATCATTATAATCAATAGATCTTATAATAATAAGTTTAACAATTGCATGTGTGTAAAAAAAATGTTCTGTGTCTGACCGTACAGGATGGCCTGATCATACGACAGCTCCTGGGAAGGGGAGGAAGTAAAAGGGAATATACAGACAGGACAGCATGGGATCACAGCTAGCTCTTTTTGTGAGGGAAAACATTTCCATGCTTGTTTTTAAACAATATTTTACTTCAATGAAAGAGCCAGCTGTAATCCTGTGCTGTCCTGCCTGTATACTCTATTGCTTCCTCCCCCAGCCAAACGCTGTGATCAGACCATTTCCCTGTACGGTCAGACACGGCCATTACACAGCACATAACAGGGACACATTTATAGGATTATCTCAGCACAGGAACATTTTTTAACTCATCCAGTTGTGGAACTTATTTTGATTCTAAGATCTATTGATTAAAGTTAACTTTGTTTGTCGTACACCCTTTTTAAGGATGGGTTGGATACTTAAATATCAAAATTCATTCTTCACCTTCTTTATCTTTGATTGTGAATTTTACTATTTTGTCTCATGTATTATAGAGAACTTGTTTTTCATATGAACAAGTTTTGTAGCTGTTGGATGCAGTTTTTTTTTATTACAATAAAAGAGTAAGTAAAGACAAGTAGCAAGATTGTTAGTGCCGTGGTTAGCAGAGTTGTAAGATTGGGAATGGAATTGTGATGCAATTGGTTTGATAGTGCAGATGATGAGGTGTGGTTTGGAGAATATTGTGGAAAGCCTTTCGTCATTTAATGGGAGCCTCTTAGCTGATTTATGCTGCCTGAATCACATACTGCATGGATCAGGGATCTGCTCCGTAATTCCAGCAAAGTTTGTTTACTCTGGATCAGTTCCACAGGAATGAATCTGAGACTCGCTTTGTTATTACAGCCATCTATATGTCACTCTGAAATGCTATAGCATTTTAAAGAAAACATACTTTAAAATGTTGGCCAGGGACGGTGAGACCAGTATGACTAGTCCAAAAGACAGGGCCTTTCTCTACACTATATTATACTTGACTGACAGGTCTCTCCATATACAGACAAATAGTGAGAGGCCTGTCATTTAAGGGAAAAGGTAGAAGTGTGTCAGAGTGAAATATATTTATATATACGGCTGGAATGATGCATCTGTGGCTCAGGCAGCTTGAATAAGTTTAGAGTTTCCCTTTAAGTTGTGGAAGTAAGCGACTAGAGAAGAGAACCAGGCAATTGTAGAAAAGGGGTTGTAGACTGTACATAAATGCTGTTTCTAATAGTGCCATTTTGTTTGTTGCAATACATTGTAAAATCATCAACTGACATGAGAGATGTGGGATGGGGCACAGATAGAGAATAGACAGTTAAAAGTGACATTGTACAAACTTTAAGCACATTCTTTAAGTTCTTGTACAGTATTCAAACTTAGAACTCATGTGCTGTTAGGTGACAGTCTATGGTGTTTATTTTGTTGACAGAAATGTGTCTTTATTTCAGGTAAAAAGAATTCTCTTCTCCTACACAAGGTGCAGCATGACCTTCGGTCAGGGGTGCTGAACTACCATGAAAATGAGATTATTCAGCAGATTGTACAACATGACCGTGAGATGGCCCAGGGACCCCGCTGCACATTTTCAGAGGCAGACTCTGCTCCAACTCCTCCAACTCCTGTAATATGGACACCTCTCGTTCAAGCACCTGTGCAAGCAGCAGCTGCTACTACATCAGTTGCTATACCTTTAACTCACCAGCGGATACCAGCTAACATCTTCCGACCGCCGAATTCTGCATTAGGAGTAACAGCTCGGCAATTCCAACATTTGCAGAGACAACCTTTTTCTTTACACATAGCAGGAGCTGAGGCCCCATTGTCGCAGCAATCTTCTTATCATGTTCATCAACTGGCGGGTTTTTCTGCAGCAGCCTGTGTGAGTCCCAGGCCACCATATAATGTACCATATTTTGACAAGGGTCCACCACAAAAGCTATTTCCTACCAGCTCAACTCCAGCTGCTTTTGACACATCACAGTGGTCTCTAGGACAAGTAGAATCCCCTTGTCAACCAAGACTATCACACTCTGACCAGCAACTCCCAAGTCCCACTTTTAGACAATCAATAGGCTTGAAAGCCCAATCACCGGGTCGGCCTTTACCTGGAGCTTCAGAGCCATTATGGGTGTTACCACCTCCACTTCAGAGATCAGACTCTCCTGGGAGTTCACCTTTAGCATTAAGCCCAGGCCCAAGCCGAACCACTCAGGTCTGTGGTTCTTCCAGGTCTCTTCTCCTTCCTCAAATAGCTCCCATTGTGTCCCATCCAAGCAACTGCAATGCTCTGCCCCTTAATAGACTTAGGCAAGATGGTCGTCCCATTTCTGTTTCTCAACCTTCTTTGCCTCAGCCAGCACCAGGGTCACCACATTTTCCCCAGCAGTTCACTCCAGACTTTACTTTATTTCCTAGAGGAGGAAGTCAAGATCTAAGAGGCCACACCACGTTGCCTCAAAAAGGATCTGCAGAATTTACATTTGGAGCAAGTGCTGCTGGTGTAGAGGACCTACCCTTCCACTCAAAACTCCCTTGTAATCTATGACCTTTTCTATTGCTAGAGATCTGCAGATTGTTCCCAACAAGAGACACGTAGAATATTTTTGAGATTGCATACTGTAGTGAAAGGGTAGTTGGCAGGCTAATAATTAATTTTGCCACCAATTATAAATAACTTGGCATTTGTACAGCACATTCTAACAACAATGGTGCAATCAACGTAAAAGATTATTACATCTATACGATCAAAAGATATGGTGTTCTCAAGCCGCTAAAGGACTGATTAGCTAACAGCAATTTATCATGAGGTTGCAAATGGAAATTGCCTTTTTATGATGACTAAAGAATTGCTAAAATGTATGTATGACATTCTGCTGTATGCTTTCCTAGCTGTCACAAATCTACAAATTCCTCTAGTTTTAGATCCTTGACTTTGGTTTAATTGTAAATCAAAACAGCTTTGCAGATCTTTTAGCAATGAATAAGGATTAAAGTGACTGGAAGGTATAAGTTGGCATAAACACTCCTTCAGACGTTAAAGTCAAGTGTCCTCGTTTAATGGTGGGAATGACCTGCCCCTTGCAATAAGGCACCTGCTTTATCTGGACACCATTTTCATCAGTGTTCTGTATTGATCAAATGTTTTGTAGCCTCCAGTCATTGCCAGTGGCACAAACAGTTAATTTCCTAGAGATATCTATGAGAGGTAAGATTCTCTAGTACTTGTCTCATGAGTTTGAAAGCACATTATTCATTGGGATACACCTTTCATTCCACCTAGTGTGTGTGTGTGTGTGTGTGTGTGTGTGTGTGTGTGTGTTTGTGTGGTTAGCTAGTGGGACATGAAGGCAAGCACATTAATACTTGCCTGCATAAGCAATATTATGTAACATTTTGTCCTTGTGCCTTCACTTCCCCAATGGAGTCAATTGAACGGGAATGAACCTTGGGGAGCCCCATACTGTCCGCTAAGAAAACGCATCTGAGACATGGGGCATGCCATAACTGTAGCCTCATGCCAATTTCAAAATATGCGCTTTCCTTGTTGCAATAAGGCACTGCCTTGGCATGGGTTGTGCAATGCAGACACTCGTATTGGAGAGTGCCTTATTGCTGCTGAGTTACAGATCAGCGGTGTGATATCCAGCTAGCATCTTGCTTTATTCCTGTGTGCACAGACACTACTTCACCAAGTGGTTCTCCTAAAGCAGGGAGCCATCTGACTGGAGGAGACTGATCCTGCTGGAGCCATTACTTTCTGTTACATTAAAAATGAATTGGGGAGATTTCAGCTTTATTCACCATTTCTCTGCCAGAGGTATGTCGCGCTCTGTAAGCCTGTAACTGCAGCAAGGCATTTGTTGTATTTTTAATTTTAGCTCATAAAATCAAATTAAAGGAGTCATTTTGGATTCCTTGATCTTCTCTAACTACCGTGGCTCATTTAAAAGGCAATGTGTCAGCAGGTTTTTGCTACCTCATCTGAGAGCAGCATGATGTAGGCAAAGAGGCCCTGAATCCAAGGATGGATCACTTAGATTACAGGGTGCAGCCGTTCTGACACAATCAAAGATTTTAGATTTTGCATGTAGCAGAGCCGAGAGAGCTGCTCCCACCCACACCAGGCTTGTAGTGTACATTTCCATAGATAGTCAGGGTCACTATGTTTCAATTTCGACCCTCGTCGGAATTTTTTGGAGAGTATGAAAGCTATACATTTCTGGAAAGGTTATTGTATAAGCAATAAGAAAAACAATGTTTCCATTTTCCCTGACTCATATGCGGACGCCATATTGGATTTCACAAAATGGCTGACTTGACATCAATTTTCCTTTATATATATCAGCTTGTAAATAATATAAACATACTTGATTTTAATAAACATACATTTTCAGGGCAAAGAACTGCAAGGGTATCCAAATAAATACTCTACATTCAACTAAAAATTATTTTTATTTTTTTTTTCCAATTTAAAATTTTTTATTAAATTTTCATATGCATACAATAAAAGAACATGAGACCATGTAATGATAGACAGTTTTCATCAAACATCTGGACAATATTAACCTGTCATTAGAGTCATAATGGATTATCAGTCATTGCGGTGACACATGGGTCCTCATTTTAAACCGTTAAAACCAGTAAAAACCAGTAACACAGAGAGGAAAGACAGAAAAGCGTAGCAGTCATGAGATGTAGGAAAGATAGCGTAAGTCGGAGAGAAAGGAGGAAAAACAGAAAGTAGAGCGCGGTGACCGGGGCTAATACACTGTCCGCTGGACCAAGACCATTCGAAAAGATGGTGTATGTCGTCTGAAGAAGAGAGGGGGCCGGGGTGCTTGTTCTTCAGGAGTTACATTAGATCCAAGAATTTTTTACTAGACAGAAAAGATTCCCACTGGAACCATTTGGTGGCTGTCTCCACTGTCTGCCCGCGTGACTGGGCCATCACCACCTCCATACGGTGGATCACATTTACCTCCATTACCCACTCTTCCAACGAAGGGGGAGCAGAGTCCTTCCATCGTCGTGGGATCACTGTCTTGGCTGCCTGGAGAAGATGGCCTAGGATAGAATTTTTATAGACCTTTTCGGATACATTAAAGATGTACAATAATACCGCCTCTGGGCGACTCGGGACCACGACCCCGGTGACCTCATGAATGGCCACCAGTATTTTATTCCAAAAGGCCGACAAGCTCGGGCAGTACCACCAGATATGCGACATAGTGCCCCCCTGCGCTCCACAGCGCCAGCACGTGTCAGGAATTTCGGGATACCATGCATGAAGAGATGCTGGGACCCTATACCATCTAGAAAGTATTTTATAGCTGGTTTCTTGCATCCTGGTGGCCACCACGGACCTGTGGGTCAAACGGAAACAACGTTTCCACTGATTCCCAGGGAAAGTCTGGCCGAGCTCCGCTTCCCATGCCGCACAGAAGCGGGGGGGAGACGTCTCCGCCGCGTTCGTCATACATTTGTACACCTTTGAGATTGCATGGCGTGCATCAGAGGACCCACTACAAAGGTTTTCAAAAGGCGTTTGGGGCAAGTGGTGGGCTATGTCAATGTCCTGGGAGGTTATGAAATGTTTGAGCTGGGCATATTCAAAGTGGAACCGCAGTTTGAAATTGCGGTTCTCTACAATCTCTGGGAGTGGAAGGAGGGATCCTCCCGAAGCTACCTGGTTTAATCTCAGGGGGTTTAGTTTCGTGCGTCCCAGAAAGTTGTTAGACGACGCTCCCGGTAGAAACTCCAGGTTGTCAGTTAGTGGCATAAGGGGTCCCCTAGGCTGGATCATGAGGTTGCGAGATGATATAGAGTGTATCGTTCGTAGTGTTTGTTTGGTACTATAGGACATCTCAATTTTATGTTTGGTGAGGAGGGGCCAGGTCCACGGCAAGGTCGATGTCGATAAAGGGCACAGATCCTGTGCCAGGCAGACCCAGAGCTTAGACCTAGAGCAGTGCAAAAGGTCCAAGACCCTGGCATAAGCGGCTGCCATATAATATCGCCTACAATCGGGCAGACCTGTTCCCCCCGCGTTTTTGGTCCTGGTTAAGACGCTGCATCTCAAGCGAGCGCGTTTTTTGGACCAGACAAATTGGTTAAATATGCGTTGCATCTTGGCCCAATATGCTGCCGGGATATATACCGGAACCGTCTGAACCAGGTATAGTAATCGCGGCAGGGCGGTCATCCTGAGAGCGCCAATCCTTCCAAACCACGAAAGAGTGCCTTTTTGCCATGAGGCTAGGTCTCCCTCGAGTCTTGACAGAAAAGTTTGATAGTTTAATTGAAAGAGCCTAGTTAGGTCGGAGGGAATCTTTATGCCCAGGTATTCAATGCTACCATGGGATGGCCATTTAAAGGGAAAGCTTGGTTTTAGGGCGTTTACCATTGTGTGGGGCAGAGAGATATTCAACGCCTCCGACTTGTCAAAATTGATTTTGAAGTTGGACCATTTACTAAAGCGGTTTAGCTCCACTAGCAGGGACGGGAGGGACGTAAGAGGGTTACATAAATAAATAAGGAGATCATCGGCAAACGCGGCACATTTATGTTCCCGGTTGGCAACCCGAATGCCCTGAATATCCGGGTTAGCCCTAATGGCCGACAGTAAGTGTTCCATTACTAATACGTATAATAAAGGTGATAGGGGGCATCCTTGCAGGGTCCCGTTCCGGATGGGGAAGGGCCTCGACAGAGTGCCATTAATCTTAATATATGCAGTCGGAGAGTGATATAAAGCCATAATCTTAGAGGAGCAAATGGGTCCCAGACCCATATGCTCCAATGTCTGTGAAAGTGACTGCCATGAGACTCTGTCGAAGGCCTTCTCAGCATCCAAAGATAATAACATCAAGGAGAGTTTTTTAGTGTGCGCATGTTGGACTAAGTCTAAGGTCTTTATAGTATTGTCCCTAGCTTCTCTGCCCTGGACAAACCCGACCTGGTCTGGATGGATCAGGTCAGGAAGCAAAGGGCCCAGTCTATTTGCCAAAAGCTTGGCATAGATTTTTAAATCTACATTAAGGAGTGATATCGGTCTGAAACTGCTACATATTGTGGGGTCCTTTCCAGCCTTACGAATCAAAGAAATATGGGCAGTGGTTGAATGGTGCGGGAAAGGGACCGAGTCTGAGATTGAGTTGAAAGAGAGGAGCATTAAGGGTGCTAGCTGTTCCGAGAAGGCTTTATAAAATTTAGCGGGGAATCCATCAGGTCCAGGACTCTTATTACCCGGTGTGTCACGGATCACCATCAACAATTCATTCAATAAAAATGGACTTTCCAGGTCCTCAATTGTGGAGCTACCAAGGCGCTTAAAGGGTGAGGGCATTGAGGGGCATTCAGCACTCGACTCAGAGGATTCGACAGGTAAATTATATAGCTTGGAATAGTAGTCATGAAACGTGTTGGAGATGTCGGGGGTGGCATAGAGTAGCTCGTCACGTGGGTTCTTGATACAAGGTATAAGGGTGTGGGCTCTTCCCTCTCTCAACGCGTTGGCCAGTAATCTGCCCGGTTTATCTCCAAACTCATAAAACCTCCCTTTCCCTACCTGTATCAGGCGCTTATATGAGGAATCCAACAACTTTTTGACCTCCATCCTAGCCTGTAGAAGGGCCTGTAAGTTCGTGGCCGATAGTGCTCGTTTGTGGATAAGCTCACGTTCAGAAACCCTACGAAGGGCTGTTACTATATCTTGGGCCCGTTCTTTTTTGATTCGGGACCCATGCTTAATAAAAATACCTCGTATGACACATTTCAATGCTTCCCACTTATAAGTGGGGGCTGTGTCATCCGTTAAGTGGTCTGCTACGAACCCCGTGATAGAGGTCTGAACGTCGGAAACACAGAGCTCATCCAGCAGCAACGACTCATTTAGCCGCCACGAACCCCCGGGGGCCTGGAGGGAGGGTATCTCAATTGTACAATAGACCGGAGCATGGTCCGACCATAGTATGTTGTCCATCCCAGTGTGTCGAATCCAGGGGAGAGCGTTATGTTGTAAAAGTATATAGTCTATGCGACTGTATGAGTCTTGAGTATGGGAATAGAAACTATAATCTCTGTCGGACGGGTGTTTCAGTCTCCAGGTGTCGAACAGTTGAATACGCAATAAAGCTTTTTTGATACGTTTGATCGTGCTGTAAGCAATGTTAGATTTCCCCCTGGAGTTGTCCAATGTGGGGTCGAGGGTGACATTGAGGTCGCCACACAGAACCACTGTACCCTGTATCAGAGGGACCGCAACGTCTACCAGGCGGGTGACAAAGCTGTCTTGCTTTTGGTTTGGGGCATATGCGTTAATGACTGTGAGTGTTTGATCCCCTACCTTCATCGAGAGGATGATGTACTGTCCAAGACTATCAGTCGTACATTTTAGGATTTGATTTGGGAGGGAGTTATGGATGGCTATCGCCACCCCTTTAGATCGGGAATCCGGGTTGTCTGAGGATACCCATGTCTGATAATACTTATTTTTGAAAATGGGGGCATGCCCTTGTTTGAAGTGGGTCTCCTGGAAACACACCATGCTCACCTTCTGTTTATGGAAATGGTACAGGATCTGTGTTCGTTTCTCCGGAACATTGAGGCCCCTGGCGTTAAAAGAGGCAATGGTCAGGTCCGCCATCTATAAGAGAGTGTGACATTAAAGATAAATGAGAGAGGGGATCGAACACGATCAGCCCGGCCGCCAAGAGAGGAGGGAGGAAGAGGGTTGAAAGAAAAGAGTATAGCGAAGAAGAAGACAAAGAGAACATCAGAGCACAAAACCTTGTATGATAAACTAGATTCGAACAAACGTTCCTAGGGAACATATCCGCCTTTGCTTGGCAGGACAGGGGATCCCAACCTATTTGGGGAGAAAGGATGTCAGACATAGCAAAGCAAAACAGAACTCCGGATATACTAAAAACATTAAGGATAACCATAAGCACCGGCTAAGGAATTGATGGCTAATGTAGTACGGGCAATGAATAGGCTTAAACGCAGCAGATGAAAGTCACTTAGTTGTAAATAACTGTGTGTAGAATAAGTCATAAAGGCGCACACGGCCTCAGGGCTTCTCTATGTCGGGTATCGAGAGCGTCCTGCCCCACGGCCCCGTACTCCTCCCGGAGGCAGGCCCCTATTGGGCCCCGGGAATGGGGTTGGTCTGGTGGATGTGATCCTTTCCCTGGGGGTCCAGGTCTGAAGCAGAGTAGTCGGCCAAGCTGCTATAGAGATTGTGGGTAGGCCCAAGCTCCTGATGAACGCCGGGAGGTCCTCCGGGGAGCGCAGGACCCGCCATTGAGAGTCTTTTTGCACCGCCAAGGAGAATGGGAACCCCCACCGGAACGGAAGTCCCTTTTCTTTCAAAACATCCAGAAGGGGCTTCAAAGTAGCACGTTGGGCTAGAGTGTGCCTGGAGAGATCTGGCATTATGCGGATGGCAGATCCATTGTATGACAAGTTTGGTTTCTTCCTGGCTGCCTGTAGAATAGCCTCCTTTGCTGCAAAGAAATGCACCCTACAGACCACATGTCTTGGGCGGGGATCATCTGGATCTGGGGGACGTAGAGCCCTATGTGCTCTATCGAGCTCTAGAGGGGCACCCGGCGGTTTCTTTAACAAATTATTAAAAATGGAACGGAGGACGCCGGGGATGTCAGGAGCAGCTATAGATTCAGGAAGGCCTCTAATTCTTAAATTGTTCCTTCTATTTCTGTTCTCCTGATCATCAACGTGTTGTTGAAGGGCAAATAGCTGCTTAGACTGGTTTTGTACTGTCTCTTGGATAGATTGTATGGAGATTTGTGAATTTGATTGCTGCTCAGTGAGGGTATCAACCCTATGGGTGAGTGAGGAAAGATCAGATCGCAGTTGGATAAATTCTTGCTTACATTCCGCCACCACTTGATTAGCCAGTGCTGCAATGTCATTCTTGGTGGGGATCGCTTGCAGCAGTGATCGCAGATCTGCCAAGGACGCCGGGCGGTCCTCACTTGTCGAGGCGGCAGCGTAGGATATATTGGGGTATGCACAGAAAGAGTTCTGAACAGCTGGACCGTATATCATTTGCTGCGTACTTTGGGGATTATTTATGCCGCTCCATGATGGTGACACGGTTACAAGATGAAGTGGGGCTGCCCCTGATACCATGGGCCCTTTATTCATGGGCATCAGTACACCCCCTTCCGTAACCCCGTCTGTGTCCCCCAGGCTCTCAGCCCAGGAGGATCCTGTGCACCAACTATTGGGTGAGGTGGGGGGCATTTCCATCTGGGGCGCCCCCCAGAACTCAGTGGCCGTCTCCCTGGATTCATGCGGTCCCCCTCCAGTCACTGGACCCCCCAGGGGTTGTGTGTCCCTTGGCAAGGAAGTGTGGCTTGTGTTGTTGTTGCCACTACTGATATGGGCCCTCGTCAGCGGGTCCCCCCTCCAGCCCTGTACTGGGGGCCTGTGATCAGGCAGTCTGTTAGGGGTATCTGCTGCTCCCGTCTGGGCCTCAGCCGCTCTGCGTGGAGCCTGCTCTCCCTGAGTCTGAGGCTGGAGCGGTGACTCATCCCCCAGGCCTGATCTCGCGTGCAATCCACGGCCGCACGCGGAGATCTCCCTAATCCCACCGACACCAGCTGCGGGTGGGCTGCGAGGACTCACCGCTCCCATCAGCGATGCTGCGGCGCGTGAGGCAGGCGAGGTCGCGGCTGCGAGTGTCCCGTCTTCCAGCACCAGACCCTTGGGCTGCGGTTCAGGTAGGTGAGCGCCATCTTGGAATGGCGTCTGCAGCTTCACTAATTCCCCCACCGCAGGGCTTTGTATCTTGCTCACCGCTGCTGCGGGTCTCCCGATGGGTCCTCTCGCATCATGGGGGGTCTCAGGTGTTTCACCCTTCTTTCGGGTCTCCGATGTTGCTGTGTCCTCAGGCATCTGGACAGGGGCAGGATCCATTTCAGATTCTGCAGGCCGCAATTCCTGCTCCGGCTGCGAGGTTGCCCCCGATTCCTTGGAGCGGGTAAAGTAGGCACCAATATTATTCAGGGGTGCCGGTGGCCGTCCTGGGGTACAGGGCTTGCCCTTCTTGGCCGATGATTTGCCCATTTTATGTATAATAGCCGGCGTTATGGGGGATTATAAGAAGGAGCTCCAGAGAAGCACGTCTTTACCCAGCCATGTCTAGCTCCGCCCCTCCTAAAAATTATTTTTATTTATTTATTTGGTATTATTACTTATTATACAAGTTGTCGTCCATGAACAATATACAGTATAATGTTTTTAATTTTTTGAGCCCCCAAGACTTTTTACATATCGCCACCATCACTGTCATCATCACTTTCATACTGGTTCTGGGTGTCCTCGTGTGCCAGGTCTGGAAGCAGCGGTAAGGCTCCGATGTTAGTAAGTCGTTTGCTTTCGGACAACAGTGAGTTGTATCCTGCCCACACAGGAATATTGCTCGATGCTTTCTGTAGTTGCTGCATTCTGGAAACAACAGTAGCAACAACCCATCCAAATTGCAATAGTAGGTTGGAACATGATGATTTCTTGCTTGTGACAAAGTCTTCTGTTCTCTTGGTATGCTGTGGTTTTGGCTTGTCACAGGGCTTCATATGTACATGGTATGGAGTGACAGAGAAAGTGTGGGCATCTGTTATGTTTAAGGGTGGTGCAACAGGTTCTCCAACAACATCTGCTTTTTTATATACAGCAGTTATAGTTCCATGTGTGTTTCCTTTCCCATCAAGAGTATCCTCTGCAAAGTCCATGTTATCGACTCCAAAAAACACAAAACCACGCTTCTTCAAGAAAGGTGGAACGTACAGACCGTTTAACTGTCGGGTGCTTTCTACAACAACATTGGCCAAAGCAGTTTCCATTCGTAGGGTACGGCCATAAGGGACACAAAACCCATGTGAACTGAGAAGATTCATCAACATCTTATCGCGGGTTTTGTGATGAACAGTCAGAGCCAGCCCCAGGACCTGTGGGTTTTCTCGTGCCTGGTGTTGCCTGAATAATGATGATTCTGTTCTTGGCTTGTAGTTGACCTGACGGTTGGATTTGAATCCATACATGATGTTCTGACACATAGTGAGTAATGCTCGGTCAACAACATTGGTCCTCATTTTAGTTTCAAGGCTGTCAATTGGTCCTATCATGATCCAGCGGATGGCAGAGTATAATTCAGCTGGAACGTCTTGTATGTCACTGGTGTCTTCTATGGTGTTTTTATCCGTGGCTGCCTTTGTAAAATTTGCGATGCTTTTCCTTATTAACTGTAGAAAGCATCTGACAGTTAAACGGTCTGTACGTTCCACCATTCTTGAAGAAGGGCGCTTTTGTGTTATTTGCAGTCGATAACACGGACTTTGCAGAGGATACTCCTGATGGGAAAGGAACCACACATGGGACTATAACTGCTGTATATCAAAAAGCTTAAGTTGTTGGAGAACCTGTTGCACCATCCTTGAACATAACAGATGCCCACACTTTCTCTGTCACTCCATACCATGTACATATAAAGCCCTGTGACAAGCCAAAACCACAGCATACCAAGAGAACAGAAGACTTTGTCACAAGCAAGAAATCATCATGTTCCAACCAACCATCACAATTTGGATGGGTTGTTGCTAATGTTGTTTCCAGAATGCAGCAACAACAGAAAGCATCAAGCAATATTCCTGTGTGGGCAGGATACAACTCACTGTTGTCCGAAAGCAAACAACTGACTAACATCGGAGCCTTACCGCTGCTTCCAGACCTGGCACACGAGGACACCCAGATCCAGTATGAAAGTGATGATGACAGTGATGGTGGCGATATGTAAAAAGTCTTGGGGGCTCAAAAAATGAAAAAAATTATACTGTATATTGTTTGTGGACGACAACTTGTATAACAAGTAATAATACCAAATAAATAAATAAAAATAATTTTAGTTGAATGTAGAGTATTTATTTGGATACCCTTGCATTTCTTTGCCCTGAAAATGTATGTTTATTAAAATCAGGTATGTTTATATTATTTACAAGCTGATATATATAAAGGAAAATTGATGTCAAGTCAGCCATTTTGTGAAATCCAATATGGCGTCCTCGTATGAGTCAGGGCAAATGGAAACATTGTTTTTCTTATAACTTATACAATAACCTTGCCAGAAATGTACAGTTTTAATACTCTCCAAAAAATTCCGGCGAAATTACATAGTGAACCTGACTAAGACAGGAGCTGCCAGTCACAGAAGGGGGCCGAGCCGGACCTGAGTTCACGCGCTGCTGGGTCCGACTAGTGATAAAGCTAAGTAGCTTAAGCTAAAATAACACATAAACAAAAACACACTTTGTGATGAGACACAGGGTTGAATTCTCTGTTTTAACTCTTACAGAATGCTGTATTTAGATTACTTAACAAAAAAAACCTCCTGACAAATTCCCTTTAATAAATTTTGAGCAGAATGAGCAGTTTAATTATTTTGTTTTTCTTCAGCCTCTTCTCCCTCCTTTCTCCCATCTCTAGTCCTACATAATGCCCTTACTTTTCCATAAATCAGGTTATATTTCTCTTTTTCTTCCTTGCTGATTTCCTGCTTATCCGAGAATAACCTTATAATCCCTATACTATATTGTACCAATCTTCTGTTGTGGTCAGATGTGCCTTTACTCCTATTACTTTTCCAAACCTCTGTTGATATTTTACTTCTAGTATTTCTCTCCCAGGTTCCTCTCTGCTCAACATTCCAGAAAAGAAAATCCTGCAGTATAATGAAGCCAGCATCTTCTCTATCGATATTGATTAGCCATTGGACTCAATTTTGCAACATTGTCTTTGCTAAATCAGGTAGATAGAATAATCCATTTAGACAGATGAATAGGTGGGATATTCCTAAATATTTTCATAACAAAATATTAATATTCCTTCATAAACATGAAAAAGCATCTTTAACTCTTTATTTCTATATGTAATTAGATTATGTAAAATCCTTGAAGACTAATTATTTGTGCCCCCTTCTGGCACAGTTAATATAAAAAGTATGGGATAAAAAGAAAAAAAAGAGTAATAAACCGTTTATGTTAGAATATTACTATAGCAGCAGGTAGCTCTTTACAAAGAAAAAGAATTCTCTGTAAACGTCACTTCTTGTGTACTTGCCAACATCCTCTTTATTTTAAAGACGTTTCTGCTTTGTGTTTTTTTTATATATAAGTAAAAAAAAAAATAAAAGTATTTAAAGAAAAAAATATTTAATATATATATATACACACACAATTTCAGGATTTCAATAAATTTTCATTAATAAATTGTGTGGAAAATGGTTCATTTTGTACAAATGTTAAAAGAAAAACATCAGATGTAATTGGTTTTACTAGGTTCACCACTTATTGAGGAAAGTATAAAAATGTGCAAATGTCAAATGTAGAAAGGACCTGTCATATACAAATATTCGGGCAGAGAGATCAACCCTGTCTAATATGTAGACAGTGTCAAGTTAGACTAGACAGTTACAAATTGCACTTAAAGGGATTATCCACTACTTGGACAACCCCTTCTCATTGCCCATGTGCGCCCCAAAAAAATAAATAAGCCTACACTCACCTAAGGGGCTGGCATGGTCCCAGTGGTGTTGCAACTCATCATGACACACGAGCCCCGTGTCCAATCACCGCCGCTTTCTGTCTACCTGCATTTGGATGGTTAAGTAATTAACAGGAAGTCAGTGCTGTGGCTGGCTGCTCACTTCCTGTTCATTGCTATTGTGTCCGAAGGTGGAGTGACAGAAGCCATCGTTGATTGGACACAGGGCACACGTGTCATGATGAGTTCCGATACGGCACTGGAGGTGAGTTCAGGCTTTTATATTTTTATGGGGGTGCACATGGTGCATGAGAAGGGGTTTTCGAAGTAGTGGACAGGCCCTTAATACAACACTTTCATCAAGCTTTACAACTTCTTGTCTGGCTTGCGATTAGACTAATGTTTTGGGTAAAAATGTTGTCATATATGGACATATCTTAAAATCCACTCTTTCAAGCTAATCCATGCCTCATGATTTCATAGTCCCATTTCAGATAAGCTGCAGACAGCATTTTAAACATATAGTAGGTCTAAAATTAGATGCAACACATTGGCACAGTTTCTGCTAAAGTCAAAACCAAATCACAATAATAAATATACCCAATTGTTTTTCTTCCCATTACTGCTGAGTTACTCCTCTCTTAAATAGATGTCATATCCACCACATTGACTTAAAGTCACCAAGTTTTTGCTTGTTCATCTGAGAGTAGCATAATGTAGGGGCTAAGAACTTGGTGTGGAGACACGGGGGCCAGTTGGTGCTCTCGTCTGCTGGCCCGGCCGCCTTTATAGAGACAGCATGGCCCAGGGCTCATCCCAACTGAATGCCCGACCTCCTTAACCGTGGGTGGAACACTACTCAGACAACACAGGATGAGGGAATCACAATATTAAGACTTTATTGGATCCCCAAAATATTAACGGCACATAACACATAAGCAGCTAAACACACAAATGTAACAGGCAACAGAGTCTCACCCTTCCGCTGGCTCACCAGGGATTTAGAATGTTCGTGCCTCAGAGCTTCCAGGGCTACTTACTCCAATCCAGCAGCACCCCGCTTTCGGCGGGCACCCACCGAGAATGGAATAACGCCAGATTTAGGAAGCTGGCTGAGGACTGCAAAGTCTGTAGTCAGATGACTGGATTGTCCCAAGCTGGATTCCTTCCTTAGGTAGTCCTTGGTATAACAGCCGAATCCTTGCATTCAATGCTGAAGTCCATATAGTGCTATAATCCAGGTTTAGTTATGGCTTGCCAATCGGATCCGCAGGTCCTAGATTGGTAGCATGTAGCAAGAGTCTCTTTGAGCAATGGACAGTCCTCCTTCTTATACCCCTGAGCTCTCCATTCAGATCATTGGGGTCTTCACGATTGGTGGAAAAGACTGGGTTCTTGGCTAGATTTCAAGCTATATTCAAATATCCAGAGACAAGGGTGAGACAGGTAAGTTACATCACATCTAGCAATTCACTTAGGGGTGCTTCACACACAGCGAGCTCACTGCCGAGATCGCTGCTGAGTCACGCTTTTTGTGATGCAGCAGTGACCTCATTAGCGATCTCGCTGTGTGTGACAATGAGCAGCGATCTGGCCCCTGCTGCGAGATCGCTGCTCGTTACACACAGCCCTGGTTCGTTTTCTTCAAAGGCGCTCTCCCGCTGTGACACACAGATCGCTGTGTGTGACAGCGAGAGAGCGACAAATGAAGCGAGAAGGGAGCAGGAGCCGGCGTCTGACAGCTGAGGTAAGCTGTATCCAAGATAAACATCGGGTAACCAAGGTGGTTACCCGATATTTACCTTAGTTACCAGCCTCTGCAGCTCTCACGCTGCCTGTGCTGCCGGCTCCGGCTCTCTGCACATGTAGCTGCTGTACACATCGGGTTAATTAACCTGATGTGTACAGCAGCTAGGAGAGCAAGGAGCCAGCGCTAAGCAGTGTGCGCGGCTCCCTGCTCTCTGCACATGTAGCTGCATTACACATCGGGTTAATTAACCCGATGTGTACTGTAGCTAGGAGAGCAAGGAGCCAGCGCTCAGTGTGCGCGGCTCCCTGCTCCCTGCTCACACAGCTAAGCGGTGTGCGCTGGTAACTAATGTAAACATCGGGTAACCATACCCGATCTTTACCTTAGTTACCAGTCTCCGCAGCTTCCAGACGGCGGCTCCGTGCAAGCGCAGCGTCGCTTGCACGTCGCTGCTGGCTGGGGGCTGTTCACTGGTCGCTGGTGAGATCTGCCTGTTTGACAGCTCACCAGCGACCATGTAACGAAGCAGCAGCGATCCTGACCAGGTCAGATCGCTGGTCGGATCACTGCTGCATTGCTAAGTGTGAAGGTACCCTTAGTAATACAATGGGAAGTTCGCATAATTGATTTATCTGTGTGTCTGGCCATCATTAGCCAAGGCAAATACATGAGTCAAAAAGAGTCTTGTAAAAACAATGAGGGCTTATCCCCATCTATAAACAAACTATCTTCATGTCTGGCTGAATTTTAAGAAATGTAACCCCTGCTAAGCATTGACAGAGTCCAGGTCATCACACTTTGTTCCAGCAATGTGTCACTTACTGGGTTGTTTGCTGTAGTTGTCATAAAATGACTGTTTTCTCAGTAGGAGATCACTAGGGAACTGGTAAACCTGATTCCACATAGTCCTCGAATATCATAAGCTCTGTATAACCACTAGAGTTGAGCGCGGTTTGCGGTTCGAGGTTCTCCAGTTCGCGGCTCGAGTGATTTTGGGGGCTGTTCTAGATCGAACTAGAACTCGAGCTTTTTGCTAAAGTTCGATAGTTCTAGATACGTTCGAGAACGGTTCTAGTAGCAAAAAGACAAGCTAATTACTAGCTGGCTTTCCGCTGTAATAGTGTAAGTCACTCTGTGACTCACACTATTATGAAATTTCAGTGTATAGTGTGCGGGAACAGCGCATTCAGATCACTGCTGTATGGATAATGGCGAACGCCATTTTTTTTTTTTCCTTGTCTTCCTTCCCTAAGCGTGCGCGTGTAGTGGGGCGGGCCAGCATGTCAGTCAATCCCAGACACACACACAGCTAAGTGGACTTTTAGCCAGAGAAGCAACGGCATGTGTGATAGGATGTCCATGTCACATGTCCCTGCATTATAAAAACGAGTATCTGCCCGTCCGGACGCCATTATCTCTTCTGCGTCTGGGTGTCAGTCACCGCCGGCGTAGCTCCTGTCTCCGATACTGCTGTGTACGCTCTATACACAGCGCTATACAGAATAGGGATAGAGGTTTCTTTCAGCCCTTCTAAGGGCTAATACCGGCAGGGTCAGAGCCATAGGTGACAGTCAGGGCAGTGAAAACAGATTTTTACAGCTACACAAGATGACAGCGTCTGTGTAGCTAAGGTCAGGGATTTCCTCGCTGCATTTCCCCATTAGGAGGGATAGAAAGGGAGGCTTCCATTCCTCTACCCAGACCCACAACCCTGCCACTGTACCCTCCTGCCCTTTGCACACTCAAACTCATTGTTACTAAGCCATTATACTAGCAAACACTGAGTAAACTTAGTGGCATCCTATACGTGGCTGTTGGACTTCTGTATTGTCCCACTAGTGCAAAGATATTTGCAGCACGTCTGCCTGCATTGCACACTCAAACTCATTGTTACTAAGCCATTATACTAGCAAACACTGAGGAAACTTAGTGGCATCCTAAACGTGGCTGTTGGACTTCTGTATTGTCCCACTAGTGCAAAGATATTTGCAGCACGTCTGCCTGCATCGCACACTCAAACTCATTGTTACTAAGCCATTATACTAGCAAACACTGAGGAAACTTAGTGGCATGCTAAACGTGGCTGTTGGACTTCTGTATTGTCCCACTAGTGCAAAGATATTTGCAGCACGTCTGCCTGCATTGCACACTCAAACTCATTGTTACTAAGCCATTATACTAGCAAACACTGAGGAAACTTAGTGGCATCCTAAACGTGGCTGTTGGACTTCTGTATTGTCCCACTAGTGCAAAGATATTTGCAGCACGTCTGCCTGCATCGCACACTCAAACTCATTGTTACTAAGCCATTATACTAGCAAACACTGAGGAAACTTAGTGGCATGCTAAACGTGGCTGTTGGACTTCTGTATTGTCCCACTAGTGCAAAGATATTTGCAGCACGTCTGCCTGCATTGCCCACTCAAACTCATTGTTACTAAGCCATTATACTAGCAAACACTGAGGAAACTTGGTGGCATCCTAAACGTGGCTGTTGGACTTCTGTATTGTCCCACTAGTGCAAAGATATTTGCAGCACGTCTGCCTGCATTGCACACTCAAACTCATTGTTACTAAGCCATTATACTAGCAAACACTGCTGCCAGTTTAAGGGCCGTAGTTGCATTGTCAGGGATAATTATTGTTGTTTATTCTGCTGTTAATAAAGCTAGACCACCGCTGAAATCTACACTACCTCTCAATTTTTACTACCACATTTTAAGTGCACAATCTTGTCGCAATCAAAATGAGTGGCAAAATGACAGATGCTGGTGGAAAGGGGAAGAGGCGTGTTGGAAAAGGAAAAAAAGGGTTTGTCCATGGGGAAGGTGGCAAAGCTCCATTAACATCTGCTGAAGATAGACCATCTTCCAGCCAAAGTAAGATGTCTACTACTTACCATGGACAATCCGATGTGCTCCCTTTTTTACGGACAAGAACAACTGGAACAAAGGTAGATGATGGCCAAAAAAGGAAAATGCTTGAATGGATCTCAAGTGGTCCAACAAGTGCCCTCTCCGCCACCTCAACTACCACATCCAAAAAACACCAGTCCTCTGAGTTGTCAGCCCAATCACACTTGCATTCTCACAGCTCTGAAGTCTCCATCCGCCCTGCACAGTATGGTGGAACTGAGATGGCTGAGTCTGCAGAGCTGTTCAGTCACACTATAGCCTGGGAATCAGAGGTCTGCTCCTAAGCTACAGTGAGTACAGACCAGGAAATGGTCTGCAGTGATGCCCAGAACCTTTGTGACTCAGATTCAGGCCGTGATGACCAGGTTTCTGAGCATAATGTTGACCCTTATTCACAAACTGAAACACCTGTGGTAATAGACAATGAGGAACATACTGATGACGATGAGATGCAGATACTAGATTGGGATGACAACTTAAATATTTGGTCAGGGCAAGAAGAGGCTCGGTCTGAGGGTGAGGGTAGTGCAAACACAACAATTGATGAGGAAGTTCTAGATCCCACGTACTGTCAACCCACAGTCAGGCCCTCGAGGAGGTCAACAGAGACGGTGGAGGAGGATGCAACTGACGACAAAGTTACCTTGCGCCTTCCTGGACAGAGTCGGAGTACTGGTACCACGTCTACAACTGCATCCTCAGCCACCACTGTGCCTCTGAGCACTAGTCGGGGTAGATCAGCAGGTCGCATGCCCTCTAAGCCTTGCCTAGCCTGGTCCTTTTTTGACATAGCAAAAGATCGCCCAAATTATGTGATCTGTAAAATTTGTCATGATTCCGTTAGTAGAGGGCAAAACCTCAGCAGTTTGACAACTTCTTCCATGAATCGTCACATGAATAAATATCATATGTCCCAGTGGGAAGCTCACCGTGCTGCAATGCGGCCTAGCGGAGCAAACCATCCACCGCCTGCCCCTTCCAGAGCATCTGCGTGCTCTTCATCTTCTAGGACTGTGGGGACAGCTGTCACACCTGGTTTTCCACGCACAACTTCCACCACTGTAACCGCAACAGGCAGTTTGCTTGGTAGGTCGTCAGTTGGTTTGGAAGGGGAAACAAGTACGTGTGTACAGCTCTCTCAGACATCGATAGCACCAACGTTGGATGAAGGCGACATCATGTCTACGCCTGCACTTTCCTCACAAAGCTGCATTTTTACAGGGAGACCCTACTCAACACCGTCTCCGCACAGCAGCCAGATCTCTGTCCCTCAGATGTGGACAAATAAAAGGTCATTTCCTGTGACCCACTACAAAGCTAAGAGGTTGACTTTATCCCTCTGTAAGCTCTTGGCTACCGAAATGCTGCCTTTCCGCCTGGTGGACACACAGGATTTTAGAGACCTTATGTCTGTCGCGGTGCCCCAATACCAGATGCCCAGTCGCCACTACTTCTCTAAGAAAGGTGTGCCCGCGCTACACCAGCATGTCGCACACAACATCACCGCTTCCTTGAGAAACTCTGTGTGTCAACGGGTGCATTTCACCACCGATACTTGGACCAGTAAGCATGGACAGGGACGTCTCCACTCAACCTGCAGCCTGGTAAGGCCGTGTGCGACAATGCTGCAAACCTGGGTGCGGCCCTTCGCCTGGGCAAGGTGACATACGTGCCTTGTATGGCTCACGTGTTGAACCTTGTTGTCCAGCAATTTTTAACACACTATCCCGGCCTAGATGGCCTTCTGACCAGGGCACGAAAACTGTCTGCTCACTTCCGCCGTTCAACCGCCACAGCTGAGCGACTTGCATCGCTCCAGAAGTCTTTCGGCCTGCCGGTTCATCGCCTGAAATGTGATGTGGCGACACGCTGGAATTCGACTCTCTACATGTTACAGCGACTGTGGCAGCACCGCCGAGCCCTGGTGCAATACGTCATGACGTATAGCCTGGGCCAACGAGATGCAGAGGTGGGGCAGATCACCCTGATGGAGTGGTCTCAGATCAAGGACCTATGCACCCTTCTGCACAGTTTGGACATGGCGACGAATATGTTTAGCGCTGACAATGCCATTATCAGCATGACAATTCCAGTCATTTACATGCTGGAGCACACGCTAAACACTATTCGGAGTCAGGGGGTGGGACAACAGGAAGGGGAGGAACTACAGGAGGATTCATATGCGCAAGACACAACGACATCAACAAGGTCCAGACGTTCATCATCACCAACGCGGTAGGCATGGGACCATGGGGGACAGGGATCAACAAGGGCACATGGTAGCAGGCGAGATGTTGAGGAAGGTGCAGGAGAACATGAAGAAATGGAGGATGAATTGTCCATGGACATGGAAGACTCAGCGGATGAGGGAGACCTTGGTCAAATTTCAGTTGAAAGAGGTTGGGGGGAGATGTCAGAGGAAGAAAGAACGGTTAGCACCTCTATGCCACAAACACAGCGTGGACTTGGTCCGCATGGCTGCGCAAGACACATGAGCGCCTTCTTGCTGCACTACCTCCAACATGACCCTCGTATTGTCAAAATTAGAAGTGATGATGACTACTGGCTTGCCACACTATTAGATCCCCGGTACAAGTCCAAATTTTGTGACATAATTCCAGCCATAGAAAGGGACGCACGTATGCAGGACTATCAGCAGAAGCTGTTACTCGATCTTAGCTCGGCTTTTCCACCAAACAACCATGCAGGTGCAGGGAGTGAATCTCCCAGTTGTAACTTGACAAACATGGGACGGTCTCGTCATCTTCAACAGTCTACCCGTACCAGTAGCACCGTATCTGGTGCTGGTAACAGCAATTTTATGGAATCTTTTCATAATTTTTTTAGACCGTCCTTTGCAAGGCCACCAGAGACAACAAGTCTGACACATAGTCAACGGCTGGAGAGGATGATACAGGAGTATCTCCAAATGAACATTGATGCCATGACTTTGCAAATGGAGCCTTGCTCATTTTGGGCTTCAAATCTTGAAAAATGGCCAGAGCTCTCAACTTACGCCTTGGAGATTTTGTCGTGTCCAGCTGCCAGCGTTGTCTCTGAACGTGTCTTCAGTGCTGCTGGGTGTGTGCTGACAGATAAGCGCACGCGTCTGTCCAGTGACAATGTGGACAGACTAACGTTCATCAAAATGAACAAGTCACGGATCCACAAGGAATTTACTACCCCTGTGTCATCCTGGGGAGAGTAAATGGTTGTGGATTTGGAATGTGCTTGATGCAAATCAAAACATCCTGTTTGCAACTAGGGCACAAGTGCTGCCACTGAAGGGGTGGGTGTGTGTGGCCCAATTTTTGGAAAAAAAGGGAGACTCCGCTTGGAGTAACCCTTGCTTGCTGTGTTTTTTAAAAGGAGCCAAGATGAACAAGTCATGATTCAGCAAAGACTTTATCTACCTACCCCAGGGTCATCCTGGGAACGGTTAAGTATGGCGTATTTTTGAATGTGCTTGATGCAAATCTAGCTGTGAAGTGTACAACTGGGGCACAAGTGCTGCCACTGAATGGGTGGGTGTGTGTGGGGCCCAATTTTTGGAAAAAAAAGGGAGACTCCGCTTTGAGTAACCCTTGCTTGCTGTGTTTTTTAAAAGGAGCCAAGATGAACAAGTCATGGTTCAGCAAAGACTTTATCTACCTACCCCAGGGTCATCCTGGGAACAGTTAAGTATGGCATATTTTTTAATGTGCTTGATGCAAATCTAGCTGTGAAGTGTACAACTGGGGCACAAGTGCTGCCACTGAAGGGGTGGGTGTGTGTGTGTGTGGCCCAATTTTTGGAAAAAAGGGAGAACCCCGCTTGGAGTCACCTTGTGGTGTTTTACATGATTTTAGAAGGGCGTGCCATGCCTATATCTGTGTCTCCTCCTCTTTTTCTTTGTCCAGCTCTTTTGTTTTCGCATGAGTATATGTCCTTGTCACTTTTCCATGTGTTTGTGTTGTGTTGTGAGTTGTTTGTCACCTTTTGGACACCTTTGAGGGTGTTTTCTAGGTGTTTTTATGTGTTTGTGATTGCCTGCCATTGTTTCCTATGCGGTTCGAGTTCGGTTCGTCGAACGTTCGCCGAACCGAACTCGAACGAGACCTCCGTTCGACGAACCAAACTCGAGCCAAACCACGGCCGGTCCGCTCATCTCTAATAACCACAGCCCCAATACTGATCGGCAGCTTTCTCATATGCACAGATTACACAAGAAAGCTGTCAATCAGTGATGTGGGTGTGGTTATGCAGAGCTCAGCATTCAGATAAATGGTAGAGTTGCAGCAGATAAAATTTATTAAAACTGCAGCAAGCAGCCCAGTAAGTGATAGATCGCTGGAATCAGGGTCTCTGCCTCTTCTTTATGCTTTTCTCAAATGGAGAAGCAAAATCCTGATAACAAATTCCCTTTAAAAACACAGACTGAATAATGCAGTACAAGCAATAGGCTGTTTCTCTGACAATACAACACATCCCAATTTTGATGACAGAAGCCAAAGATTTGCTGCTGAAGCAATTCCATATAGGGAACATTCAGAGTTTTTTACATCGATTTTGGATTAGATTCTTCTCCAAAAATCACACTAAAAATGACTTCAATTACTCTATGAATTCTCTTCATATTGATTTCAATGTGCAAGCAACATTGCTGTTCATACAGTTTGTTTTCTCATTACAACGCTTTAAAAACAGTGCCACAGAAAAAATACCAAGTGATATGTCATTTCTTTGAGGCGGAACACTCCTGGAATCCACACTAAAGATTCTATGTAGATAGAAGAGGGAGGAGGGTGCGGAGCTCTGCCTTCTGCTCCTCCCTCCTCCCGCCATCATAGAATCTCATCAATAACAACTGCCATCTGTGAATGTAGACTTAATAGTGACATAATTTTGCTTATCCCTTCCAAACCCTCCCAATTGTCCAAACAGAACTTTTTGACTTCATGTAGGGTATCACTAAACTCTTAAGAAAGTGGGTAACAAACTATGGGGTCCAATTTTTCTTGTTACCTTGTGCAAAAGCATAACACTTGGGGCAACACTTTTTGAATAAAAATGAAAATTTTCAATATGACCACTAAATAGTCTGTGTAGTACATGTGGGTTCAAAATGCTCATCTGGATAAAATCTTTCAGGGGTGTAGTTTCGAAAATGGAGTCACTTGTGGGGGGGGGGGGGGGGTTCTGATGTATTGGTACCTTAAAGCCTCTGCAAATGCAACACGGTGCTAGCAATCTATTTCTGTCATATTTGTGTTTCAAAAATCAAATATTGCTCATTTTGTTCCGAGCCCTCTCGTTTGTTCAAACAGAGGTTTCTGACCACATGTGGGGCATCTGCATACTCAAAGGAGACTGGATAACAAATTGTGGGGTCCATTGTGTCATGGTATCCCTTGTAAAAGTGAAAGAATTGGGGATAAAGCAACATTAAAAGAGTAAAAATGACAATTTATCTTTTTTCATTCCCCTTTGCATTATTTCCTATGTAGCACCAGAGAGGGTAAAAAAAATATATATTCCTGACCGCAATTTTGAAGTATTTGAGGGGTGCAGTTTTTAAAATGCTATGACGTTTGGGGAGTTTCCAATATATAGGCCACTCAAATTTCCTTTAATTCTGAATAGGCCCCTAAAGAAACAATTTTTGTAAATTTCTTGAAAAAAAAATGAGAAATTGCTGCTATACATTTAACTTTTCTAAATCCTAACAAAATAAAATGACATTTGAAAAATGATGCAGATCTAAATGAGACATTTAGGAAATGTTATTTATTACATATTTTGTACAGCATGACTAACTGGTTTAAGGATATAAAAATACAATTTTGAAAATTGTGACATTTTTTAAATTTTTGCCAAAATTGTGATATTTTCACAAATAAACTAAAAAAATATCAACCTAAATTTACCACTAACATAAAGAATAATGTGTCAAGAAACAAATTCTCAGAATCATTGGGATTCCAATATAAAGTGACAGTGGTCAGATTTAAAAATTAGTCCTGGTCAGTAAAGCCAAAATTAGCTTAGTCACTTAGGGCGGCGTTACACGGTACGATATATTGTGCGATAAGTCATCGGGGTCACGGAATTCGTGACGCACATTCGGCATCGTTAGGGATGTCGTACCGTGTGACACCCCCAAACGACTGTTAACGAGCAAAAATAGTCACCTTATCGTTGCTCGTTGACACGTCCTTCATTTCCATAATGTCATTCCTCCTTCTGCGCGCCGGTTGTTGGTCGATCTCATGGCAGCACACATCGCTACGTGTGACACCCCGGGAACGACGAACAACAACTTACCTGCATCCCGCCGGCAATGAGGAAGGAAGGAGGTGGGCGGGATGTTACGTCACGCTCATCTCCGCCCCTCCTCTTCTATTGGGCGGCCGCTGTGTGACATCGCTGTGACGCCGAATGTCCCTCCCCATTCAGGAACAGGATGTTCGCCGCTCACAGCGACGTCGTTAGGGAGGTAAGTACGTGTAACGGGGGTTTAACGACTTTGTGCGACACGGGCAATGAATTACTTGTGACGCACAAACGACGGGGCCGGGTAAATCATTGCGTGTAACGCCGCCCTTAGGGGTTAACCAACTTTTAGGCTATGTGCGCACGTTGCGTTTTTTCATGCGTTTCCGCAGCATTTTGAACTACAGCGTTTTAATGCAAATATGCATGCATTTAGATTTCCAATCAAAGTCTATGGGAAATAGGGCTTTCTTGTGCGCACAATGCTTTTAAAAAAGCAGCGTTTTAGTTGCAGAAAAATTGTCAAAATCTCTGCGTTTAGAGAAACAACATGTCAATTGTTTTTGCCATTTTGGCAGCGTTTTGCTAATATTGGAATCAATGAGATCTTTCAAATCGCACAAACAATCAAAATCCTAGCGTTTTGATGCTTTTTTGACCAAATAAACGCATGCGTTTTTGTCATTAAATTGAGGTAATGATGTGTCCCTTTACACACACATATAGTCCGACAATTAAATTAATGAAAAACAATATTTTAACGTTATTTAAGCCATAAATATTAGATCACAGTTAGAATTTTAATAAAATTAGCTATTTTGTTTATGATTTTAATCATGACATTTTTTCATTTCTTTACATTTTTTTCTTAGTGTTTGAATGTTAAAACTTGAATTAGTCGTGTATTTGTAATGAAAACGCATCTGACTTTAAGCAATGAAAAAGCATGTAAAACGCGGTCAAAACGCAGTAAACGGCATGCATATTTTTAGCGTTTCTGTGGTCCAAACCAAATTTGACAAAGACAATTTCTGCCAGAGGATGCGTTTCCAACTGCAAGTAACTCGACGTGCGCACACAGCCTTAATGTCTCATTCACATGGATGAATTTTAGTTTCAATATTTGGGCTAAAAATTCCAGTCTGATTGTAAGTCTAATGACCTGTATTACCAGCATCGGCAGCCACTGCTGTGGCTTTCTGAGTAGAAATGTTGTGGCTGTGCCGCTTATTTCACCATGCCGCTTATTACAGCATGTCAATTTGTGTTCAGCATACTTTAACATTATGAAGATTTTATCTGTATTTGTTCAGATGGGATTTTTTTTTTTGCCACTACAGGAATACAGAGTATTTTTCTCCATGTGGAAAATCAGGGGGGAAAATTTACTTTGTTTTGCCCTATTTACAGATATTTGTAGACTAGAACCATACATACGAGTATTTTATGCAGTTTTAGGGTCTTTTTTTTACCCAATGCCAGAAGTGAATCCAAAAATAAATAAATGTACAAAGACTGATACTTCTCAGATTCTTGTTTGAATTTGGCTCAAAAAACTGCACCACAAGCAGCAAATGTGCTTTCAGCCCAACGTCTTTTGTAAAGCACTAGCATAATTTGAGGAGATGACACATGTAGGGAACGTGTCCCGGGAGCAATCAACAGGAGAATACCATTAAGCTGATTCTGACATGACGTAAGATTAGCATCTTGCTTCAGACAGCATTTTGAGGTGTGTCCCAGGGGCAACATTTTTACCCTCTCTGGGAGTAGGTTTCTGTTATTCTCCGAGCTGGTTGTTCAGTTAACAGCTGGCTTGAAGTACCAGTATAACGCTGATACATTGCTGTCAAATGTTCTCATGTATGTCACTGTATTTCAATCACAAATATAATTGAAGCTTTGACTACTGGTACTTCTGGGGTCAAAACAACATGCAGCAGTGTTATAAGGCCACTGCTGCTTCACAAAGAAGGAGAAAGGAAGGTAAGTGCTCCAATGGTCCTAGAAGATACAGGGCAATTTAATTGTAGGAGAGGGGAATAGTGTGAGAAGATAGTATGCGAGGGAGGAGCATGAGAAGGGGTCAGATGGGGCAGGACATAGTGTGATGAGACAGTACAGGGGACAGTATTAAGAGGAGGTAGGGAGAGGGTGGCACAGGGCTGTAGTTGCGGGTGAGGGGGTGCTTCTGCTTCTCGGCAGTTCTCCTTCGATGATCCATGCCCGGCCACCTCCACAGAGCAAGGGGAAAGGGATTGGTCGCGGTGTTCCTGGCTGGGTGTGTGGCCTTTGTGTGTGCAAGCCATACATTTAACAAGGCCATTGTGGAGACCAGGGTTTTTCCCGCTTGGGAGTCACGGACACAAATACTGGTTTCTTTTTCAACAATCTTTTACTAACAGGTACGCAGAGTATTTCTAATACTTCATTACTGCAGGCACAATGCTTGAACATTTTGAGTACAACACATTTGACTTCAAAACACAATTTTACTGCAGGTTACTCCATAGTTCTTAGTAGTATTGCTGCTATTTGTACGTCCTCCTCCTAATTGTCTGACAGCACAGTTTCACCCAGTAAAGTCATAGAGACCGGCATGGCCATGGTCTCATCCCACCCACAGGGACCCATTTTGTATAACGGTCTAAACCACTGTTGGACAAGATTCATCTACTAATGATTCTGTGCTGTTCACCCAAATCTATAGCAAACCTCCACTTTAGGACTAGTAACGGTGAAGTCAGTCGCAACCCCAATCTTCTCTAGAGTTTGGGCCTGGTACTGACAACTGTGGAATGGAGGTGACCCTCTGCCCGTCCCCGACTGGAGTCCTTCCCGCGTGCTATATTGATGAGGTGACCCTGAGAGTCATGTCAAATAACGAATGCCATAGAGACCCACTTTCTTCAGCCTAAGGTATCTGAATGGTTTGCACACTCCTCTTTCTCGCTATACTTCCCACAAGTACAGCTTTCAAGACTCTCACTACTACTACTAAAACTGAGATCGAGTCAGGCTGTACCCTGCAGCTGGCTTCTCCCACTGTGGGCAACCCACAAAACTTAACTGTTCACTGTTTATACTCCTGTCTCTAGGCAGCACCAAACCTCTTTAGAAGGAAGCAGTGCCTTGAACTGGCCAGTAGGTGTCCATACTTGCACACTAGGCAGGAACACAAATGCACTTCACAATATAATAATTTTAACGTTCACCATTGTCTTCAGGACGGGGGCACATGAGCCTAGCACCCTCTTACAGCACCATAGGGAACCAGTGTGAGGGCACAGCATGAAGGGGACTGGTGGGGGTAAAAAAAGTGTAAGAAGGGGGGGCGTGGCTGACCATGATGGAGTGAGGCTGCAATTTCTTGGAGCTCCTGCTGCACTGTAAGAAAATCCACCGGCATCCTTCCAAACTATGGGTAAATCCACCAGAAAACCCAGAGCCCGTGCCTCCTCACAACCCCCGACCACCAAGGGGGACATAGCTGCCCTCCTTACCCGCTCACAACCTCCCCAACGAGAGAACCAGGCCTCCCTGCCAGCAGAGCCATCATCGGAGCCGCCTCGAGGCCTGCAGACCGGCGAATCCTCGCGTCCCAGGTCCAACCACCAGACATCCCGACAACAACAGGGGATAATGAAGCAGCAGACCTCCCCTGATAAAAAGAGCGCACCGCAGCGGCCCACAACACCGGAGGTCAGAGGAGACACTGTGGCGCAAGATGGCGGCGCTCCTCGTGGCAGCGGTGCTCGGGACAGTCCACTACCTGCGTCCCCTCTGAATGGTTCCGTCAGCGGAGGTACGAGGGGGATCCCCGGGACACCAGGGGACACGCAGCCGAACCCAGCACAGGCACACACAATGCAGAGCATGGAGGAACTGCAGGACGTGACGGCGATGAGGAAGGTGAGACAGGGAGAGGGGAGGGAGGGCAGCGGTTCCCCTATCCACAGTGCAGAGGACTGCGGGAGATCACCGGAGGATCTGAGATTAAAACAGGCACGGGGAACCACTCCTATGACCCCACTCAAAGAGAATCAGGTGCCCAAGTCCCCCCAGAAGGGGAAGGAAAGTGCTCCTATAATTACAGGGAACTCTCCCAGGCCCAGTGTTCAGTCAAAGGAGATCCAAGCAAAGGAGGGGGTGGGAGGGGGGACGCTGCTCCACTCTGACATGCACCCAGCAACAAAGCAACCTGCATTAACCCAGCATATGTCAAACAAAAGAATTACTACTACTGAGATGGCACCACAAGATTCAGAGGTGCAGGAGCTGTGGTGCGACCCCTCTCTTCCACGTCTCGCCGATCCCCCAGCCCGGTGGTCATCGGGATCATCATGGCTCTCAACCCCCCCCAGAGATGGAGGTGAGGATGAGACTGAGACACAAGTAGCTACACCCAGGAGGGAGACGCTCAGAATGACAATGGCTTCAAACCAAAGGAATGTCACTACGACTATGATAGACAATTCCTCAGCCCCAGACGGCCAGGACACACAATATCCTGTAGATAAGGAGCAATCCCAACATGCAACCATGGGAGAAAACAGACCGGCCACTCTAGCTGACCTGCGTATACTTTTACAGTCAATGCCTACCAAACAAGATATAACTAATCTAACATCTCAGATTGTCTCTGAATGCAAGCAAGAATTTGCACAATTCCGTGTTGAGCTAACAGATCTTTCTTCAAAAGTGGACTCTCTAAACCAGTCTCGAGACGACTCGGCTAAAACTATACAATTACTAACGGAAACGGTCGACCGCCACTCTGCCCAATTACAGAACCTCCAATCTAACCTAGATGATCTGGAAAACAGAAATAGGAGAAATAATTTGCGGGTTAGAGGTTTACCAGAATCCATCCCTAACACAGACATTCCTTCCACTCTGACGTCCATTTTTAATGGTCTGTTACGCCGCCCGCCGGGAACCTTCATTGAATTAGATAGGGCCCATAGAGCACTACGGCCTCAAGACCTAAACAACCCTCAACCAAGAGACATAATATGCCGGATCCATTTCTTCCAGCTTAAAGAATCAATTCTGCAAGCAGCGCGGAAAAAACAACCACTCTCCTACCAGGGTCAACCTATCCGAATTATGCCGGACTTGTCCCGATATACTTTGGCCCAGAGAGCGGCCCTCAAACCGCTACTCTCTCTTCTACAAGAAAAAGAGATTCCTTTCAGATGGGGGTTTCCTTTCTCCCTATCGGTTCGGAAGGGCCCCCAAACCTACACATTACGAACACCCGGAGACCTACCGGGCTTTTTGGCCAATCTGGGGCTCCCCCATATACAACTACCTGAATGGGTGGCAGTTACCGAAAACGGAGTGAGCCTGACTGGAAGACCCCCCAGATCCCTGGACCGTCCCCCAGCGGGTCTCCCCCCCAGAGAGAGGCAAAAGGGAGGAGAAAAAAGAGGTCCAACCACGGGTCGCAGAACCACGTCTTAAAGACTCAGCCGAAATGAATGCCTACCCCACTTCCGTAGAATTGGACTTTGACCCCATTTTCGTACCTGCTTAAATTGAACAGAAGGTTTGAAAGAAAAGAGGGAGTAGAGAATAATACTGAGCTTCACGTACGATAGTGGAGGACGAGGTGGCTAGGTCTCGGTTGGACACAACAGAGTCTTTACGAGACTGTGGCAATTCTGGGTTGGTCACACGCACTCATCCCCCAAGTTTAAGGGTTGAGCTGTGTGTACCTAAAGCTAAAATTCTATGTTGCCCACAAACTATATTTCACCTCATTTAGCCGGTGGATGCTAAGTTATGTTTTGTTATAAATATGAGTCACTTACAATGTTGTGCAGGCTCCTGTGCGGCCTTGTTAGCTGCTTGACCAGACTTCGCCCCACATAGGGTGTGAGCCTCTGTCCTGCCGTGCAAGGTAGTACAGGCTCCTGTTAAACGCTAGTATCTTTTTAGTTTTTTCTTGCACAGAGGCTATACCTCTGATTCTAAACGTACTGTTTCTTGATTAACGCTACATACTTTACTCTTTCTATCTTTGTTTCCCCTCACGGCATTGCACGAACCACTCCAGTTACCATACCCTAAACTCCTCCCAGTCTGAATGACAGAATTAAGAATAGCCTCTTTCAACGCCAAAGGCTTGAACACTCCGGAGAAACGGGCGCAAATCCTACAACACTTCCATCGGCAGAAGGTACAGATAATTTGTTTTCAAGAAACCCATTTTAAAGAAAATCATGCCCCCAACATCAAACATAAACACTACACTAGTTGGCACTTTGCCAATAACCCTAGTAACAAATCTAAAGGGGTGGCCATTGCTATCCACAAATCCCTACCCCACCAAATTGTCAGCTGTACGAAAGATAGAGAGGCCAGATATATTATTCTATCTTTGACAATCGAAGGCCAAGCAATAACCTTACTAAATGTATATGCCCCTAACCAAGACCAGGCCACTTTTATATCAAACTTGGTGGACATCTCATCCCCTTTGATACAGGGCACAATGATTCTGTGTACAGACCTCAACCTTACCCTGGATCCGGTTCTAGACAATTCAAAGAAAAAATCACACATTTCATATAGAGCCATTAAACACATTAAAAAGGCCCTCTTCGGGTTGCAATTACAGGATGTCTGGAGACTACAGCACCCCACGGTCAGAGATTACACCTTTTATTCCACGCCGCACGACTCATATAGTCGGATTGACTATATAATGGTCCAACATGCTGCTCTCCCATGGGTGTGCTCTACATCCATCGGTAACATTTTGTGGTCTGACCATGCCCCAATTTACTGTTCACTACAGATTCCTTCCCTTTCCAAAATGACACGCCCTTGGCGCCTAAATGAAAGTTTACTCTCTGACCCTGTGTGTTTATCGGATATCCATGACTCCATAAAACACTTCCTTTCTGATCACTCATCCGACATGACTGCTCCTATCTTTAAATGGGAGGCCCTCAAATGTGTTCTGCGGGGGGTCCTTATTAAACATGGCTCACGACTAAAAAAGGCCAAAGTTCAAGTCCTTAGTTCCGCACTTCAAACCGTTACCAATTTGGAGCTAGCCCATAAAAATGCGCTCTCGACGGAAACGCTGAGAGATTTACTTAAAGCTAGGTTGGAAGTTAAAAAATTACTAGATGAGTCTTACAAGCGTTACCTCCAAGTAGGACGTAGTCGTTTCTATGAATTTGGTAACAAACCCGGTAGGATGTTGGCCAGAGCCCTGCGCTCACAATGCCTCCAGAGTTTCATTCCCTGTATCAAAGGGCCCAAGGATGTCATGGTCCACACAACGGCGGAGATATCGAATTCTTTCCGATCATATTACTCAAAATTATACAACCTACCCACCCCGGAGGGAACAACACACAACATCACATCCCCTTTTAGCTCTTTGAGACCAGAGTTGATAACCGAACTAGAAACCCCTTTTGAACACTCAGAACTGCTGGAGGTAATAAAAAATTTACCCGGCAACAAAAGTCCAGGCCCAGATGGATTTACAGGGAAATTCTACAAAACACTAGCGGACCCTCTATCCCCATTGATGTTGATAGCATTCAATTCCATCTCTGACTCCTCCCCATTCCCCCCCCAATCCACAGCTGCGAATGTCACCGTGCTCCCTAAACCGGGGAAAGACCCACATGTTTGTGGGAGCTACCGCCCAATTTCTCTATTGAATATCGATTTAAAAATCTTTGCAAAGCTGATAGCTAACAGGTTAAACCCATTGCTTCCCTCTCTGATCCACCCTGACCAGGTGGGCTTTGTTCCGGGCAGGGAGGCGCGGGACAATACCTTGAAATCTATAGACATTATACATCACGCAAAGACCCATAAAATTCCAATGATGATCCTATCCCTTGATGCAGAGAAGGCCTTCGATAGAATCTCATGGTCATCTCTATCTCAAACTCTCGCACATGTCGGTATAGGCCCCACACTGCTTGCTAAAATTCTCTCATTGTACAAATCCCCAGAAGCTACTCTAAAAATTAATGGTTCACTGTCAGACCCGTTCACCATCCATAATGGTACGCGGCAAGGCTGCCCACTCTCCCCGTTACTATACATACTAATTATGGAACATCTCCTAGCAGCCATCCGTAATAATCCAGAAATTCGGGGAATTAAAGTAGCCGGAAAGGAATACAAATGTTCTGCATTCGCGGACGATTTATTAATCTACATAACCAACCCATCGACCTCTCTGCCAAACTTGTTAGACCTCCTGGAGAAGTTTGGTGGCTGGTCCAACTTCAAGATCAATATGGACAAATCCGAGGCCCTTAATGTATCCCTCTCTAGTGAGTTGGTAAACAACCTAAAGACACATTACCCATTCAAGTGGCCACCAGACAATGTCATTACTTACTTAGGCATTCGTCTACCCTCGGATCTCTCCAGATTGTTCTCTCTGAACTTTCAGCCATTCCTTTCAAGACTGGAGAATAACTTAGCCACATGGGAACGAACATGTTTCTCATGGTTTGGGCGCATCAATATATTGAAAATGACAATTCTTCCCAGGCTATTGTACCTTTTGCACACAATCCCTTCCTACATACCTGCTGCGTTCTGGGTCGGACTACGACGCCAATTTAGGTGCTTTGTATGGGCCTCTAAACATCCAAGAATCCGCTGGGAAACCCTAATCCGCCCAAAAGAGGCGGGCGGGACAGGCCTGCCGGATTGTCGTCGTTATTACTTAGCTGTCGCACACGCCCGTGTACTGGACTTAATCCATAACCATTCGTCGAAATTATGGGTTCGCATGGCGACGGATATGTGTCCGACCCCGGGTGGAGCCCTGCCGTGGCTGCGCCCACCCCCTCCCCTAAATAGCCCAGACATATCCTACACAACAGCTAACACTCTGAAAACCCTGAGTGGCCCCTATATGAAAAAAGAGTTGCTGGATGGAAATGGCCCTATGTTCCCCATTTCAGGAAACCCGAAGTTTGGCCCGGGATATACCGCTCCGACGTTTTTGGGCTGCCCCAAAACCCGTCCTCTACGACTATGCCACGTTGCTCCTAACGGGGTACTGTTACCAATCAACACGATCCTAGGTGACATTCCTCCCAATCCACACCACGAATTTGAATACAATCAGCTCCAACACTTTTTTGCGTCAATCCCGGAGAAAGGAACACTAATACGCCCCTTGTCAACATTTGAATCTCTCTGCCTTACAAAATCTATTATTCCACACACGACCTCGGTCATCTACAAATTGCTCTTTGAAAAAGACCTTCTCTCTCTACCCCCATTTTGTAAAGCTTGGGAATCAGAATTACAGAAAACCTTCACGAAAACCCAATGGGATAAATGTTTTTCCCTCTCACATAAATCAGTTATAGCATCTAAATCACAAGAGACAAGTTATAAGATCATATCAAGGTGGTATAGGGTTCCAATCACATTAAATAAATGGTTTCCAGGGGTCCCGGATATATGCTGGCGTTGCGGAGCAGAGGTGGGAACAATGACACACATATGGTGGTCGTGCCCGACCCTGAGTGCCTTTTGGAAAGGAGTTCTCAAGACTATTCTGGAAGTAACGGGTGTCTTAGTTCCGCCATCCCCAGAAGCAATCCTACTATACATGTTCCCCATGTCCAAATCCAAGTATAAAAAATCATTGCTCAAACACCTATTACAGGCTGCGAAAACAGTGATCCCCAGACACTGGAGATCGCTGGATCCCCCGTCCATGGAGGAGTGGTTTGCGGAGGTGGCTGCAATTTACCGTATGGAGTCGCTGATCGCGTGCTCCCAACAAGAAAGAGATATAGTTTCCAAGACTTGGTTTCAATGGGAGGCGTTCTTATCCTCTTCTCTATATAGGCAAATCCTGACATAAAGTGCAATGCTCCGTGTTTCTTCTTCTTCTCCTCATTTCCTCTTACTTTATAGTTTACTCCTCTTCTTTCCCTACTTCAAATGTTTTTCCTTTTTCTTTTAGGATTAAGAGTTCTCCATGTTGGGAGACCAAAATTGGTAATTTACCTGTATACTTGCCTGAATACACAAAATATTTCTTATCATTTATATCTCTCCCTGATTTGGGGATTTGCTATTAATGACAACTCAGGTGATACACCTTGTCAGAATGTTATCAGTGTACTGAATCAAATTCCTACCAAAGTGATATACTGATTCTCATCGCGCAAGTGACTAATCAAATCTCTTCAGTGTTTTTCTTTCTGTATTTTAATAATTTGAAAATCAATAAAAATCTATTGAAATAAAAAGACAAAAAAAAAAAAAAAAAAAGTGTAAGAAGGGGGCACAGTAAAGAGATTCAACAGTTTAAGGGGGACAATGTGTAAGGAGACAGTACTGAGCACAGTACAGACAGGGGGCAGTGGGAGGAGGGGGCCTAGTATGGAAAGAGGTGGCAATGAACATAAGGGACAATGTGGTTGTTATAGCTAATAACGGCAACCAGTGTTGAGGTTATAGTTCAGAAGGGTAAATAGTGTGGTGATTATAGTCTACAAATGGGGAGTTTGTGTAGAGGCAATATTTTATAGGACAGGACAGTGTGAAGACCATGTACCATAAGAGGAACTGTCTGGGAAACAACTTTTGTACAGGGAAGGGTAATTATTTCTTCAGAGTAGGCAGATATTTTCATTACGGACATTATCATGATGCTGTTATTTTTACCGATACTGTTTCGGGATATGCTGCAGAAGGCCAGAGGACATGGGAGTCTGACAAGCTGTGGATGTGAAAAATCACAAGGTTTTTTCTTCGGCAATATTCATCATTTAGATTGACAACAGTTGCTAATATCGGTGCTTTTTCATGGTCAGATCACGCAGCTGTAACTCTTACTCGCAGTCAAAATTCAGCTCAGACTAAGGTTTGTAATTTCAGACTTAATGAGACACTGCTAAAAAAAAAACCAAAAAACAATCCATAAGAATGAGTTGGAGGAATTGATTACTGAATATTTTGTTATTAACAAAGGTTTGCGGTCTCTACATTCTCAACTGTTTTGAAAGTACATAAGGCTGTTTTCAGGGCAACCGCATAGCCCTAGGCTCTCACATTAAAAAAGATAGAAGAACTATTTTGTGGGATCTAAGAGATCAATTAAAAGCACTCAAAGCCAGACTTGCTACTACCCCATCAAAACAAATTATTGGAGAAATTGTTTCTACCCCTTCGCAGCTTAAAGACATAATATCAAACAGAAAAAATGTTACTTTAAAGTAAGAAAAAAGGTTCTGAAAAGGTAAACAAGTCCCAATTGCATTTCGTGAGGCAACTCGGAGAAGAAAGGGCCAGTCATCTATATATCCTCTTAGCGATAATAAAGAGACAACATTATATCATAATACCAAGATTGCTAAGATATTTCATGAGCACATATCAAAATTGTATCTATCCCACCAACCCAGATAAGAAGAGGAAAATTATTCAAACTTTCCTCCTACCATGTAAACTTTCTTATCCAAGATAAAATAAAAAGAAACAAAAGGACATACAGTTTGTCAGTAGTACAGCAAAAAAAAGGAAGATTAGACGGCATATTTTAAGTATAAACCAACAAATTGGGAGAACTTCCTAGAATTTAGTCACCTGTCAGGCTATAAGGTCAGCAACAGTAAAACAGAAGTCCTCTGTCTCAATATTTCTAGCATAATATTATGCCAGTTAAAAGAAACTATAATTATAGATGGAAAAACTTCTCACTAATATACCTACAGGTCCAATTGATATCCAGATACAGATCATTATACCAACAAAACTACCCCCCTAATTCAATGAACTGAAATGGTTACTTAGTAAATGGAGTAGCCTTCTGCTTCTCTATTTGAGAGAATTTCAGATGTCAAAATTACTATACTTCCTAAGCTTTGGTACTTATTTGCAAAGATACCTATTTGTGTCCCCTATGGGGAATTAAGAAATGTCCAGTCATCTATCCTCCAATTTATTTGGGCCTATAAAAGGCATAAGATTTAGAATCAAATTTTGCTGACAAGCAAATTGAAGTGTGGATTGGGCATATCAGATATTATAATTGTGTCATATTCCGGCCTGGTCCACTTTCACAGCATTTTCTAGATGGATGGAGATTTAAAAAGTATAGATAGCCCCGACCTACCCAAACTGTTACTTTTCGCCGACCACTTCAATGATAGATTCCCTCATGTTGGGACCAGTATCCTTCACTAAAACGATTTGGGAAACATGTTTGAAAAAATTTCCATTAATGTCTAAGCATTCTCCTATGACCTCCTTCTTATTCAATTCCTCACTACCTGATAGATTGACAATTAGTTTGTCCAGATTGTGGTTTAACAAGCAGCGTTTTTGCTTTGGGGACACAGTTGACATACACTCTAGGGTTCTATTACCTTTTTATACGCTACAATCTCGCTATAACTTACCCTTGAATTCTCATTATCAATATCTGCAAATTAAATATTATATGTATTCTCTCTTCTCCTCCTTCAAGATCTCTCATTGTCGTGCCTTCAGCATTAACACTAGAAGTCCCAGAGAGGAGTCATTTAACATTTCTACCATTGGAACCCTATGGAGCTCTAAATTCCTGGGACTTCTAGTGTTAAAGGGAACCTTTCACCAGATTCTCTCCTATAAACTGCTGCACCACCTGTAAGCCCTTATATACAGCATTCTAAAATACTGTATATACATGCCCAAGCCAATCTTTGACCTGTCCTCACTCTTGCGCATCACAGTACTTTGCTTTGCCCACACAGGGCAGAGACAAGTGCACATGCACAGGAGCACAATGGAGGACTCTGCGTGGATGACGTAGGACACGTCAATGTGTTATGGACAAGATTAGGAGTATATAGGAGTATATATGGAGATATCCATAAAGAACAGGATTTAAGATGGTGTTTGAACTGTACCACACACATATCTCTTGGCATAAGACTCAGACAGACAGAGTCTTGTGACAAGTGAATCATGCTGACATTGCTTAATATAAATGAGGAACCAAGCACATTACAGTAAATTGTATATCACAGAATAAGCTGTTCTACTTTATCCAATAGGAGACGTGTTACGTATTCTTGGCACCTAGCCAATAAGTCCATTTAAAATATTTGTACAACTTCCGGAATAAATCAGTCTTACTTTCTATTCATATCTGAGTACGTCTCTAGTGTGAGTGAAAGAGAGTGGTATGCATGCTACCACGAGTAATTTGGATTGCAGACAGTTTAAGAGGGATGCATGACTGAATGGCATCAACCTAAATTAAGGCTTTATCATTTGGCGCCCAACGTGGGGCAGTGTAGAAAGCAAGGGCATGAGAGTCTTCCCCTTGAATTGTTCAGTGTCAGACACACCCCAGCAGGGACCACTAGGTTGAGACCCTATGAAATCCTGTTTAGAAGAACCCCCAGATACTTCAACTAAGCTTATTGTTTGTTTAAACATTTGCCTAATATACGTTTTTGAGTTTTCTCCTCCAGATCCAACCAGATCTAGATTTTTCTCTCTTTCCTTTTTCTCTCTCCTCTTTTCCTCTCTTTCTCTCTCTTTCCTCAATCTTTCTCTCTCTTTCTCTCTCTTTTCTCAATCTTTCTCTCTCTCTTCCTCTCTTCTCAATCTTTCTATCTCTTCCTCTCTCTTTTCTCACTTTTTTTTCTTTCGGACGAAGATCCATGCATTCCACTACAAAGAGATGTCGGACCTGCCTGAGACCAGGAGATGGCTGTCTTCCCTCTTCTACCCGATACTTTGTGCCAGGACGATGATATCTAAGCATGTGGACCAGAAGACGACTGTGCATCCCACCTTTGATGATGTCCCACCAACACCGCCTGAGGACTGAGGAGCATGAGACTTTGGTTGAAACCAACCCTGATAAATATTAGTCAATTAGAGGACTACTGCCACGTTCCCCCTTCCTGAATAACGTGAGCCAGTGGACCATAGCCATGAGGACAGTAGAGAATACGGTCAGGATCTGGCTTCCTATGCATAGTCTGTTGGGTGGGGAGATTCATCCACAGTGGATGGGTTATCTCGTATGTGAGTGAGGTAACCATCGGCATTAGGACAGATCAATAGACTCGGGAAAAGTAAGGAAAGACTTTTTGGCTATCTCCAAAGGGGGGACTGTTATGGACAAAATTAGGAGTATATAGGAGTATATATGGAGATATCCATAAAGAACAGGATTTAAGATGGTGTTTGAACTGTACCACACATATATCTCTTGGCATAAGACTCAGACAGACAGAGTCTTGTGACAAGTGAATCATGCTGACATTGCTTAATATAAATGAGGAACCAAGCACATTACAGTAAATTGTATATCACAGAATAAGCTGTTCTACTTTATCCAATAGGAGACGTGTTACGTATTCTTGGCACCTAGCCAATAAGTCCGTTTAAAATATTTGTACAACTTCCGGAATAAATCAGTCTTACTTTCTATTCATATCTGAGTACGTCTCTAGTGTGAGTGAAAGAGAGTGGTATGCATGCTACCACGAGTGACTCATAATTTGGACTGCAGACAGTTTAAGAGATATGCATGACTGAATGGCATCAACCTAAATTAAGGCTTTATCATATGCAGGAAATGAAGATGGCGATGGCAAGAAGATAGAAGGCGCCAGCCGGAGACCAGCAATGCCCATCAGATTGGACCGCCCTGCAGGTGAGTATAATAAAAGTTTTTTATATGTTATACAGATCACCCTGGGCTCTTATATACAATATTCTAGAATGCTGTATATAAGAGCTTACTGGTCATGGCCGCAGTTTATAGGGGACAAATCTGGTGACAGGTTCCCTTTAAGTTTGATGTTTTTAGTATTGAGTTTTTGTTTGCAGTACAATGGCTCCATTTAGTGCTTGAATTTTCTTATCGGTATTAGTTTTTTGTCCCTCTATGCCTACATTAAGACTGGATTCTAAAAGTCAAGGTCACTTCGGATTTGTCTTGGGGAAAGCCAAATTTGCACCACACCTAGAGGACACTATACCAAGGTTAGAGCTTTGTACTGAGGTTTTAGCTGTCGATTTAGCTGAATTCAACACATCTAAGATAAACATTGACCTGAAATAGACTGAGTTCTATAGAGACAGTAAAGTTGTCCAAGGGTACATCCACAACAAAACTAGGCAGTTCTATGTCTATGATAATAACAGGGTGCTACGAATTTTTTAACATGCCTCATGAACGTTTTTTTGGTGCAAAAGTGGATCCTGTTTTTGCAATGAGAAATGCATGTGTTATTTTACAGGATCCTGTCACTTGAAGTTTATGGGTGGGCATTAGAGTCATGTGATCGGGGTTGAGGGGAACTGAATGTGACAGACTGGAAATTCAGACGCACCTGGGGGTAAAAGAGAGAGGAGAGAGAGAAGAGAGGAGAGAGAGAAGAGAGAAGAGAGGAGAGAGAAGAGAGAGAAGAGGAAAGAGGAGAAGAGAGGAGAGAGAAGAGGAAAGAGAAGAGGAGAGAAGAGAGAGGAGAAAGGAGCAGAGAGGAGAAGAGAGGAGAGAGAAGAGGAGAGAGGAGAGGAGAAAGGAGAAGAGAGAGAAGAGAGCAGAGAGAAGAGAGGAAAGAGGAGAAGAGAGGAGAGGAGAAGAGAAAAGAGAGAAGAGGAGAGAGCAGAGAGGAGAGAGAAGAGAGAGAAGAGGAAAGAGGAGAGAGAAGAGAGGAGAGAGAAGAGAGGAGAGAGGAGAGAGGAGAGAAGAGAGAAGAGAGAATATGAGAGAGGAGAGAGCAAAGAGAAGAGAGGAGAGAGAAGAGAGGAGAAGAGAGGAGAGCAAGAGGAGAGAGAGGAGAGAGAAGAGATAGAAGAGAGGAGAGAGGAGGAGAGAGGAGACAGGAGAAGAGAGGAGAGAGAAGAGGAGAGAAGAGAGAGGAGAAAGGAGAAGAGAGGAGAAGAGATGAGAAGAGAGAGGAGAGAGAAGAGGAGAGAGGAGAGGAGAAAGGAGAAGAGAGAGAAGAGAGCAGAGAGAAGAGGGGAGAAGAGAGGAGAGTAGAAGAGAAAAGAGAGAAGAGGAGAGAGGAGAGAGAAGAGGGGAGAGAGAAGAGAGGAGAGAAGAGAGGAGAGAGAATAGGAGAGAGGAGAGAGCAAAGAGAAGAGAGGAGAGAGAAGAGAGGAGAAGAGAGGAGAGCAAGAGGAGAGAGAGGAGAGAGAGAAGAGATAGAAGAGAGGAGAGAGGAGGAGAGAGGAGACAGGAGAAGAGAGGAGAGAGAAGAGGAGAGAAGAGAGAGGAGAAAGGAGAAGAGAGGAGAAGAGATGAGAAGAGAGAGGAGAGAGAAGAGGAGAGAGGAGAGGAGAAAGGAGAAGAGAGAGAAGAGAGCAGAGAGAAGAGGGGAGAAGAGAGGAGAGTAGAAGAGAAAAGAGAGAAGAGGAGAGAGGAGAGAGAAGAGGGGAGAGAGAAGAGAGGAGAGAAGAGAGGAGAGAGAATAGGAGAGAGGAGAGAGCAAAGAGAAGAGAGGAGAGAGAAGAGGGGAGAAGAGAGGAGAGCAAGAGGAGAGAGAGGAGAGAGAGAAGAGATAGAAGAGAGGAGAGAGGAGGAGAGAGGAGACAGGAGAAGAGAGACAAAGAGAAAAGAGGAGAGAGAAAAGAGGAGAGAGGAGAGAGAGAGACTGTGATCACGCCAGGCTGGTTTCTGGCCAAACAGGATCCTGTTAATCAGCATATGTACCGCCCTGGCAAAACCAGGGTGTCACAGAGGTCTGCATACATCTTTATGGTGCAGAGCTCACTCTCCCTTGGGGAGTTTCCCACACCAATACACACCAGCCAATCAGGCCCCGCTTGCCCCCTTCTCAGGAAAACGGGAGGGGGAGAGAGGAGCTTGGAGAGAGCAGAGTGTAGTTTCAGTCAGTCTGCAGGAGGAGAGAGATCTGGAAGCAGCCCCTGTGTGGGGCTAGGAGAAGTGGCAGTGAGAGCTTCAGGAATAGGCCAGCCGCTTCCTGTGTACGGAGCAGACACAGACACAGACACCAGGCAGGAGAAAAACACCCGAATTACACATGGGTATGGGACCCGTCCTCACAGCAGCTGTGGGCACCAGTTACCAGCAACTTGGTTAATTCTTGGACTCGAGTCAGTTATTGCCTTATACTGTGAATACTCCTGCACCACCCGGCCCAAGCCGTGGACTGCACTCGTTACTCCCCAATCCATCACACCGGGGTCCCGGGACATCAACACCCCACCCGTGGAGGGAAAATCACCACCTTGCTGCCCATTACCATCCCCGGGATCCTGTGACCGGCAGCGGTGCTCCATTACCTCACCGCACACCACGGGTGGTGTCACGGAACATAGACTACCAAATCTCCCCTGTATATAATGCCCCTTTTGTTGTGGTGCCTGAGATTGCAGACCGGGTCACGCCACCGTGATACTTTCAGAAGTGACCCCTTGGCCCGGATCTGAGTACCCCCTATCCCTGGGCGACACACATACCACCGTTCACCTGCGTTTGTGTGCTGTTTAGTCAGGATCCAGCGACTTGCAGTATTTGGACGCAGCTCAAAAACGCTACAAGCAGCGTTTTTGAAAAATGTTAAAAAACTGCAAATCGCTGGATCCTGACTAACATGTGAACGCATGTTGACGCGAGTCCATTGCAAATGCATTGAAATGAAAATGCATTTGCACGGGATCCGTTTTTGCATTAAAAAAAAACGTTCAGGACACATGTTAAAAAAACAGTGTGAAAGTAGCCTAATTAAGGCTGCTTTCACACTACATTTTTTTAACATGCGTCATGAACGTTTTTTTGCTGTAAAAGCGGATCCTGCTTTTACAGCAAAAAACGCATGTGTTATTTTGCAGGATCCTGTCACTTTAAGTTTATGGGCGGGCATTGGAGTCATGTGATCGGGAGTCAGTGGAACTGAACGTGATAGACTGGGAGCCGGCTTCTGACAGCTGCGGAGGCTCGTAACCAAGGTAAACATCGGGTAACTTGCTTGGATACCCGATATTTACCTTGGTTACGAGCATCCGCAGCTGCTAGTAGCCGGGCTACCTGCTCCTTGCACACGTAACCAACATAAACATCGGATAACTAAGAGAAGCGCTTTGCTTGGTTACCCGATATTTACCTTGGTTACGAGTGTCCGCAGCTCTCTGGCGGGGGAGAGAGAGAGGAGAGGGAGAGGGAGGGGGAGAGAGGGAGGGGGAGAGAGACAGAGAGGGACGGGGGGAGAGGGAGGGGGGGAGAGGGAGGGGGAAAGAGACAGAGAGGGAGGGGGACAGAGGGACTGATCACCCGAGGCTGGTTTCTGTGCATGCTCAGTAGAGAAAGCAGGATCCTGTCTATCAACATGCCAGCGTTCACATGCGTTTGCTTGCAGTATAGTCAGGATCCAGCAATTTGCAGTATTTGGACGCAGCTCGAAAACGCTACAAGTAGCGTTTTTGAAAAATGTTAAAACACTGCAACTCGCTGGATCCTCACTATAACGCATGCAAACGCATGTGAACGCATGTTAACGCGAGTCCATTGCAAATGCATTGAAATGAAAACGCATTTGCACTGGATCCGTTTTGTCGTTAAAAAAACGTTCATGACGCATGTTAAAAAAACGTAGTGTGAAAGCAGGCTAAGCTGGCTAGAAAGCATAACATGGCTTTCAGGACCAAAACTGTTATATAGTGAAGAGGACTCTAAAATCCACCCTCAGATGTCTACACTTCATACAACAACCACTGATATGGAAGTTGGATCCGAGCCGGCTCCAGGTTTTTGTGGGCCCCGAGCGAAAGAATCTCAGTGGGCCCCATCCAAACACAGACACGCACATAAACAGATGCATACACATACAGGCATATGTACATATATATAGTTAAAGAGTAGTGATGAGCGAGTACTAAAAAGCTCGGGTGCTCGAAGCTCGGGCCGAGCCTCCCAAGATACTCGTGTACTCGGCCCGAGCAACGAGCCCAATGTTATCCTATGGGAGACCCGAGTATTTTTGTGAAATGACCCCCCGGCAGCATGGAGAAACCCCAAAAATGTCACAAAAGTCTCAGAAGAGTGCTCAAATGACATGGCAACAGCATGGGGAAGACCCCTTGAAGCATTTATCACTGAAAAGTCACAGCTGTGAACAATTTTGTCCGCGTTTTACGCCATTTTTACGGACTCACCAGAAAACCTTCCAAAATGACCCCAAAATGATTTTTCATGGCGGAAATGTTAAGGGCACATACCCAATAGTGAGATAGAGCTGGTGTATGTTACTTTTTGAGATTAATACATGAAAGATTTTACGTGAAAACATTGTGTGGCACTCCGATGTCCCTGAGAAGAGACGTACATGAAGGCCTCTTGAGTCTAATGTGCCCATTTTGAGGAAGTGAGTCTTTGTAGTATTTTCCTTTGCCAGGGCAGTCCAAAATTGTGAGGTTCACCAATGCCCCTGCATACAGACGTGCATGATGGCCTGTAAACCTGAAGTGCCCATTGTAAGGAAGTGGGTCTATTGTAGTATAGCCCTTAGGCAGGGCAGCCAAAAATTGGGAGGCTCCACGTTGTCCCTGGATAGAGACGTGCATGAGGGCCTGTAAACCTGAAGTGCCCATTGGAAGGAAGTGGGTCTATTGTAGTATAGCCCTTAGGCAGGGCAGCCAAAAATTGGGAGGCTCCACGTTGTCCCTGGGTAGAGACGTGCATGAGGGCCTCAAAACATTAAGTGTCCATTGTCAGGAAGTGGGTGTATTATAGTATAGCTCTTAGGCAGGGCAGCCAAAAATTGGGAGGCTCCACGTTGTCCCTGGGTAGAGACGTGCATGAGGGCCTCAAAACATTAAGTGTCCATTGTCAGGAAGTGGGTGTATTATAGTATAGCCCTTAGGCAGGGCAGCCAAAAATTGGGAGGCTCCACATTGTCCCTGGATAGAGACGTGCATGATGGCCTGTAAACCTGAAGTGCCCATTGTAAGGAAGTGGGTCTATTGTAGTATAGCCCTTAGGCAGGGCAGCCAAAAATTGGGAGGCTCCACGTTGTCCCTGGATAGAGACGTGCATGAGGGCCTGTAAACCTGAAGTGCCCATTGGAAGGAAGTGGGTCTATTGTAGTATAGCCCTTAGGCAGGGCAGCCAAAAATTGGGAGGCTCCACGTTGTCCCTGGGTAGAGACGTGCATGAGGGCCTCAAAACATTAAGTGTCCATTGTCAGGAAGTGGGTGTATTATAGTATAGCCCTTAGGCAGGGCAGCCAAAAATTGGGAGGCTCCACGTTGTCCCTGGGTAGAGACGTGCATGAGGGCCTCAAAACATTAAGTGTCCATTGTCAGGAAGTGGGTGTATTATAGTATAGCCCTTAGGCAGGGCAGCCAAAAATTGGGAGGCTCCACATTGTCCCTGGATAGAGACGTGCATGATGGCCTGTAAACCTGAAGTGCCCATTGTAAGGAAGTGGGTCTATTGTAGTATAGCCCATAGGCAGGGCAGCCAAAAATTGGGAGGCTCCACGTTGTCCCTGGATAGAGACGTGCATGAGGGCCTGTAAACCTGAAGTGCCCATTGGAAGGAAGTGGGTCTATTGTAGTATAGCCCTTAGGCAGGGCAGCCAAAAATTGGGAGGCTCCACGTTGTCCCTGGGTAGAGACGTGCATGAGGGCCTCAAAACATTAAGTGTCCATTGTCAGGAAGTGGGTGTATTATAGTATAGCCCTTAGGCAGGGCAGCCAAAAATTGGAAGGCTCCACGTTGTCCCTGGGTAGAGACGTGCATGAGGGCCTCAAAACATTGTTCCCATTGCAAAGGAGCGGGTCTCCTGTCGTTGTAATGTCCATTCTGCAAAGAATGGGCGAAAAAATTTACCACTGGGGGTATACCTGAAACAAAGGCCTAAGTATTGCAATTTGTAACGGTCATCATCATGGTGGCGCATGAGGAGAAGGAGGAGCAGTCCAGCGATTATCCAAAGTCCAGAAGTGTGTACCCATGGGTGAGTGGAGGTACATGGCAAACTTTAAATTCCGCTCTCATTTGCTGGTGGTGTGGTGAAGTCTGGCCCAATCCAACCCTTGTTCATCTTGATCAGAGTCAGCCTGTCAGCATTTTCAGTTGACAGGCGGGTGCGTTTATCTGTAATGATTCCACCTGCGGCACTAAAAACACGCTCTGACAAAACGCTAGCAGCAGGGCAGGCCAGGACTTCCAAGGCGTAGAGAGCCAATTCATGCCACGTGTCCAGCTTGGATACCCAATAATTGTAAGGCACAGAGGAATGTCGGAGTACAGTTGTTCGATCTGCAAGGTACTCCTTCAGCATCTGGGCAAACTTAGGATTTCTTGTGGCACTACCCCGCACCTCAGGGGCTGTGGTACGTGAGGGGCTGAGAAAACTGTCCCACATCTTAAAGACTGTTCCCCTACCTCTGGCGGATTGGACTTGTGCCTCTCTCGGCTGTACGCCTCGGTTGTCCACTGATTCATGACCTATGCCGCTAGCGTTTTGTGAGGGGAATGCTTTGCCTACTTCCGTGACTATGGCCTTCCGGAACTGCTGCATTTTGGTTGACCTCTCCTCCACGGGAATAAGAGACAAAAAGTTCTCCTTGTAGCGTGGGTCTAACAGTGTTACCAACCAGTAATGATTGTCGGCCAAGATGTTCTTAACGCGAGGGTCACGAGACAGGCAGCTTACCATAAAGTCAGCCATGTGCGCCAGACTCTTAACAGCCAGGACTTCAGTAGCCTGACCAACAAGATGACTGAACATGCTGTCCTCCTCCTCCTCCTCATCTACCCTGTCCTCTGGCCAGCCACGCTGAACCGAGGATATGACTGGTGTGCATGTCATATCCTCAATTTGGCCGGAGAGTTGCTCCATGTCTTCATCCTCCTCCTCGTCATAGTCCTCCACTGAACGTTGTGATGAGACGAGGCTGGGCTGTGTGTTATCATCACCCACACCCACTACTGTTTCTTGCTGCAACTCATCGCGCTCCGCCTGCAATGCATCATGTTTGTTTTTCAGCAGAGACCGTTTTAGAAGGCAGAGTAGCGGTATGGTGACGCTAATAATGGCGTCATCACCACTCACCATCTTGGTGGAGTCCTCAAAGTTTTGGAGGATGGTACATAGGTCTGACATCCATCTCCACTCCTCAGGTGTTATGTGTGGAGTTTGACCCATTTCCCGACGGCTTAGGTGATGCAGGTACTCAAAAACTGCCCTCTTCTGCTCACATATCCTGACCAACATGTGCAGAGTTGAATTCCAACGCGTGGGGACATCACACACCAGTCTGTGAGCCGGAAGATGCAAACTGCGCTGAAAGCCGGCAAGGCCGGCTGAAGCAGTAGGTGACTTTCGAAAATGTGCAGACAGGCGGCAAACTTTTACCAGCAGATCAGACAGCTCTGGGTATGACTTTAGAAACCGCTGAACCACGAGGTTGAGCACATGGGCCACGCATGGAACATGTGTCAGCTGGCCTCGCCTCAAAGCCGCCACCAGGTTCCGGCCATTGTCACACACGACCTTTCCTGGCTTTAGGTTCAGAGGTGTGAGCCAGTGATCTGCCTGCTGTTTCAGAGCTGTCCACAGCTCTTCTGCATTGTGGGGTTTGTCTCCTATGCAGATTAGCTTCAGCACAGCCTGTTGCCGCTTCGCCGAGGCAGTGCTGCAGTGCTTCCAGCTTGTGACTGGTGTGGAGGGTACAGTGGATGAGGATGCGCAGGAGGAGGAGGAGGCTGAAGAGCATGACATTCCGGAGCTGTAGAGTGTGGGTGAAACACTGACTGAGGTAGGGCCTGCAAACCTTGGTGTGGGAAGGACGTGTTCCGTCCCTCGCTCAGACTGGGTCCCAGCTTCCACAATATTAACCCAGTGTGCCGTCAACGAGATGTAGCAACCTTGCCCACAAGCACTTGTCCACGTGTCTGTGGTTAGGTGGACCTTGGGTGAAACAGCGTTGTTCAGGGCACGTGTGATGTTTTGTGACACGTGGTTATGCAACGCGGGGACGGCACACCGGGAGAAATAGTGGCGGCTGGGGACCGAGTAACGTGGGACAGCTGCCGCCATCAGGTCACGGAATGCTTCTGTCTCCACCAGCCTAAAAGGCAACATTTCCAGCGCAAGCAGTCGCGAAATGTTAGCATTTAGAACTGTGGCATGTGGGGTGTTGGCAGTGTATTTGCGCCTGCGTTCAAAGGTTTGCTGAATGGATAACTGAACGCTGCGCTGGGACAAGGACGTGCTTGATGATGGTGTTCTTTCTGCGTAGGCAACTGCAGGTGCAGGAGTGGAGGAGGCTTGTTCGCAGGCAGCATGGACAGGGGATTGGCTCGCATGCACAACCAGCGAAGACGTAGCAGTGACATCAGCAAGCACTGCTCCTCGACTCTGTTGTACTTCCCACAAAGTCGGGTGCTTGGCTGACATGTGCCTGATCATGCTGGTGGTGGTCAGGCTGCTAGTTTTGGTACCCCTGCTGATGCTGGCACGGCAGGTGTTGCAAATGGCCTTTTTTGAATCATCTGGATCCAACTTAAAAAACTGCCAGACTCGGGAAGACCTAACATTTGTACAGGCACCTTGTGTCGTCGTGTTGTTCCGGGGAACGGTTGCCTGACTTCTGCCTGGGGCCACCACCCTGCTTCTTACTGCCTGTTGTGATGCTACGCCTCCCTCCCCCTGTGCACTGCTGTCCTCGCTCTGCATATCCTCCTGCCAGGTTGGGTCAGTTACTGGATCATCCACCACGTCGTCTTCCTCTTCCGCACCCTGCTCCTCCTCCTGATTTCCTGACAATTGTGTCTCATCATCGTCCACCACTTGTTGAGACACGTTGCCAACTTCGTGAGAACGTGGCTGCTCAAATATTTGGCCATCTGTACAGACGATCTCCTCATGACCCACTTCAATATGAGCTGGCGAGAGGCCAGAATGTGTGAATGGAAACGTGAACAGCTCTTCCGAGTGTCCAAGTGTGGGATCATTAATGTCCGAGGAGGACGTGTACTCAGCCTGGTGGTAGGAAGGAGGATCAGGTTCAGAAATGTGCGGTGCAGTATCACGGCTACTGACACTTGACCGTGTGGAAGACAGAGTGTTTGTGGTGGTGCCAATCTGACTGGAAGCATTATCTGCTATCCAACTAACAACCTGTTGACACTGGTCTTGGTTCAAGAGCGGTGTACTGCTGCGGTCCCCAAGAATTTGGGACAGGACGTGCGAGCGACTAGATGTGGCCCTTTGTTGTGGCGAAATTAGAGCTTGCCCACGACCTCGGCCTCTGCCTGCACCACCATCACGTCCACTTCCTTGTTCCTTGCCAATGCCCTTGCGCATTTTGCAATGCTGTGCACTGCTGACGTGTATATTCACTACTTGTGCGTTATATCAAAGTTTGTGGAAATTGCACACAAGTGCACCTGTACGCTGCCACCAACAGGCACACACGTGCGGTTTTAAAAACCAAGCATGGACGCAATAAGAACCTAACAGGTTTTTTTGGGGAGCGACAATTACAGACAAGTCAGACACTATCTGGACTGTTTTACACTGTGTACACCAGCCCCAGATATGATGAAGGCTGGTATACGGTCACCACTACCCTGCCTGCCTGCCTGCCTGTATACTGGTACAATAGTCCTGACAAGGACTCTTCTGGTCACTAGCCTGTATTCAGACCTGGCTATACCCTGCCTGTATATAGCAACAATAGTCCTGAGAAGGACTCTGCTACTGTACTCCGACCTATGGCACACTATGATGTATCAATTGTATTTTATTTTCATAAGTTGATAATTCAGCTATAAATAACGTTTCGGCTCTTGCCTTCTTGAGACAAGCGGGGGAGGTGAGAGAGGCTGCTGCCGGTTTCACCATATTAATACCTCTAATGTGTATCTGTGTGCATGTATGACGTATATATCTATGTATGTCAGTGAGTATGATTGTGTATAGATTTGTCTGTTTATATGTATTTTTCTGAATTTCTCTTTAATAGTGATGAGCGAGCATGCTTGTAACTACTCGGTACTCGCACGAGTATCGCTGTACTCGGGCTGCTCGGCGGGGACCGAGTAATCTCGCGATACTCGTGCTGTACTCGTGGTCTTCATTTCTGCATGTTGGCGCTCTTTTGAGAGCCAGCCCTCATGCAGGGATTGGCTGGCAGACCACTGCAATGCCACAGCCCTGTTAGTTGTGGAATTGCAGTGATTGGCCGGCCTGCACAGCGTGACCGAGCCTTTATACCGGCCGGCGCGCTGTGCTCTGCTCACAGCTATCCAGACAGTCAGTGCAGGGAGAGTGTCGCTGATTCAGGGAAAGCTTTGCGGCCCTTTATAGCTTTTTCAGTTGCAGGGCTGCAAACAGTGTGACCAAAAGTCCTTCTCAGGACTATTCTAGTTGTATACAGGCAGGCAGGGTATAGCCAGGTCGGAGTACAGTATATTCAAAAAATGGTCTGGCTCACTAGTATGGTGCTCAGGAGAAAAAAAGTCCATATATATTGAAGAAACTCCGGCACACTATGATGTATCAATTGTATTTTATTTTCATAAATTGATAATTCAGCTATAAATAACGTTTCGGCTCTTGCCTTCTTCACAACTGAAATTTGCATAACAAGACATAATGAAAAAGTCAGTACCAATATTCATTCATTTCATATTGATATCAATCAAGTAGCATACAACATTACAAAAAATCACAAAAAATCATTTTACCTAATTGGTGTATTTGAATAATATCTGAAGAACATCAGACGCATGAAACCATTTGTATCTGGAAAAATAATAATAATGCCCACATTTTAGGGATCATAAGCATCAAGAGGAATATCCTAATAAATATATTAGGAAAAATTCATATATATTATATATCTCAAAGAGCGTATCACCAATGTCAATCCGTGAACCCCACGGAAACATTGTTTGTGAACCAAAGGATAATCAGAATAAAAGATGAAAAAGCGTCATTACCTTCATTATGACAAATAATACATGCTTATAGTTCTCAAAGAGGAAATGATGAACCGCTATGGAGCTGGAGAGGTAAAGTGAAAAAGATACTATCAGTGTAAAAGAATCAAATAATTACAAAGAAAACCTCAGCAGATCTTATGAGAATAGGATCCAGAGTGACAGAGTGCCGCTCAACAAGGGGTTAACAAGGAGAGTAAACATGACATACCTGTTTAGCTGGGGATCAGCGGTGAAGTGCGAGGTGAAGTGGCCGCGCTGGGGTTTAAATGTGCTGAGGGGCGGGCATAATTAATTAATTTCCTGTGTGTGGAACGCTTGAAAGTGAATGGCACGCAAGCCGCGCGTGCGCAGTGTACCCGGAAGTGCGCGCATGCGCAGAAGTGCAAAACAGATGAAAGTGAATCACGGCTCCCGGAATCTCATTATAAAGCAAAGTTTATCAAGTACGCATCTGAAAAAGAGAAAAGATACAGGATAGGACTCTTTATAACCGCAATTAATCCTCTGTGTATATACTTATATAGTAATTTGCATAGTCATAAGAAATATACTTATGTAACTGAATACGTATAGCCAATATACATACCTACATTATAATGTAATATAGAAACACGTAATATACATAATAATAGGGGGATATAACTTTAAAACCCCAACAGACATTATTGTAAGGAATTCTAGCTATAATATGTGCACATATGAGTGTGCAAACGCTATGTGCGTCCGCACACCCACATGTGCACCCATAACTCTTATCACATATTAAAAATTATAAACATTACAAAAGCCTCTCATACTTGTGAGAGAACCTTAACAAAAAAAGGGGGGGGAAAAGAGAACAGATAGGACGGACCCCTCGTCAATAATTCTCATACTCCCTATTGAGACCAGACGGGAAAAGGGTGTTCAGAGTATGAATCCAATAAGACTCTCTTTCTTTTAATTTCTTAATCCTATCACCCCCACGTCTCAAAGGTGGAATATGCTCCAAAACCTGAAATCTCATCTGAGAAATTGTATGTCCATATTGGATAAAATGATGTGGTATGGGCAACATGAGTAATTTGCAACGAATAGTGGACTTATGTTTCCCAATGCGGTCTCGGACATGCTGGGTAGTCTCCCCAACATATCCGAGACCGCATGGGCACTTTATCAAATATACCACGTATGATGTGTCACAGGTGAAGAAGTCCTTCAAATAGAAAACCTTACCAGTGCGAGGGTGTGTGCATTGATTACCTTTAATGATATTGGAGCAATGGGGACAATGTAAACAGGGATAATTACCCTGTTTAGGTGTAGCTAAGAAAGTTTGTCTAGATTTGACAATTTTAGATCCTATGTCCGCCCTTACCAACATGTCCCTAAGATTGGGAGAGCGTTTGTAGCTAAAAAGAGGAGAAGAGGAGAATTCTGTTATCTGTGGATAAGAATTACGTAGTATCTGCCAATGTCGGAGAATGATACCTTTTATAATAGGATGAAAAGGATGAAAAGTGTTAACACAAGTTATAAATGGTCCTATCCTTTTTGGTCTAGTGATTGAACTATAACTTGAATGAAATGCAGAATCTACTATGGGCAAAGGATAGCCACGTTGTAGAAATTTGTTGGACATTTCCTTATGTCGTTCAAGACGTTGATCCTGGGAAGAGACAATCCTGGCCACTCTTTTGTGCTGAGATATTGGTAATGCATTCTTCAGATGTCGTGGGTGACTACTGGTATAATGTAAAAGGCTATTGCGGTCTGTTGGTTTCACATAAATATCCGATGTAATAATACCCTGTGAGTTCAAATGTACACGTGTATCAAGAAAATTGATAGTAGATGAATCAACGTGTTTGGTGAAGGATAAGCCATCAACTCTAGAGTTTAGATGACATAAAAACTCATCAAAGAGTAATTGGGAACCAGAGAAGACAATAAATATATCGTCAATGTACCTTTTGTACATTAAAATATGGTTATGAAATATGGGATGATTATATACAAGTTGGGATTCAAAATGCGTCATATAAATATTCGCATAAGGTGGTGCAACATTTGAACCCATAGCTGTTCCTTTGGTCTGAAAATAAAATTGATCTTGAAATAGAAAAAAATTTTTATGTAAAACAATATCCAGCAAGTCAAGACAAAATTGTGTTTGTAATGGAGAAAAGTCACTGTGATGTTCCAAAAACCACGACATTGCTTGTATACCAAGATCATGTTGTATACTAGTATACAAGGAATTAACATCAAGAGTGGCGAGGAGTGTAGCTGGAGGAAGTGGGCCCAAGGATTTCAATTGCTGTAGAAAGTCATCTGTATCTCTTAGATATGAAGGAGTCTTAAGCTGGTGTCACACTAAACGACAGCGACAACGACGTCGCTGTTACGTCACCATTTTCGGTGACGTAACAGCGACCTTGTAAGTCGCTGTTATGATCGCTGCTTAGCTGTCAAACACAGCAGAAGCAGCGATCATAAGGTCGCTGTGCTACATGTGCAGAGAGCAGGGAGCCGCGCTTAGCGCTGGCTCCTTGCTCTCCTGCAGCACACATTGGGTTAATTAACCCGATGTGTGCTGCAGCTACATGTCACAGTGCAGAGAGCAAGGAGCCGCGCACACTGCTTAGCGCTGGCTCCTTGCTCTCCTTGCTACAATATACATCGGGTTAATTACCCGATGCGTACTGCAGCCACATGTCACAGTGCAGGAGCCGGCACTGGCAGCAAGAGCGGAGGCTGGTAACCAGCGTAAACATCGGGTAACCAGGGAAAGGTCTTCCCTTGGTTACCCGATGTTTACGCTGGTTACAGCTTACCGCAGCTGCCAGTGCCGGCTCCTGATCGCTTCATTTCGTCGCTCTCTCGCTGTCACACACAGCGATGTGTGTGTCACAGCGGGAGAGTGACGACCAAAAAATGAAGCTGGACATTCAGCAACGACCGGCGACCTCACAGCAGGGGCCAGGTCGTTGCTGGATGTCACACACAGCGACAGCGACGGGACGTCGCTGCAACGTCACAGAAAATGGTGACGTAGCAGCGACGTCGTTGTCGTCGTCGTTATGTGTGACACCAGCTTTAGATACTAATGGAGTCAAGATACGATCTAGTGTAATAGCCAATGGGGACAAGATTGAATCTATTGAAGCCACTATCGGTCGTCCAGGTGGTTGCCATAAGTTTTTATGCACCTTTGGTAAGGTGTAAAACACCGGTATAACTGGATTCACTTTGTTCAAATAGCTAGCTAATTTCGTATCAATGACCCCATGAGTGGAATAAAAATGAATTCTATCCAATATCAATTTTTTTATGTCACTAGATGGATCACGCTGTATAGGTAAGTAGGTGGACGTATCAGCCAGCTGAGCCAAGATCTCGGAGGTATAATAACTTTTATCCATCACAACCAAAGCTCCGCCTTTATCGGCTGGTTTGATAACTATTGTGGTATTATTTTTAAGAGACTGTAAAGCCTGTGATTCTCCTGGGGTTAAATTGTTCTTAATATGGAATTCTCCATTTTTAACTCTATCGGTAAATTTATCAATATCAGATTTAACCAACGAGATAAAGGTCTCAGCCGGATGGTAAGTCCGTGGTGGCATAAAGCTGCTAGGAATTGTGATATTCAAATCACGAAAAGAAAACTGTGATTCTGATGTATCTGAGACTACAGGACTAGAATCATGAGATAATTGATTAAAGTGTACTTTCAGTCTAACAGATCTATAAAATTTGTTCAATTCTTGTTCTAACCGGAAAGTATCAAAGTTTGGTGTGGGACAGAAACTTAAGCCTTTTTGTAATACAGTGGACTCGATGGGGGATAAGGTATAGGAGGAGATATTGAGAATGAGGTCCGTCCTACCTGAGATCTCGTGGACATCCTTTCTCCGGGATGTATGTCCCCTCTTCCCCCTCCTCGTCTTTTTTGGAAAGTACGTCGTGGTCCTAAAAAAGACGCACTTTGTGATTCCATCTCACTGCCTGAACTGGCTGAGGATGAATAATCCGTCCTCATTGGAAACCGTCTCCGTTGTGGTATTTCGCCGCAGCGCCATCTGTAGACTTGACCGCGCTTATAATCCTCTTCATCTCTAGTCCTGTAGTCTCAGATACATCAGAATCACAGTTTTCTTTTCGTGATTTGAATATCACAATTCCTAGCAGCTTCATGCCACCACGGACTTACCATCCGGCTGAGACCTTTATCTCGTTGGTTAAATCTGATATTGATAAATTTACCGATAGAGTTAAAAATGGAGAATTCCATATTAAGAACAATTTAACCCCAGGAGAATCACAGGCTTTACAGTCTCTTAAAAATAATACCACAATAGTTATCAAACCAGCCGATAAAGGCGGAGCTTTGGTTGTGATGGATAAAAGTTATTATACCTCCGAGATCTTGGCTCAGCTGGCTGATACGTCCACCTACTTACCTATACAGCGTGATCCATCTAGTGACATCAAAAAATTGATATTGGATAGAATTCATTTTTATTCCACTCATGGGGTCATTGATACGAAATTAGCTAGCTATTTGAGCAAAGTGAATCCAGTTATACCGGTGTTTTACACCTTACCAAAGGTGCATAAAAACTTATGGCAACCACCTGGACGACCGATAGTGGCTTCAATAGATTCAATCTTGTCCCCATTGGCTATTACACTAGATCGTATCTTGACTCCATTAGTATCTAAGACTCCTTCATATCTAAGAGATACAGATGACTTTCTACAGCAATTGAAATCCTTGGGCCCACTTCCTCCAGATACACTCCTCGCCACTCTTGATGTTAATTCCTTGTATACTAGTATACAACATGATCTTGGTATACAAGCAATGTCGTGGTTTTTGGAACATCACAGTGACTTTTCTCCATTACAAACACAATTTTGTCTTGACTTGCTGGATATTGTTTTACATAAAAAAAAATTTCTATTTCAAGATCAATTTTATTTTCAGACCAAAGGAACAGCTATGGGTTCAAATGTTGCACCACCTTATGCGAATATTTATATGACGCATTTTGAATCCCAATTTGTATATAATCATCCCATATTTCATAACCATATTTTAATGTACAAAGGTACATTGACGATATATTTATTGTCTTCTCTGGTTCCCAATTACTCTTTGATGAGTTTTTATGTCATCTAAACTCTAGAGTTGATGGCTTATCCTTCACCAAACACGTTGATTCATCTACTATCAATTTTCTTGATACACGTGTACATTTGAACTCACAGGGTATTATTACATCGGATATTTATGTGAAACCAACAGACCGCAATAGCCTTTTACATTATACCAGTAGTCACCCACGACATCTGAAGAATGCATTACCAATATCTCAGCACAAAAGAGTGGCCAGGATTGTCTCTTCCCAGGATCAACGTCTTGAACGACATAAGGAAATGTCCAACAAATTTCTACAACGTGGCTATCCTTTGCCCATAGTAGATTCTGCATTTCATTCAAGTTATAGTTCAATCACTAGACCAAAAAGGATAGGACCATTTATAACTTGTGTTAACACTTTTCATCCTTTTCATCCTATTATAAAAGGTATCATTCTCCGACATTGGCAGATACTACGTAATTCTTATCCACAGATAACAGAATTCTCCTCTTCTCCTCTTTTTAGCTACAAACGCTCTCCCAATCTTAGGGACATGTTGGTAAGGGCGGACATAGGATCTAAAATTGTCAAATCTAGACAAACTTTCTTAGCTACACCTAAACAGGGTAATTATCCCTGTTTACATTGTCCCCATTGCTCCAATATCATTAAAGGTAATCAATGCACACACCCTCGCACTGGTAAGGTTTTCTATTTGAAGGACTTCTTCACCTGTGACACATCATACGTGGTATATTTGATAAAGTGCCCATGCGGTCTCGGATATGTTGGGGAGACTACCCAGCATGTCCGAGACCGCATTGGGAAACATAAGTCCACTATTCGTTGCAAATTACTCATGTTGCCCATACCACATCATTTTATCCAATATGGACATACAATTTCTCAGATGAGATTTCAGGTTTTGGAGCATATTCCACCTTTGAGACGTGGGGGTGATAGGATTAAGAAATTAAAAGAAAGAGAGTCTTATTGGATTCATACTCTGAACACCCTTTTCCCGTCTGGTCTCAATAGGGAGTATGAGAATTATTGACGAGGGGTCCGTCCTATCTGTTCTCTTTTCCCCCCCCTTTTTTTGTTAAGGTTCTCTCACAAGTATGAGAGGCTTTTGTAATGTTTATAATTTTTAATATGTGATAAGAGTTATGGGTGCACATGTGGGTGTGCGGACGCACATAGCGTTTGCACACTCATATGTGCACATATTATAGCTAGAATTCCTTACAATAATGTCTGTTGGGGTTTTAAAGTTATATCCCCCTATTATTATGTATATTACGTGTTTCTATATTACATTATAATGTAGGTATGTATATTGGCTATACGTATTCAGTTACATAAGTATATTTCTTATGACTATGCAAATTACTATATAAGTATATACACAGAGGATTAATTGCGGTTATAAAGAGTCCTATCCTGTATCTTTTCTCTTTTTCAGATGCGTACTTGATAAACTTTGCTTTATAATGAGATTCCGGGAGCCGTGATTCACTTTCATCTGTTTTGCACTTCTGCGCATGCGCGCACTTCCGGGTACACTGCGCACGCGCGGCTTGCGTGCCATTCACTTTCAAGCGTTCCACACACAGGAAATTAATTAATTATGCCCGCCCCTCAGCACATTTAAACCCCAGCGCGGCCACTTCACCTCGCACTTCACCGCTGATCCCCAGCTAAACAGGTATGTCATGTTTACTGTCCTTGTTAACCCCTTGTTGAGCGGCACTCTGTCACTCTGGATCCTATTCTCATAAGATCTGCTGAGGTTTTCTTTGTAATTATTTGATTCTTTTACACTGATAGTATCTTTTTCACTTTACCTCTCCAGCTCCATAGCGGTTCATCATTTCCTCTTTGAGAACTATAAGCATGTATTATTTGTCATAATGAAGGTAATGACGCTTTTTCATCTTTTATTCTGATTATCCTTTGGTTCACAAACAATGTTTCCGTGGGGTTCACGGATTGACATTGGTGATACGCTCTTTGAGATATATAATATATATGAATTTTTCCTAATATATTTATTAGGATATTCCTCTTGATGCTTATGATCCCTAAAATGTGGGCATTATTATTATTTTTCCAGATACAAATGGTTTCATGCGTCTGATGTTCTTCAGATATTATTCAAATACACCAATTAGGTAAAATGATTTTTTGTGATTTTTTTGTAATGTTGTATGCTACTTGATTGATATCAATATGAAATGAATGAATATTGGTACTGACTTTTTCATTATGTCTTGTTATGCAAATTTCAGTTGTGAAGAAGGCAAGAGCCGAAACGTTATTTATAGCTGAATTATCAATTTATGAAAATAAAATACAATTGATACATCATAGTGTGCCGGAGTTTCTTCAATATATATGGACTTTTTTTCTCCTGAGCACCATACTAGTGAGCCAGACCATTTTTTGAATATACTGTACTCCGACCTGGCTATACCCTGCCTGCCTGTATACAACTAGAATAGTCCTGAGAAGGACTTTTGGTCACACTGTTTGCAGCCCTGCAACTGAAAAAGCTATAAAGGGCCGCAAAGCTTTCCCTGAATCAGCGACACTCTCCCTGCACTGACTGTCTGGATAGCTGTGAGCAGAGCACAGCGCGCCGGCCGGTATAAAGGCTCGGTCACGCTGTGCAGGCCGGCCAATCACTGCAATTCCACAACTAACAGGGCTGTGGCATTGCAGTGGTCTGCCAGCCAATCCCTGCATGAGGGCTGGCTCTCAAAAGAGCGCCAACATGCAGAAATGAAGACCACGAGTACAGCACGAGTATCGCGAGATTACTCGGTCCCCGCCGAGCAGCCCGAGTACAGCGATACTCGTGCGAGTACCGAGTAGTTACAAGCATGCTCGCTCATCACTATTAAAGAGAAATTCAGAAAAATACATATAAACAGACAAATCTATACACAATCATACTCACTGACATACATAGATATATACGTCATACATGCACACAGATACACATTAGAGGTATTAATATGGTGAAACCGGCAGCAGCCTCTCTCACCTCCCCCGCTTGTCTCTGTCCAGTTCCGTCTGGGCATGGGGCTGTGCTGCATGATGGCCGTCACTAACAGACATGGCCGTGCACAGTGTACACTGACACTACACTGCTGTATATACATCACAAAGGGGCTGGGGCAACAATATATATATCACAGGAGGGGCAGGGGGCATAGATATTACTGGAGTGCATACACATTACTGAGGGGAGAACAGATGTTACTGGAGTTACAAACAGCTCTGGGGGCATAAACATTACCGGGGTGGGCGGCATAGTGCTCTGGGGGGCGCCACATACGGTTCTGGGGGGGCAACACATATGGTTCTGGGGACCGCAAACACAGCTCTGATGCATACATACACACTCACACAGCTCTGCTTCACACACACACACACACACACACACACACACACACACACCCTGATAGCACTGTTGCACAAATCTCTGCTGCATATGTACAGACACAAACATACAGCTCTGCTGCCTTCATGCACACTGCCTAATACACACAAAGCACTGCTGTATACACACAACTCTACTGCCCAAAGAATACATACTGTATACACACAGCTCTGATGCACTGCTGCGCACATGCACCCTGGTAGCACTGTTGCACACATCTCTGCTGCAGATGTACAGACATAGAAAGACACACAGCTCTGCTGCCTTCATGCACACAACACTACTATACACAAAGCACTGCTGTATACACACACAACTCTGCTGCCCAAAGAGTATGTATTCACACATCTCTGCTGCCCACACAGCTCTGCTGCCCAAAGAGTACGTATTCACACAGCTCTACTGTACATACACACAACTCTGCTGCACACACACACACAGCTCTGCTGCACACATACATATGTAGACTGGAGGAGCAGAAGGAGGGTATCACTGCGCTGCTTGTAACAGGAAAAAATACAAAAAAAAAATTGTACAATAAAAGGAGTGTTTTTATTTCTACGCGTTTCAGGAGCCTGGGCCCCCTTCTTCAGGAAAGGAATCACTCTGATGCACAGAGTGATGGTGTGCATCAGAGTGATTCCTTTCCTGAAGAAGGGTGCTCAGACTCCTAAAACACGTAAAAATAAAATCACTCCTTTTATTATACAACTTTTTTTGGTATTTTTTCTAGTTACGGGCAGCGCAGTGATACCCTCCTTCTGCTCCTCCAGTCTACATTTGATATCTCAGAAGATTGCTGCAGTCTGGTTCATTGAGTTTGATTTGGGCATTGCGACTTTCTCACAACCTTAACAGGTGAGCGTGCTTAGCTCATTTCTACCTTGGTTTTGTGTAAAGGATAAGACCCTATTGGGCCTTTTTGTTTTCTTTGTTTTCCAGTTTTTCTATTACAGAATTATATCTCTGTGGAGCAGTTTTTTTTGCTGCAGCACACATACATACACAGGTCTGCTGCCACATACATACACATAGCTCTGCTGCATACACACAGCTCTGCTGCACACATACATATGCAGCACCCACGGGGCAAGGGGTTAACCTTACTCGTTGCCAGGCCAGTGATGTCAGGTCTGGGGATATCACGGGTGGCCCTGCCCGGCTTCATGGCCCCGAGGCGTACAATAAAAGGGGGATTGGAATTGGATGTTGGAATGGAAGTTTGTCTCGTGACGCCACCTGTGGTACGTGGCCAGGGATTAACCGCTGCTGCGGGTGCTGTCCTCCGGGACTGGTGGTAGCGCAGCAAGGACGGTTCTGCTCCCCACAGGTGGAGCGGGCCCCGGGAAGGATGATGGCGATGATAGTTGGCCGTTGGCGCCTGAGCGTGGGGCACCGGCACCGGCAATGATAGACTGAGGCACCAAGTGTGAGTCAAGGTCTTTTTACAGTTCGTAGGATGCCAACCTCAGGGTACCAGTCACCGCCGTTATGGGCCCCAGCCAATCCCGGGTAAGTACAAGGTCAACGCCGGTGTTGTGAACTGAGAGACCTTCCTCCTTGCGCTTGATGTTGGATACTCATAGCCTGAAGCTACTTGGGGACCCTGGTTCTTGTAACTCAGCTACAGCCCCGAATGCAGGTGGAGTGGGTTCGCTGTGGGCCTGACCGTAATCCCGAACCCGGGCCCTATGTGCAACTGTGCTCCGGGAATTAGTGGTGGCCATAGGGATGTACAATCCCCCTGTCCTGCAGATTCTGGTTGTCCAACATGGAGTATGTTCCACCCTAGGGCTCTGCACCCTGCTCTGCGCCGGTTCCGAGGGAGCAATGAAGCTCTCCCCTCAGCAACCGTGTTTCTCCTCTGTCTCTCCAGCTCACCCGGTCATCTCCTGCTTCTTCCAGTTGGACTGGTCCTAGCTGGAGAAGCTCTTAAGCACTCTCTCCAGCGACAGTGTTGTTCTGTGTCCCAGACTATTCTGATGTGAAAACTGTGTGTTCTGTAACTTCTCCAGTGCTGCCCCACTGCCCAGGCTGTTGCCCTGGTAACCGGGAATTTACTAGGCTGACTTCCTGAGTTGTGTAACTAACTGGCTTGCTAGCTGGGTGTTTGTGTGAATGTTGTATAAGTGTTAAACACCAGCGATTAACCTCCTCATTACTCGGGATAAGTACTGCACCTTAAATGAGATGCAGTACCCTTTGGTGACTGAAGCCTCAGGGGCGCCACACCATACGCACAGCTCTGCTGCATACACACATACACACAGCTCTGCTGCACACATACGTACACTCAGATTTGCTGCACACATACGTACACACAGTTCACCTGCACACAAACGTACACACAGTTCATCTGCACACATACATACACACAGTTCACCTGCACACATATATACACACAGCTCTGCTGCACACAGACATTCACAACTCTGCTGCAAACACACACATACATACAGCTCTGATGCACACACACATACAGTTCTGCTGCACATATACATACACACAGATCTGCTGCACACACACATACACACAGCTCTGCTGCACACACACATACACACAGTTCTGCTTCTCACACACATACACACAGCTCTACTTCTCACACATACACAAAGCTCTGCTGCACACATACTGTTTTAGGTATCTCCTCTTCATCTGTAGGACTGCGTGTCAGTGGATTAAAGGGACAGCAGCCTCAATTTCCTGCCAAGCACTGTGGTCCCCGGAACTTGGCCCGGGGTCTGTAGACCTTACATAGGCGAGTGAGTCCCCCGGCTGTACAGGGCCAGGCACTTGCTTAGGTGTGCTGGGTGCTAATGCCGCCTCTGTTTGGATCCCACGGATTCGGCAAATTCTCAAGTTGGAAATCACTTATCTGAGCTGCTTGACCTGCTTGACCATCATAGATCACTCGTTTAGAGACACCAGAACTTGAGACACAGTAAGATGTAAAGGCTGGCATCAATGTAAAAATATCTATGATACCTCAGACTTGGATTTTTCTAGAAACCACATCATCCTCACTGTTCATAGAGCAACCTACCTTTGGGCAATCCAATGCCTTATGAACAAAACCCTAATACTGGTGAACAGCATATTAAGAAAACTCAATCCATTTATCGACAACAGCGGCCTGCTGAGAGTAGAAGGCCAAAATGGGGTTTATGGAGAAATTTTCTCATTTAGTTCCCGGAAACTGTCACATTGCCTGTTTAATTGTATAGCACCACTACAATCTACTCAAACACCAAGGAAGACTATTTACAGAAGAGGCAATAAGAATTGCCGGTCTATGGATTGTCGGCATAAAAAAACTCATCAGCAGTGTCATCTTTAAATGCATTCTGTGTTGCAAGCTTTGTGGTTAGACTCAAACCCATAATATGTCTGACCTAACAGCGGATAGACTCAGCACAGACCCTCCCTTTGCCAGTGTTGGCCTTGATGTTTTTTGAGTTTAGTTCTTACACAATGTACTAGAATTGGTCAAGCCAATAGTAAATGTTGAGCACTCATATTCACTTGTAGACATGAGCAAACCTTTGGAGGTTTGGTTCACATGGCATATTCAAACCTTAAAAAAGTTTGTTTTTTGACCCCCAACTTGATCTGAACCTCAATGGAAGTCAGTAATTGGGCAGTTTATGGCTCCACCCAAATGCTGCCAGTGAAAAAGCAGAACACATTTTTTTTGTGTGTGCACACTACATCTGATCACGCTGATTTAACCCTGAGTGCGAGTCGTTCAAACTCTGCAAGTGGCTCGCACAGGGCTGAGCATCACTCATACCAAAACAGAGCACTGCTCGCTTGAGTGGTTTGCACTCGTAACTCACTCGAACTTTGAACTTGAACTTTGTTTCTTTTGGTAGTTGGTTTCCGAACCTGAACGCCGAACATCGAACTTCAAGTTCGCTCATCTCTATTCACCTGCATGTGAAACGCCCACGGCCGAGCCTGCAGGGCTGACACGGTCACCGGGCCGATGGTGGTCAGGCTCAAGCTGTGACTGGCCCGATCCGGCGGGTTTCAATAAAAGAAAGTTCGATAGTCCGGTGTGACAAGGGGGTAATGGAAGGAGAATGACAGGGTTTCTGGGGAGCCTGTCACCGGTTGCAGCAACGACTGGGGTCTGGGCCTCCTCTGCGGTGGACTGGGGTCTTGGCCTCCTCTGCAGCGGACCCCCACCCCCTGCAACTCTTCTGCCCCCCAGGAGCGGTATGAGACGGGAACGGGGGTTGCTAGCAGCGCCACCCATGGTATGCAGCCAGGTGATTAGCTGCCGCTGCATAGTCTCTCTCTGGGGCAGGTGCTAGGTGCAGCCCGGGTGGAATCACTCCCCAAGGGTGGAGCAGGGAAGCCCCGGGAAGTTAGTGAGAACCCGGGGATTCAGTCCACGGGAGCACTGGGGCACAGGACGGCGGCATTTACTCACAGAGTCACCGGGTGTGGGTTCCAGATTCTTTTATTCACTGGTCTGTTCAAAGTCGCACCCAGGTGCTGGTTCTCGCCATTGTAGCCTCCAGTCGGTCCCGGGCAGGACAGAGGCAGGGTCCGGTAGGGTAACACAGGTCTTGAAAAAAACGTTTGAGAGCTGTTTTGGTTATTCCACGTAATCTTTATGTTTTTGAGTGCACTGAATCCGAAAATGACCTCCGTTTTGTCATAGGACATCACGTTTTCTGACAATTTAAGTAACTATGTTAAATAAGACAATACCTCAAGATAAATGAAAATAGACTCATAAAATTAATTTTTTATTACAAATGTTTCATGAAAATCATTTTTTTAACTGCAATGAGCTCACTAACACACACTAAAATCGATTCTTCTTCCCTGTGAGGCTTCTCTTGGTACATTTACGCTTGTGAGTCCAACAGTAGTCTGCCATCATTGTAATGCTCCATCTTCCCTGGTATCTTATGTCCATTTCTTTAATGTCCTGGTGGAAGCATTCACCTTGCTATTCACTCACAGCTCCCAAATTTTCAGGAAAGTTGTCAAGGTGGGAATGGAGGAAATGCACTTTCAAACTCATCAGGCAACCTAAAGCTTGAAATGCTTTCAGCATTCGTCCGACGATTTGTTTGTAGTCAGGGTCTTTGTTATTGCCTAAAAATTTCCCTACGACCTCTTTAAATGCAATCCACCCTTCTTTTTGAGGATGCGTCATGGTATTGATAAACTCTTGCTCAGCTATAAGCCTTCTAATGTCTGGTCCAACGAACACACCTTCCTTCAATTTTGTCTCCGAGAGGCCTGGAAACCTGGTGACCAAGTATTTGAAGCATTCTCCATCTTTTGGAAGTGATTTTACGAATTGCTTCATCAATCCCAATTTGATGTGGAGAGGTGATAGAAGAACTTTATGGGGAGGAACCAAAGTTTCTCGGAGGACATTTTTTTCACCAACTGTGAGCACCCTCGGCTGCCAATTCTTCTTGGTCCAGTGATTTTGTCGGTCTCAACTGTCCCATAGACACAGAAAACAAGGGTATTTGGTATACCCAGCTTGTTGCCCGAGCAGCATGCACAAGACTTTCAAATCTCTGCACACTTGCCAACCGTGGTCTTCATATTGAAGTTTACAAAGAACCAATTCCAAGTTCTCGTAGGTTTCCTTGAGGTGTACGGAATGACCTACAGGGACGGAAGCTTAAAAACCGCCGTTGTGGAGTAAAACTGCTTTGAGACTTCTTTTTGAAGAATCTATAAAAAGACACCATTGCGCTGAATCATATTGGATTTTGAATTGACCCATCAACCCTTCGACATCGATGCAATAAACCAACTTATCTTCCTGGGCAAAGTAAGGAACGAACGAACTCGTCTTCACGATGGCTGAACCATGAAAAAGACACTCCTGGCAACAATAAATTCTTGCTTTTGAGCCTTGAGCTGAGTAACTCAGCGGCATCTTTGGGAAGATTAAAGTCTTTTACCAAATCATTCATCTCCTCCTGGGAAAACAATTTTGGTCTTGTATCATCTTCAAAGTCAGAACTCCACCTTCATCGGACATAGTTATCTCTTCCAAGGTAGCAGGGGCCTTGGGTACTGGTATATCTGTGCCATGGGGGATGGGACGAATTGCTGAGTGAATATTGGGGTATGAAATGGAATGCTTCAATTTTGAATTATACCCTTTCACATGGCATGAACAAAAGTAACAATCGTCACTATGGTTCTTTTGCTCTCGCCATACCATAGGAATCCCATAATGGAAAGATTTTTTCTTACCCTTGAACCAGTGTCGGAGGTCCTCAACACACCGTTTGCACACTTTATGAGGCGCCCAAGCTTTATCTTGATCTCCAAGCTTTAGTCCTAAATATGCGAAGTATACTTTTTTCACAAAGTCTGTAATATTCAGCTTCAACACTATATATTCACCACAAATGTAACAGAAACTGTCAGGCGAATTAATACATTTCCGCTGAGCCATAATGCAAACACGGTTGAATATGAAGAGCTAACACGAACTGAGATTAAAAAGTGTGAACAGGCGAGAACAAAGATAAAACAATTGAAACAAGCTCGGGCATGTCAGAGCCCGCTCATTCAGCTTGCAAAATGTTGATGCTGGTTTCATTAGCTCACTCTGAAAGTTCTTTTCTTTGAAAGTTATATTTTTTTGGCATCATATATCTTCAATGCATTGATGTGAATTAATTAATAGTAATTTTAACTTTCAAAACCCTAAAAAAAGAAAAGAAAAAAAATTATGAAAAATTTGCATTTTGTGGCAAATCCTGAAGTCCAGGATTTTTTTTCAATATTTTTTTCATTTTCAGCACACCAAAATACATGGAAATTAGATGAAAATAATCAAACAGCTTTTTAGTCGCAGACCTGTGTAATCTGAGGGTCTTCCTTTCATGTGCGTATTGTTGCGGTCCCCGTGGCATGGAGCTTCTTGGGGACTTGCCGCCTCTCTCTCTCTCTACTACTCCGGTAGCACCCCTGAAGCCTAGAGGCACTACCAGGTACATTCTCCACGATCCCCAGTACCTGTCCCCGTTCCCTTCCTCCAGGTGTTACTAGCCCTGGTCTGGCTGGTTCCCCTCTGCAGGAGCTGTCCATGCAGAAGTCTGTGCTGTTTCACATCCCAGACAGTTCTAATTAGACTTCCTGTCTGCTCTGCACTTGCTCCCTGCTCAGGCCCCCTCCCTCTCAGGAATTCAACATGTTGTCATGGGGACCTGTCTGTGTGAAGCCACCTGCTTCCTGCTCATTTAGGAGACAGGATGTGTTATGCAAACCTAAGCTAGGTGCTGAAAAATTATTAACGCCTTCCTAGTGGTGTGCATATGAACTTACCAGGGGGACCGCCTCCTGCCCAGGAAGGATATTATACAATACCCTGTATTGACCAAGCTACAGGGGCGTTACACGTCCACCAGGACTGTCCACATAGATGTAATTGAATCTCTTGACTCTTCAAGTTTAATCAATGCTATCAGATGATTTATTGCCATATGAGGTCCCATCAAACACATATGTTCATACAGAAGTAATAACTCCAGCAGTTTTTATTACATATGACCACTGTTGCTGGATGTCTAATAGCATGTATATGGTAGTTGGTGCAATCACAAATGTGAATTCAAGATGTACGAAGCATGGAGCACCTCACAGAGTTATAATAATACTAGCTGTAGTACCCGGGCGTTGCCCGGGATAGTAACTGTCTCTCTGTCTCTCTCCCAGTCTCTGTCTGTGTGTCGCTGTCTGTCTGTCTCGCTGTCTGTCTCTTTCCTTGTCTGTCTGTTTCTATCTCTCTGTCTGTATTTGCATCAGTCTGTCTCAATCTCTGTATCTGTCTGTCTCTCTCTATCTCTGTGTCTGGCTCTATGTGTGTGTCTTTCTGTTTGTCTCTTTCCTCGTCTGTCTCTTTGCCCGGCTGTCTCTTTCAAGGGCTGTCTCTTTCCAGGGCTGTCTCTTTCCAGGGCTGTCTCTTTCCAGGGCTGTCTCTTTCCAGGTCTGTCTCTTTTCCCATATGTCTCTTTCCCGATCTGTCTCTTTCCCGGTCTGTCTCTTTTCTGGACTGTCTCTTTGCCCGTCTGTCTCTTTGCCCGTCTGTCTCTTTGCCCGTCTGTCTCTTTGCCCGTCTGTCTCTTTCCAGAGCTGTCTCTCCCGCTCTGTCTTTTTCCCGCTCTGTCTTTTTCCCGCTCTATCTCTTACCTGGTCCGTCTCTTTCCCGGTATGTCTCTTTCCCGGTCTGTCTCTTTCCCGGTCTGTCTCTTTGCCTGTCTGTCTCTTTGTCCATCTGTCTCTTTCCAGGGCTGTCTCTCTCCAGGGCTGTCTCTCTCCTGACCTGTCTCTTTCCCGCTCTGTCTCTTTGCCACTCTGTCTCTTTGCCGCTCTGTCTCTTACCCGATCTGTCTCTTTCCAGGTCGGTCTCTTTCCAGGTCTGTCTCTTTGCCCGTCTGTCTCTTTCCAGGTCTGTCTCTTTCCAGGTCTGTCTCTTTCCAGGTCTGTCTCCTTGGGCGTTTGTCTCTTTGCCCGGCTGTCTCTGTCTGTGTCTCTGTCTTTTTCTGTCTCTCTCTCTGTCTCACCACTGACATCATATTACCTCACACATAAGCTTCTTATACTAAGAGGTTATTTTGTTCCTATAGCAACCACTGAAAGTTGCTATTTATAGCCTGCAGCTCCCAGCTCCATTCAGTTTCATGGATGCAGGATTTTTGTAGCGTAACTGTAAAGCATGGGGTTAAATTTTCCCGCCCAAACATAGTCTATGACGTTCCCTGAGTCACATGGAGTGTCTGTGCAAAATTGTAATATTGTAAATGCGACGGTGCAGATTCCTTTAGCGGACATACACACACACATACACAAAAACACACATATACTCAGCTTTATATATTATATTAATTCTTATTTATACAGCACCAATATATTCAGCAGCACTTTACAATTCGTTCATAGTCAGTCATAAGTAACAGTTATAGAAAATGCAATAATTACGGTAAAGCAAAAATAATGACAACCTTGCTCGTAAGTACAACTGCTTATTTACAATGATGATCCAGACATGTTGAAGAAATGGGGGATAGATACAGGCTGCATGAGCCAGTCACCAGACAATCTTTGTAGTGCTTTTGGGTGTGATGGAGTTTGATGGAGAATTATGTTGAGAGAAAAAGTGAATGGGATGTAAATAAAAGGACTTCGATTAGGGAACGTGATAGGCTGCACTAAAAAGATGTGTTTTTACGGAGCGTCTAAAATTGTGTAAGTTGTGGTTAGTCCTAATTTCTTTTGGTAGGGTGTTCCAGAAAATTGGTGCAGCTCGGGGGATGTCTTGAAGCCAGGAGTAGGTGGTTAAGATTAGTGCGGATGTTAGTCGAAAATTGCTTGTGGAGTGTACAGAACAGGTAGGATGATAGACAGAGATGAGGGTCGAGATATAGGGGGGTGTTGCACTGTGGAGAGCTTTGTGGGTGAGAACAATCAATTTAAATTGGATCCTATAATCTATGGGCAGTCAGTGCAATGGGTGAAAGTGTTCGAGTAACAATTGGTTAAGATTGGTGATCCTGGCTGCTGCATTAAAGATGGACTGGAGAGGGTAAATTCTAGGGAGGGGAAGGCCAATTAATAGAGAATTACAATAATCAAGGCGGGAGTGGATCAGGGCCACAGTGAGGGTTATTGTTGGTGCCATGGGGAAAAAGGGGCGGATTCTAGAGATGTTCTTCAGGTGCAGGCAACAAGAGCAAGCGAAAGATTGTATATAGGAGGTGAAGGAAAGATTGGTGTCAAACATAACACCCAGACAGCAAGCCTGCTGCATAGGCTTAATCGTGGTGCCATACACTGAGAGTGAGATGTCAGATTTCAGGAGATTAGTGGATGGCGGGAGCAGAAGAAGTTCAATTTTGGAAAGGTTGAGTTTCAGATAGAGAGTGGACATAATGTTGGAGACTACGGACAGATTGCCACTGGTGTTCTGTAGTACAGTGGGGGGTGAGGTCAGGGGATGAAGTGTATAGTTGTATGTCATCAGCATAAAGATGGTATTGCAAGCTAAATTTGCTGATGGTCTGTTCAATTGGGGCCGTGTAGAGAGATGTTATGAGGGCCAAGAACTAAACCCTGAGGAAGAGGAGAAGTGGAGTCAGCAAATGAAACACTGAAAGAGCAGTCAGAAAGATAGCAATAGAACCAGGAGAGAGTAGTGTTCATTAAGCCGGTTAAGTGGAGTATAGCGAGAAGGAGATGGTGGTCAACAGTGTCAAAGGCTGCAGAGAAGTCAAGAAGGATAAGCAGAGAGTAGTCGCTATTACGTTTTGCTGTAAAAAGATCATTGGTCACTTTGATGAGGGCAGTTTCTGTAGCATGTAGGAGGTGGAAGCCAGACTGTAGTGGATGTAGAAGAGAGTGAGTAGAAAGGTAAACGATGAGGTGGGAGTAGACCAAGAGCTCTAATAGTTTAGTGACGAAGGGGAGATTTTAGTTAGGTGAGTCGTGACGACCAGAGGGACAGACTGGAGTAGGTATGAGGGAATGGGGTCAATAGTGCATGTAGTAGGTTGAGAAGAAGATAGTAGTCTGGAGACTTCTTCGTCTGTGACTGGGTCAGAGGTGGAGAGTGAGCCAGAGGAGAAGTGGGGAGTGATGGGAATTATGTCGCTTGCTGGCCGGGAGCTAATTTTCTAAACAATATTTTCTATTTTCTCTGTAAAATAGGAGACCAGATCATCAGCACAAAGGTCTGTGATAGGGGGCTGCAATTTAGGACTGTGGAGAGAGTGAAATGTCTAAAAGAGTTTTTTGGGGATTGTTGGATAGTGAGGAGATCAGGGTGGTGAACTATGTCTGTTTGGGGAGGTGAAGGACAGACTTATAGGTTCTTAACAAAAATTTATAGTGGATAAAGTTAGCTGGTGTGAGAGTTTTCCTACATAGGCACTCCTAGAGCATCGCTGGAGAAATTGAGTTTGCGATGTGAGCCAAGGCTGTTTTAATCTGTGTTTGGAGGTTCTGAGGTTGAGGGGCACTGCTTGGTACAGGGTGTTTCTGAGAGTGTCATTGTAGTGATTTTCAGCCAGATCAGGACAAGAAAAAGAGAATATTGGGGCAGTGATGGGTGTGGAGAATCTGTAAGTATATGAAGGTTAATGGATTTCTGAATGTGTGATAGGTGGGAGTGTGCTGGGGTGGGCAAGGATTTGTGAAAATGAATGAGAGAATGTTGTGCTCAGAGAGGGGAAGAGATGAGTTATCTAAGTGCAAGATTGAGCAGAGGCAGACAAAGACCAAGGGTATTACCATCTTAGGGTACCTTCACACTTAGCGATGCAGCAGCGATCCGACCAGCGATCTGACCTGGTCAGGATCGCTGCTGCATCGCTACATGGTCGCTGGTGAGCTGTCAAACAGGCAGATCTCACCAGCGACCAGTGACCAGCCCCCAGCCAGCAGCGACGTGCAAGCGACGTTGCGCTTGCACGGAGCCGCCGTCTGGAAGCTGCGGAGACTGGTAACTAAGGTAAACATCGGGTATGGTTACCCGATGTTTACATTAGTTACCAGTGTGAGCAGGGAGCAGGGAGCCGCGCACACTAAGCGCTGGCTCCTTGCTCTCCTAGCTACAGTACACATCGGGTTAATTAACCCGATGTGTAATGCAGCTACATGTGCAGAGAGCAGGGAGCCGCGCACACTGAGCGCTGGCTCCTTGCTCTCCTAGCTGCTGTACACATCGGGTTAATTAACCCGATGTGTACAGCAGCTACATGTGCAGAGAGCCGGAGCCGGCAGCACAGGCAGCGTGAGAGCTGCTGGTAACTAAGGTAAATATCGGGTAACCACCTTGGTTACCCGATGTTTATCTTGGATACAGCTTACCTCAGCTGTCAGATGCCGGCTCCTGCTCCCTGCTCGCTTCATTTGTCGCTCTCTTGCTGTCACACACAGCGATCTGTGTGTCACAGCAGGAGAGCGGCTTTGAAGAAAACGAACCAGGGCTGTGTGTAACGAGCAGCGATCTCGCAGCAGGGGCCAGATCGCTGCTCAGTGTCACACACAGCGAGATCGCTAATGAGGTCACTGCTGCGTCACAAAAAGCGTGACTCAGCAGCGATCTCGGCAGCGAGCTCGCTGTGTGTGAAGCACCCCTAAGTGTGTCTTTGTGTGATTGAGAGCTTTGAGAGCCCAAGAGAGGTGGTTGGAGATAAAAATTGGAATGCAGATGAGGAGGTCGGTTGTTTATGGGAACATTGAAGTCTCCAAGGATAAGGGTTGGTAATTCGGAGGACATGAAGTGCAGCACCCAGGCAGAAAAATGGTCAAGGGATTGAGTTGGTTGAGCCTGGGGGACGGTATACAACCGCTAATTTGAGGCAGAGGGGATGAAAGAGCCTGATGGTGTGGACCATGAAAGAAGGGAATGAGAGTGGTGAAGAAGGGGGATAACCTGTTAGGTGCATTGTGGGGAAAGACGTAAGCCGACTCCACCACCATGTCTGTTCGCAGGTCTTAGGGAATGGGAAAAATGTAACCCACCATGAGAAAGGGGAAGCAATGTCAGAATACTGAATCCAGGTTTCAGTGAGGGACAGCAGATTTAGAGAGTTATTTAGAAAGTAAACTTATTAAAGACTTAATAAATAATACAGTTGATCACTTTGACGCAACCTGGAATCTTTTGGACACTTCCTGGGTACAGAGAGACTGTCCATAGTCATGACTGCGAGAAGTAATTTGCACAATCAGTGCTAAGCTAGAAGTACTATCTATCCCCCCCCCCAGCCCTTCTTGTATCAGTCTCCTGTTATTGTTTTTGTCTAAACGTCTAAAATTTAACTCTAAGATGTGGACACTTCAATGGTAAGTGCATTTCTTATTGATGGTAAATTGTCAAGCTATACAGTCATACAGTGGAACCTTGGTTTACGAGTAACTTGGTGTGTGAGTATTTTGCTATACGAGCAAAGCTTGCTGTAAATTTGTAACTCTGTTTACAAGCAAGCTTTGCTGTACAAGCAAAATACCGCACACACTTCTGGTTCCGTACGCATAAACACAAGCAAACAAACACATATTATGCTCACATATCCTCCGTTCCCTCACCGGTCTCATACCTGGTTCTTGTAGTCCGCCGGTATATAGATCCGGTAACCAGTGCAACCGATACAGGAGCTGCTGCTGTGCTTCCCAATGGCAGTGCACTGACTAATCAGGCACACTGACATCAGCGCCCTGGCCAATCAGAGGTAAGCGGCTCATGCCTCTGACATCAGCACGCTGGCCAATCACAGAGGCAAATGGCTCATGCCAATGATGACAGTCGCTGAAGGCCTGACAGCGGCAGCCCTTGCATCGGCCCCCATGGTTACCGGTGGACTGCAAGAACCAGGACGGCGAGGGAATGGAGGATATGCAAGCATAATGCGTGTGTGTGTGCGCGCGTGTATTTGTGCATGTGCGCGCGTGTATTTCTGCATGTGTGTGCATGTGTGTGCATGTGTGCGTGTGTGAAATGGCATGATAGGGGACCAGGATGGGATATTACTACAAGTTGTGGAACAAATTGTCTGCATTCCAATGATTTCCAATGGGAAATCTTGCTTTGCTAGACAAGTAAATTGATTTTCGAGCACACTCTCAGAACTGATTGCTCTGATTGTTCTCGTAAACTAAGGTTCCACTGTATAATGTATGCTCTTAAAGGGGTTGTTAACTACCTGGACAACCCCTTTTCATTTCCCAAAAGCCTATACTCACCTCAGGGTGGGGTGTTGGCGTGGTTCCACCGGTCTCAGATCTGGCGTTGGTGAGGCTCATATGAAATTTTTATGACACGCGAGGACTGCGCTCAATCACAACCGTTTTTTGTCTCCCTGCCTTCAGACACAGGAGCCATCAACAATAAGTTAACAGCAGCCACAGCACTCACTTCCTCTTAATTACTTAACCGTCCGAAGGCGGAGAGAAGGGAGTCAGTGGTGATTGGTTGTGGGGCTGGCGTGTCATAACAATGTCACCTGAGCCCCAGCAACACGAGTTTCGACATTGCTGGAACCACGCCGGCACCAGAGGCAAGTATAGGCTTTTTTATTTTTATGGGGGAGCATATGGCGAATGAGAAGGGGTCGTCCAAGTAGAGAAAAACCCCTTTCTGTTCTATATTTTCTCGTTCTGTAATTTTATTTTGAAAATTCAATAAAAACAGAGTTAAAAAACATGTATGGTATCTGGAATAGATGAAGATGAAAGGGCTGTGAACAACTCTAATGTCATCAGGCTGCTTTTTGGATTCTGCTCTCTTTAGCAACATGTGAAATAGCAAAAGTGGGGTTTTGTTTTGCAATCTTAAGAAATCGAAACTCAAATTGTTCAAATTAGTAGAGACCTGCAAAGTTTAGTCAATTCAACTTGAGGTTGATCTGCAGCAGATTGAGCCTCTTCTCATTAGTGGCTGGCCTTCGAGGTTCTGTTAAAAGCTTTCCTTAAAATGAAAATTACTACTTCATAGAATCCTGGGGAGATAACATTTTCCCTGACAATCTCCAAGCAATCCAATTTAACTTGAGTTTAGACCACTATCTCTGCTGTTAGTGGCTATCCACTAGCTCGGCACATTTGCGCTGGGTTTAGCAGATAACAAAGAGCAGGATGAAGTTGAAGAGAAGAACAACCCTTGGAAATGTTGAGGGCTGCCTTCTTCTCCTTGCTAGTGAGGAAATACTTTAAGAAAAAGAAAAACATTTTGTGATAGGTATACAAATTTCAAAGTTGTGGCACCATGTACCTAATGTTTCATTTATAACATTTACATTTTATTAATATACATTAAAATCAAACCAAAACAAAAAAAAACAATGAAAAAACTAAAATTTTACACACAGTGAAGGTTGCTATAATCTCCAATCAAATTCTATGATACCACTAGACACAGTGGGATGAGGATATTTTGTTAATATTCTTAATAATTAATATAGAGAAAAAAGGGACTTTTTTGTATTTTCTTACTCTAATTGAATATATTTCTACCTGCCAATGGAGTACATCCTTACTTAACCGATGCCCCCATTCCTCGGCGGCTCTCCCTTTTCCTCACCCTCACTTTCCTTCCTCAGGTATAGTCAATTGGGTCTCATAGAAAAAAATATTATAATATACGAAACCACCCACTCAAAAACTCAGTGCACACTGATAACTAATCCCCTAGACAGATGAGGAAATGTACCACATTACTTAATTCTTCATTTCATAGGAGCTTAAGCATAGGTTATATATATTTCTCAACTCTCCTTTAATCCACTTAAGTTGCTCCTACCTGGCAATGGAGTACATCCTTATTTTTTTTATGCCCCCATTCCTCGGCAGCTCACCCTTATATGCCCTATAATCCCTATCAATTTTTTGGGGAATTTTTAAGTATGGAAAAATTGATAGAAAATCACTTACCTGTTATTATTGAGAGGTGCTCTGAGATATTCTAAATATTCATGTCAAAAGAATCTCAATCTCATCTCGACACGTTTCTCTCCACCCTGATAGTGGATGGAGGTCATCAGGAGATTTAAACAAATAGCATAATAGCCTCCTAAAAGAAATTTTGTCAGAGTCAGATTTTCAGAAATAAACAACTTTTTTAGTAACTTAATCAATCAGAAAATGTCCCCCAAAGTATTCCCCAGGCTCCATCTTAATAAATCAAAAAATGATGATGAGAAAGCCCATACAGCAATCTATCTTGCCTACATACAAAGCAGCCCTTACCTTAGATGTTGTTACCCTCAGGGATCAAAATAGTATGATACACTGCAGTCAAGTGACGAGGGTTTAAATAGTATCAGTCCCTCGCCTGAGGTCCATGTGACCCACTCCTGTCGCCTTATTGGTAGACAGCTTGTTTTTTACAAATCTATATTTCTACTCCCAAAGTTAATTATAGATCTTTCTTTCACTTTCCTTATATGCATCACTACTCATAGATCCTCACAGCATTTAATGGACATAAAGAAAATCAGCCAAAAAGCGCAAATCGCTACCCGGAAGTATTACTGGAACGCAGCTCCAGATCAGGCCTTAGTTTATGCAGGAGCAGGACAGTGAGACGCATTATGCGTTCCACGTCTCGCGCATGTGCATTAGGCTCATCTATCTGGCGATAAAACTACGTGGGGCGTTCTTAGAGCTGCGCAAGCGCATTTAAATAATTCAGGGACTTAGATCATGCTTAATCCCCTATTACAATGCGATGCTACTCGTGCATGCACCACTGTTTGATCCGTCCTCCTGGGTATCGTTTGCATATATTTAACATAAATGGCTTCATAGCCTCAAGTAGTAATGGGAATTTTAGAAATATTTAAATATTGCAAATAATTTCAAATTTTATTCATTTTTATTATTTATTTAAGCTATATTATCAGATAAAAATTAGTTCTAGCTAGAGGCCCACATTTTCTGCCTCTAGGTTAGTTATTGGCCATATTTCATTTCACAATATATTAAATTGATTTATTTTATATTATAATATTAAAGGAATTTAATCCTTATCTATCCCAAGTCTTTCTCAAAAATATTCAAGGGCTTTTGGAGGGCATCCTTAGTATCACATGGGGCCCGGGACTCCCTGGGGGACAGTCTCTGATTATCAATAACTTAAATTTTAATAATTGGGGTGATCAAATTCAGATCAATACATCCTAGTCAGGTGAATTTAAAAACCTCTCCCAACAGGTATAAGAAAGACAAAAACTTCTTCTCCTACAGCAATCAAATCATAGAAAACAATTAAAAGTTAGCTCTTAATTTAGCCCAGGGCAGACTGATTAAAAGTGGTAAATCCACTTACATTCCTTTTGGAGTAGGACTTTATTCCAGTCCCCTTTTCTTGGTGATGGGGACACTTGTTCAATTACCCTGAAGTTTATACTGTGTAAGCCCCCTCCATGAACCAGTCGCACATGTTTAGACACTGGGGTATGCCTAGCGTTCCGAATGTCCCCGAAATGTTCACCCATCCATTTACGTAGCCGTCTCTTTGTTTTCCCTATATAGTTCATAGGGCAACTACAAGTAATTAGATAGATTACTCCTTCAGAGCTACAGTTAGCAAATTCCCGTACCTGGTAGGTTTTTCCAATACTCGCACTTGTCACTTCCTTACTTTGAATAATCCATCTACAGAATTTGTAATGTTCACATTTAAATGTCCCCGTCACTTTTCTTTCTAGCCATGTTCCCATGACTCTTGGGGCTTGATAAAAGCTATGGATTAACCGATCTTTTAGTGCTTTTTAGTCCAGGAACAGATTTGCATATGATGGAGCGCATGAGCACCCCATCGCAGTGCCCCTGAGCTGGTGATAATATTTCTTGTCAAATAAAAAGAAATTATGGGTCAACACGTATTCTAAAAGGTCCAGGATGAAAAGATTATGTTTTTCAAATTGTGTACCTCTTGTCTCAAGAATATATCTGACTGCCCTTATCCCTTTATCATGTGGGATGTAACTATAAAACGATTCCACGTTTATGGATGCAAAAAATGTTCCATCATCCATAACAATTCCATCGATTTTACTCAAGAGTATCGCTTAGATATGAGGATAAGGACATCACGAATGGTCTTAGGACAGTATCCAAATATACACCCCCATTCTGCGTCAAATAATTAATCCCAGCCACAATTGGATGCCACTTTAAGGGGGATGTTCCTTTGTGAATTTTTGGGAGTGCGTAGAATGTGGGTGTAGTCGGGAACGTATGGATTATGAATTCCATTTCATTTTTTTATATTAATTTCTGCTCAAAGGCTGTCATAATAATCACATTCAGAGATTCGGAAAAGACTTCTGTAGGGTCTTTCTTTAGGACACAGTAATTGTCCCTTTGTCCCAAAATATTCAGACACATTGATTGATATTTGTCATGGTCCAATAAAACGATGTTACCTCCTTTTGTCTGAAGGTTTCACTACAACACTGGTGTTATTGGTTAAAGTCACCAGGGCATCTATTTCTTGTTTTGTTAAATTAGCAGAACCAGTGTGTTTTGATAGACATAGTTACGAGAGGTCGTCCCTTGTTCACCACTTTCATAAAGATGTCTACACTATCCAAATCACCCCTAGGCAGTGATTTAGTGCTTTTATTTTTGTGTTGTGAACGGACCTGTTCCTGGTTCCCTAACATTTTCTGCCTGGAGGTCAAAAAGTACATAAAAAATCTCCCTATCTTCAGGAAATACCCCTCAGTTTGCTTCTGTCTTCGCCTCATTTCTGCTTGTTCTATGTCACCTTAGAACTTTATGTTTCTTTCCAATTTCTCAACTACCTGCTCCCAACTGCATACTCTCATACTCCTAGTAGAGTTAGGACGTATGCTTGGCAGAGGATCTACCTCATATTACAAGGGGTAGTGTCACAATTAAAAAAAAAAAAAATCCTTATGACATCATTTACTGCGTTGCACCTCACACTTATCTCTCTTCCACACAATAACAGAAGTCAACAACAGTCAGTCCTCATCTCCCCAAATTTGTGACTGTTCATCTTCATCCTAGAGCTATGCATCTTACCACTAAACCAAGCTAAACAGCGCCCAGAGCCAATAAAATGAAAATCGCAGAACTGAGATAGAATTCGTGATCTGAAATGGGAGGCGATTATCTGTATGTCATTATTATGTGAAAAACCATATACTTTAATTATATGTGCATCAGGTGCAGGGGTATATTTCATATAAGAAAAAACAAGAAAGCCAGCTAAACTCACATGTACTATAAAATGTTGACTGCATTAAAAATTCCAAACTGTACTATAATAAATTTGAGATTTTTGGCAAAAAATTGCAATTTCTTGAGCTACCCCGCCACGTCACGGCAAATCTCTTTGGGGCAGTCCTACTCTAAAATATTTTGTATTTAAAATATGTCATACGGCCTTACATATGAAAAAGTAGAAATGTTTATAGCAGCACTTACCTGGTGCTTTTCAATTCCATACCCATGACTGAATCATGGCTGTGGGCGGGACAGGCCCAAGCAAATGCTGCATGAAATAAATAGCCTATGGACAGGGCTTGATGGCTGAATGTGACCAGCACCAATTGCCAAAATCAAGACAGGTGGAAAAACAAACCAAATTGGAGGTGCACGTCAAGGTGGGGGTCAGCCACCGACCAATTCAACAAAAAAAAAAAGGAAGGCTGGTAAACTCAAAATGGCATGTATTATAAGATGTGCACTGCACTAAAAATTCCAAACTGTACTATTATAAATTGAGTTTTTTGGGAAAAAAATTGCAATTTCTTGAGCTACCCCACCACGTCACGGCAAATCTCTTTGGGGCAGTCCCACTCTAAAATATTTTGTATTTAAAATTTGCCATACGGCCTCACATATGAAAAAGTAGAACTGTTTATAGTAAATTTTAAAATAGTACAGTTTTGAATTTTAGTGCAGTGCACATCTTATAATACATGCCATTTTTGCGTTCAGTTTTTTGTTGTTTCTTCATTGGTCGGTGGCTGACTCCCACCTTGCCGTGCACCTCCAATTTGGTTTGTTTTTCCATCTGTCTTGATTTTGGCAATTGGTGGCTGTTCACATTCAGCCATCAAGCTCTCTCCGCAAGCTATTTAATTCATGCAGCATTTGCTTGGGCCTGTCCCGCCCACAGCCTTGATTCAGTCATGGGTACGGGATTGAAAAGCACCAAGTAAGTGCTCCTTTAAGCAGTTCTACTTTTCCATATGTGAGGCCGTATGGCACATTTTAAATGTAAAATATTTTAGAGTAGGACTGCCCAAAGAGATTTGCCGTGACGTGGCAGGGTAGCTGAAGAAATTGCAATTTTTTGCCAAAAATCTCAAATTTTAAAATAGTACAGTTTGGAATTTTAGTGCAGTGCACATCTTATAATACAAGCCATTTTTGAGTTGAGCTGGCTTTTTTTGTTTTTTCTTCAGTATATTTCATAAAGTGCAATATCAGTCTAAGGCTGAATTCGAATGTTGTATATCACAGATTGGCCATGGATCTACTGACCCAAACTCAACAGGCTCATACAGTTGAAACCATAAGTTTCCATCCACTATCTAAAAAGACACATACAAATGTTTTTATCACTATCTGACATGAAATAAGAATAAACCTTTCCCGTCTTAGGTCAATTAGGAATCAAAATTATTTATATTTACCAAAACCCAGAATAATGAAAGAGAGAATGTTTTAAGGCATTTTCACTACTTTCTGCAAAGTCAAAAAGTTTACATCCATTCATTAGTATTTTATACCATTGCACTTAAACTGTATAACCTGGGTCAAACATTTTGAATATCCTTCCTCAGGTTTTTCACAATAGTTGATAGGAATTTGGGCCCATTCCTCCTGACAGAACTGGTGTAACTGAGCTGTTTGTAGGTCGACTAGCATCACACCTGGCTTTTCAGCTTTGCCCATAAATTTTCAATAGGATTGGGATCAGGGCATTGTTATGGACACTTCAAAACATTGACTTTGTTATCCTTAAGCCACTTTGTAACCAGTTTGGCAGTATGCTTCTGGTCATTGTCCATTTGGAAGACCCATTTCTGTCCAAGCTTTAAGTTCCTGGCTTATGTCTTGAGATGTTGCTTCAGTATTGCCACATAATCTTTCCTCATGATGATCATCTATTTTGTGAAGTGCACCAGTCCTTCCTGCAGCAAAAAAAACCCCACAACATGATGCTGGCACCCATTTTTCACAGTTGGGAAGGTATTCTTTGGCTTCAAAGCGTCTCCCTTATTCCTCCAAATGTAACGATGGTCATTAGGGTCAAAAAGTACAATTTAGTTTCATCAGACCACAGGACATGTCTCCAAAAATTAAGGTCTTTGTTCCTGTGTGCATTTGCAATCATTAATCTGACATTTTTATGTTTCTTTTGGAGTAATGGCTTCTTCCTGGCAGAGTGGCCTTTCAACCCTTGTTGATACAGTACTTATTTCACTGTGGATATTGACACAATTTTACCAGCTTCCACCAGCATCTTCACAAGGTCTTTTGCTTTTGTTCTCGGGTTGATATGCACATGTCTGACCGAAGCATGTTCATCTCTGGTACAGAGGAACCCGTCTCCTTCCTGAGTGTTATGATGGCTGGACATTCCCATCTTGTTTGCACTTGCGTATAATTGTTTGCACAGATGAATGAGGCACCTACAGGTATCTGGAAATTGCACCCAAGGATGAACCAGACTTGTGCAGGACCACGATTCTCTTCCTGAGATCTTGGCTGATTTCATTTGACTTTCCCATGATGCTACAAAAAGAAGCAGTGTGTTTCAAGTGTGCATTAAAATACATCCACAGGTGCATCTCTAATTAACTCAGATGTTGCCAATAAACCTATCAGAAGCTTCCAAAGACATGACACCATCACTTGGGCTGTCCCTTATTGTTTAAAGGCATAGCACTCTTAGTGTATATAAACTTTGACATTCCAGAAAGTAATAAAAATGCCTTAAAACATTCTCTCTCTCTCTCATTATTCTGACATTTGGCAAATATTAATAGTTTTGATAATCCTAATTGACCTAAAACGGAAAAGGTTTATACTGATTTCATGTCATATAGTGAGAAAAACTTGCATATGCTTGTAGACTGTGAGCCCTCGCAGGCAGGGACCTCTATCCTTCTGTACCAGTCTGTGGCTTGTATTGTTTATGATTATTGTACTATTATGTATACCCCTTTCACATGTAAAGCGCCATGGAATAAATGGTGCTATAATAATAATAAATAATAATAATAATTTGTGTCTTTTTAGATAGTGGATGGAAACGTCTGGTTTCAACTATATACAGTCCCTGACAGAAGTTCTGTTGCTTATCCATGTTATGTAAATAAAAGCTTATAACCTGACTTTAAATTCATCCATTGGTTTCATAAATTACTCTTTTGAAAGCAGAAACCCTCCCAAATTTGGATTAGGTTATGAAATTAAAGTTGCTGCAAAGCTGAAATATTGATCATTTAATGAACACAGAAAGGTCAGATTTTGGCAAGACAAATGTTTTGTCGCCTTGTCATATAATGCATCCAATCCTAGTTTACATCCTCACCTGTGCTTACTAAATGATCGGTTAATTAGTGGGTGTGTATAAAAAGAAACCCAGCACCCCAGACCTTCATTTGAACTGCAACTTGACCTCTGACAACATGCCAAAAATCCACCCTGCGACCAAAGCCTTGATTATCAAAAGGCTGAAGAACAGATCCACTGCAGAGGTGGCTGGCACCTTTAATGTGTCTCAGTGTCAAGTACAAAGAATTAAAAAAAGATTTGAAGAGACTGGAGATGTTTTTGGCAAGCCCAGGTCCGTCCGGCAGACCCCACAAGACAACTGCTCAGAAGGAACATTTGTTGGTTAGAAAATCCAAAGCCAGCCCCTCTTCCACTGCAGCAGAGCTCCAAAAGACCTGGTCACCTCAAGTCCCTGTGTCAACTAGAACAGTTTGTAGGATTCTGTCTCGAAATCGCTTCCATGGTCAAATCAGTGCCCAGAAGCCAGCACTAAACAAAAGGCAATTAAAAAACCATGTGGCATTTGCCAAGTCCCACAGCCTGCTAAAGAGATGGATGCTGGAAAAGTGGCAGAAGGTGGATTTCTCTGATGAGTTTTCAGTTGAATTACACCACAGCTGCCGCAAATACTGCAGGAGACCTACTGGAACCTGCATGGATCCAGAAAATAGTTAAGTTAGGTTGTGGAAAGATCATGGCCTGGGGTTACATTCCGTATGGGAATGTGCAAAACATTTGCAAGGTGGAAGGCAATATCAATAGCTTCAAATATAAAGATGTATTAGCTACCTCTTACATTCCCAATCATAAAAGTGGTCAAATTCTGCAGTAGAATGGTGCTCCATCTCATACATCCATCTCTACAACAAAGTTCCTCCTGGCAAAGAAGATCAAGGTGCTCAAGGACTGGCCAGCCCAGTCACCAGACATGAACCTCATTGAGCATGTTTGGGGTAGGATGAAAGAGGAAGCTTGGAAGAAAAAAACAAAGAATCTAGATGAACTCTGGGAGGCATGTAAGACTGCATTCTTTGCTATTCCTGATGACTTCATCAATAAATTGTATGAATCATTGTTGAACCACATGAATGCAGTCCTTCAAGCTCATGGAAGTCTAATAGCACCACAACTTCATTCACCAATATTATGCAACACATCTTTGTATTAGAAGTTAATTATTTGTTTGAATTTCACATTACTTTCGGTGGGCGACAAAACATTTGTCTTGCCAAAATCTGACCTTTCTGTGTTGAATAAATAAGCAATATTTCAGCTTTGCAGCAACTTTATTTTCATAACCTAAACCAAATTTGGGAGGGTTTCAGCTTTCAAAGGAGTAATTTATAAAACCAATGGATGAATTTAAAGTCAGGTTATAAGCTTTTATTTACATAACATGGATAAACGACAGAACCTCTGTCAGGGACTGTATGCCTATGCGGTGCTCGAGTTTGGGTCAGGAGACCTGTGGCCAGTCTGAATTCAGCCTCAACCTATATTCAGACAAATGAAAAAACATCCAATTTCCATCCAGAAAAATCAGACAATTTTCATCTATTTTGTCATCTGTGTGCCATTCGGATGTCCATTTTATATGTCCGTGTGATATCCATATTAATAAAGAAAAGTTTAAAATGTACCTGAGCAAATACAGTTTTACTATGTTAACAACATTGTATCCCATAAAATCGGATGCAATATGGATGATCCATATGGGATAGAGTTGAATAGATGAGTTTCATCTAAAGTATAGAAGAAAATAGTGCATTCTTTGGTTTTTTTTTTCACACAGATACTCTGTTACAGTCTGTGAAAAAACGTCATCTGAATAGTCTGTTCAGTAGCATTGCTCCAAGTGCTGTCAGTGTGCTATCTGATTTTAGTTCAGACATCACGCATTTGCATATCCTCATCTGAATGATCAGGTCAGATCAAAAACTTTTATGTCCCTGTTTTTTTTTTCTGGACTATTTGGTCCGCAAAAAAAACTATAGACTTGTGAACAGTCCCATGAATTACGGTATAATTGTACATGTTCTATGTGTGATAAACACAGATAGCACATACACATGACCCATGAAAGAGGCCTGAAAAAGGTTGAGAACCACTGGTTTACATCTTTGTTGACATCTTGAGGTAGAAGATCAGGGTCGTGTTCAATGTCTGTTCTTTGCAACTTAAAAAGTGAGTGAAAATCACACCCTGACAGAATGGAAGGACTGCTATGGCTTCTGCTTTCTTCAGTTTGATTTTGTTTAGGACTGGAGGGACTGGAGGAAAGACAAACGAAAATGTTGCCCTGAGGAATGGAATGGCCGTTTACTGACCATGGTCGATCCAACTTTTGAAATGAACGGAACTTTTGGATTTTTTTTTTTATTCAGATATGGTGACATTGCCTCAATATTTAGAACTCCTATTTTGCTGTTGATTTGAAAGAATATTAACTTTTTGAGACTCCATTCCCGCAGATTAATTTTGTTGTGACTCAATAAATCTGCCCTTGAATATAGACTTCTAATATAATACAACAATGCAATGTTGTAAGGTTGAATGGTTCTAGACTTTTGCAACAGAAGTGATCAAAACTAGTTTCACTACCCTCAACTCCAAGATGTTGGAATAAAGACTTTCTTCTTCCCTGAATCCATTTATTGACATAGAAACCCCAACCCGAGATTGAATTATCTAATTATGAGAATCACTGGTTGATAATAAACTAAAGACCTGCGCTTTATCAGCAGAACCTAAGTTAACCCCCAAGAAAGAGTGGGGAAACATCATTAGATTGTACAGAGCAGGAGTGAGCAAAATGTGGCCCATGGACCACATCTGGCCCCATAGCAGTTTCAGTCCGGCCAGTGAACCAAGACCACTAAAGAGCTGAAAACAGTGGCTCTTGGGCCACACCATGCCCTCTGCCGCCATGTCTCGATATGGACACTATTTGCATCCTCAGGATGCAGACAGTGGTGAGTACATTGGCGGAGGATGGACTAGTCAGCGGTATCTTACATCTTCAATTTGTTTTTTCTATGTATGGGAGATGTGTGGCTGTACATTTAAGGGATATGTTGGGGCTCATAATGTATATAGAAGAGCTATGTAGGGCCTCATACTTTATATAAGAAGGCTATGTGGCGACCCATACTGTGTATAACAAGACTATGTGGGGCTCATACAGTTTATAGAGGACTATGTCAGGGAGCAAACTGCATATAAGGAGACAATTTGAGGGCTCATACAGTGTATAAAGAAGCTATGTGGGTGGCTCATACTGTATATAAGGAGCAATGTGATGGTTTCATACGGTATATGGGGAATGTCAGCGTGTTTAATTCTGCTCAATATTAAGTGATACTATTAATATAATATACAAAAAAATAATAATTAATATTGAGCAAAATTAATTTCAACCTATTGTTTCGGACGTCCACAGCAGTGTCTCATATAGCCCATCGGGAAAATTAAATGCTCACCACTGGTCTAGAGCCATTGGATTCCTGTTTGAATGTGACAAAATGCTATATTGAAGTTAACAGAAGAAGGGTTTGGGCCGTGTACCACATCTAGGGCTGATGTTAATGCTTTATTGCATATCTGATGGAAACTTGATTGTTGGGACTGCAATAAGAGCCCAATTAGATATCAGCAGATTGAGTATCAGACCCAGGTGGGATAGTAGCTCCTGTCTGGAAGATGCAATCACCAGCCAATTGTCGATTTACGATGCGACAAACACTCCTTGCATCCCGAGGGCAGTAGAAATTTCTTCTGTGACCTTGATGAAAACCCTTGATGCCACTGAAATGTCAAATATAAGATATTTTCTTCTCCCTCTGAATTGCTATCCGAAGTTATTTCTGGTGAGTTGGAAGGATGGGTATATAATGGTAAGAAATTTGAATATCTATTGTAGCAAGGAAATCTTCCCTCTACAAAATGTAGATTACTGAATTAATTCATTCCATATTGAACATTTTGTTTTCTAAAAATCTGTTCACACAAGGTCTATTTTTTTCCTGGCTTGAGAATTATAAAAATAGCAACAAAAAGAGGACAGTGTCCTCCAAAAATTAAGTATTACTCACAGCAAGTTGGGCTGCAGTGTGTACATCACCCAGGCCAAAAGCTAATGCTCTACCAGGATACAGCTAAACCCCCACTAATGTGGAAGCATCACAGGTGCAGGAGAAGCAGATCTCACACAGACCTCCATGGAATGGAGGGGAGGTGAATGCTAGATGATAAAACTGCACACTAGTGGCTTTCATAGAGCGCTGTTCACATGCAGATAGCACAGTCAGAAACTCGCAGCCTATTAGGTGACGCCCTTCTATTAGATCAGGCGGGCTGCCAAGCCGTACCCCACTGTGTATCATGCACGGACAGACACTCTACAATGCAAGGCCCAACAGAAAGGGGCCTGGCTGTATCCTGTACAAACAAAAAAATATAACGTTTTTGTTGGTATTTATGGCCATAAAACGTAAGCCTACACCCTCGTCACGGGACCTCATGTGTGTAGGTCCCTACACTAAATATAAAAATAGCAACAAAAAGAGGACAATGTCCTCCAAAAATTAAGTATTACTCACAGTAAGTTGGGCTGCAGTGTGTACATCGCCCAGGCCAAAATCTAATGCTCTACCAGGATACAGCTAAACCCCCACTAATGTGGAAGCATCACAGGTGCAGGAGAAGCAGATCACACACACACCTCCATGGAATGGAGGGGAGGCGAATGCTAGATGATAAAACTCCACACTAGTGGCTTGCATAGAGCGCTGTTCACATGCAGATGGCACAGTCACAAACCCGCAGCCTATTAGGTGACGCCTTTTGTTTGTACAGGAAACAGCCAGGCCCCTTTCTGTTGGGCCTTGCATTGTAGAGTGTCTGTCCGTGTATGATACACAGTGGGGTACGGCTTGGCAGCCCGCCTGATCTAATAGAAGGGCATCACCTAATAGGCTGCAGGTTTGTGACTGTGCCATCTGCATGTGAACAGCGCTCTATGCAAGCCACTAGTGTGCAGTTTTATCATCTAGCATTCGCCTCCCCTCCATTCCATGGAGGTGTGTGTGTGATTTGCTTCTCCTGCACCTGTAATGCTTCCACATTAGTGGGGGTTTAGCTGTATCCTGGTAGAGCATTAGCTTTTGGCCTGGGCGATGTACACACTGCAGCCCAACTTGCTGTGAGTATGGCTTGAGAATTAGGAACACTCTGGAGTATACTCCTAACTGAATTTGAAAATTGGGACCAGGTTCCTATGCATCATTATGAATACATTTCTGAATGAGTTGCCTGACGATAGGGTTTTTGCTAAGATTTACAAAGTAGCAGTCTGGTGGAAAGTACTTCAGCTCCAAGGATTAGCTTCTATGTATCATTGAAGATACTCATGCATCTGAGTAAGTGTTTAACCACATGGGATGAAAGTTGGCTAACCTTCATCTGACCGCATACGATTTGGTATTATAAGTCAGCAGTTTTGCGATAGGGTAGCTTAGAAGTCTGAGTCAGGTTTCAACTAACCTGCTTTCAACCTAGAAATCAGGAGGCTGAATGACTGTTCTGGTCGCATGTTCTCAAATCAGCAGACATAGTATGGACAGAAGTGCTGGTCAATTTGTGAGGAAAGCTGCGCTAAGAGAAAGTTGGCTGACGCATTTAACTGTTTTTAAACAGTGATGGAGCTCGATCTTTGTACACAAATATAGGCCATCAGTGGCATTGCTGGCCCCGAATCTCCAGTGACCTCGACATTGAACTATGTCCGCATCAACATGCAGCCGCTACACGTCATCACACTACGTTTCACAGGGCTGGCCCGGGCCGTGCAGTGAGCTGAGCAGCAGGCAGGAGGGGGGGCCCCGACGGACACGCTGACTGCCCGGGCCCCTCCCCTTTCATTCCTCTGCTCACCGGGCAGGCCCCAGGGGCAGGGGGCATGGACGTTGACAAATGTAGTGTGACGTGTCAACGTGCACGCCACCTGCCCCTGGGGCCCGCCCGGTGAGCAGAGGAATGAAAGGGGAGGGGCCTGTCAGCGTGCCCGGGCCCCCCTCCTGCCTGCTGCTCACCGGGCCCGCTACAGGAGTTCCAGGAGTAATGCCCGGATGGCGGCCCTGCCTGCACACTCCAATACTGGCCGGCATTACGCATGTTCTTAGTGTACACATCGCGTCACTGACAATGATTCGCCAGACCTGTTCCCTGCACTGATGCACACCATGTAGGAGGATCCTCAATGAATGTCATCAGGATCAGCGCTCAGTGTCGCTGGATAAATAGATCGCCATTCATCATCCTTAGCCACCTAACAAGCCAGACGTAGATGCGGGAGCACCCTCTACACATTTACCATTAAGGCTATGTGCGCACGTCTGTGTTCTGCCGTGACAAATATTCTGCAGCGTTTTGTCACTGCATGTGCGTTTCAAAACGCAGCCGAAAAGCTGCACTTTGGAAGTATTTTGAATGCGGAATGGATGCAGAATTCATGCGTTCTGGATGCTTGCTCTGCTATAGACAGAGTGGGAAAAGCATCCAAAACACACAAAAGTGGTGACATTTTTTTTTTTTAGAACGCAGTGATTCGGCCACAAATTTCAGCATGCAAATCACTGTGTTCTAAAACACAACGTGCGCATGGAATTTGCACAAGTTAAATAGACTTTGCTGCGGACGCAGAACGAATGCGTTTACGCTGCAGAGCTAGACATAGCGTAAATGCATGCAATACGCACACGTGCGCACACAGCCTAAAGGGACTCTGTCAGCAGGTTTTAGCTATGTAATCTAAAGACAGCATGCTGTAAAAGTTAACATTCAGATTACAACCAGAGGTCTCTTATCTCAAAGTGTTTTTTTGTTTACCTGCAATGTTAGCTTAAGCCTCCTAGCTTTATGATTAGTGTGAATGAGGAGCAAGTGAGATTAAGGGGTGCTTCACACACAGCGAGATCGCTACTGAGATCGCTGCTGAGTCACGGTTTTTGTGACCTCATTAGCGATCTCGCTGTGTGTGACACTGAGCAGCGATCTGGCCCCTGCTGTGAGATCGCTGCACGTTATACACAGCCCTGGTTAGTTTTTTTATTGTTGCTCTGCCGCTGATAAGCACACATCGCTGTGTGTGACAGCGAGAGAGCAACAATCCTGAATGTGCAGGGAGCAGGAGCCGGCGTCTGACAGCCTGAGGTAAACTGTAACCAAGTTAAACATCGGGTAACCAAGGTGGTTACCCGATATTTACCTTCGTTACCAGCCTCTGCAGCTCTCACGCTGCCAGTGCCGGCTCCTGCTCCCTGCACACGCTAAGCTAAGCGGTGTGCGCTGGTAACTAAGGTAAACATCGGGTAACCATACCCGATGTTTACATTAGTTACCAGTGTCCGCAGCTTCCAGACGCCGGCTCCGTGCAAGCGCAGCGTCGCTTGCACGTCGCTGCTGGCTGGGGGCTGGTCACTGGTCGCTGGTGAGATCTGCCTGTTTGACAGCTCACCAGCGACCATGTAGCGATGCAGCAGCGATCCTGACCAGGTCAGATCGATGGTCGGATCGCTGCTGCATCGCTAAAGTGTGAAGGTACCCCAAGTCCGACTCTGCTCCCTTCTGTGATTAGCAGCTTCTGTCTATAGAAATGTACACTGAAAGCTTGATGTGCTCTGATACATTCAAAAATAAAGTCTTTGATTATATTAGAATGGCTGCACCCAGTAAACTAAGTGATACATCATTAGATTCAGGATCTCTTTGCCTACATCATGTTGATCTCAGATGAGGCAGCAAAAACCTGACAGATTCCCTTTAGGCTATGTGCCCACGTAGCGTATTTTCATGCAGTTACGCTGCGATCTGCACTGCAGTGTAACTGCATGCGTCCTGCGTCCCCAGCACAATCTATGAAGATTGTGCCTAATCCATGCCCACGTGGCGTATTAGAGCGCAGAGATTTGGCTTCTGCCGAAGCGCTGCGTTCTAAAAAGCAACATGTTACTTCTTTCGTGCGCTTTGGATGCAGGTCCCTGCTCTGTCTATGGGAGGGGCTGAATCCAGAGCGCATGAAATCGGCTTTTCATTACGGACTGTTTCTGCAGCGATTTGAAGCGCACGTGTGCTGTTCAAACCGCTGCAGAAATTTCTGCAGGGACAGAACGCAACGTGGGCATATAGCCTTAAGGTAATCCTCACTGGCCATGTATGTTAATTTTATTTAAACTATACTAAGAATCACTAAGCCAATTTCAGTGCTGTCCTCCTATACTACAAAGAGAGTAGCGTCTAGCTCTTATTAATATCCTTACACGTACCTAGAACAGTATGTGTGGTTCTACTTTATATGCCAACTCCCATCATGTAGCATTATAATCCTAAAGTTCTATTTATGTGTCATTTTCTTATAGAAAAACTTAAGCCGCTTCTTGTTAAATATGCTTTTGCTTGCTACCTCTATGATCGTGCCTGACGTTATCTGTTAATATTGTATAAATCTTGTGCACATTACTGTATTTTTTTCAATTATATAACTATGTAATTTATGGTTTTAGTTTTTTTTTTAGCAACATTCTGAACAAGATCCAGGAGTCAAAACGTCCCTTATGGTCGCAATTCGCCTGCACGTTATTCTGTCCATCATATGTCTGTACAATATGATCACAAATACTTGCATCTTCAATCTGAGCGTGCGATTACATTTTCTACTTCTTCAGTGAGGCAGAGCAGATCTGTGAGTTTTATCTCAGCTCTAATGGGACTGAGGAAAAAAAATCACAGCATGCAGTGATTGTATGAGTATATTGGACCAAACTCCCCAATGATCATCCATACGCCGTCCATTTTTTACAAATACATTACCATTCTGTAGCATAGGACACTGTAAATGATTGTAGAATAATAGTTACTTAGAAGAAAAAAAACCGCATGGTATACAAGATTTCATATGGAAACTAGGTGAGAAAATAAATATAAAAAAAAAAAAATTGCACTCTCGCGTTGCACACGGATTACCATACAAACAGCACTCGTCCTATGATCCTGGATGAAAATTGGTCAGATTTTGCATACGCTAGTGTGACTCCAGCCTTATACATTTGTCGTGCAGGTAAATAATGTGATCTGCAATGACGTTTGGGTAGGTTGTAAAATAACTAAATCTAGGGGTCAGTATTACCACTTTTACGGCACACAAATGAGGCATTTTACAATGTAAGGCTGGAGTCAAACTGGCGTATGCAAAATCGATACGATTTTCATCCAGGAGAGTAGGATGAGTGTGGTCCGTATGGTAATCAGTGTGCGATACAAGTGCAATGCGAGTTTCTTTTTTTTTTCTTAGCAACTATTATTCTACAATCATTTACAAGACCATTTACAGTGACCTATGCTACAGAAATGTAATGCATGTGTAAAAAACGGATGGCACACTGATGCATGTGTAAAAAACGGATGGCACACTGATGCATGTGTAAAAAACGGATGGCACACTGATGATTCATATGCCTTTTTTTTCTTGCACGCATAGACTTGCATTGGCAAGTCTCGTCCGATTTACGTGTGCAATCGCAGCATGCTGCAATTTTTTTCCTCAGTCCGATTAGAGCTGAGGAAAAACACAGATTTGCTCTGTCTCATTGACTAACATTGGTCCGAGTACACTGCAAGATTCTCACAAATTGCACTCGTCCGATTCATATGCTAGTGTGACTCCAGCCTAAGGGGCACAGTGGTGGGTATTATTATGTGGGGCAGTAAGAAGTGCACAGTTATTGTGCCGCTCATAATGTGCATAGGGACACACATGGCATCAGCGGCTCAGCCAGGGGTATCAGCAGGATGAAGAGTTTGTGCAGATTTTGAATAATACTAGTAATGTGATAAGTCAGATGTGTGTGTTGTAATCTCTTCAGATGAGTCGTGGCTAGAAGAAGTTATGTAGGTCTGGGCCACATTGGAAGACGGGAAAAGTGAACGACTACATCAGAAAGAACGTCACCTGTAAGTCACCATCTATAACTGTACTGTAATCTCTTACATGTTCTGCAGGACTATCTACCACTATATGGTCCCCATATGGAAAATAATATCAGTGTTGGTCTTTGTATAGGGATTTAATTTTCAGTAACAGCGGGGTCATCTGCTGAGTTTACCTTTAAATCCAAGTTTTGGCGGGCATCACCATAGTTTGTAAACATGGTTAACCGGATAGTGGCCTACTCAGAAGTTTTGCTCCCCCTAGCTACAACTCTGGGTAGACGGAGACACTTTGCACTTCCTCCTGGTCTATTTCTCGGCGATGTCCTATCTTTTTAGACATGTTCAAAAGTGCAGTTGTCGCGGGCGGAGGAGGGGGCGCCGCGCTCTCCCACTGCTGCTCGGGTCCGGCTGCCGCGGCTGCTGCGGCCTGCTGCTGCTCTGTGGCTCGAGCGGTGGGCCGGATCCCGGGGACTCTAGCGGCGCTCCTCGCCCGTGAGTGAAAGGGGGTTGTTTTTGGGTGTGGGGGTTGTTTATTGTCCGTGACGCCACCCACGGTTGTGGTGATTTGTTAGCACCACCGCTGCTCCGTATGGGGTTCCCGGGAAGGATGGTATGGAGCAGCCAGTTGTTGTGTTGCCCCTCCGTGGGTAGGGGTTGGTGATCCCGGGGCCCAGTGAAGAGGTGGGGGATGCAGGGACGCGGGGGCAGCGCCGTGCCTTGCGGCACTGTGGTACTCACTCAGCCTGAGACGTTGACACAGTTTTTCGGTAAACCACACGGCTGGAAAGACGGTTCCCACGGACGGCTGCACTTGCTTTCCCAGTAGGTGACGGTGACGTCCCTTTGACCTGCACCCTATGTTTCGTTGTTGGTAGCGATGGGTTCCCACCGGTAACCCACTCCCCGACTTGGATATGTGCCAGAGGAGCCCTACTTTGCCCGCAGGCGCTGGCCCTGAGAGACTGGTGCCCTGGCGGTGGCGGTGTCTCTCCGTTACGGTCGGACTGTTGCCTTCAATCGGGACTTGGCTGTTTGGAGACAGACGTCCCCTTCACTGACGGATTTGGTAAACTATGGCGACTCCTAGCCTTGCCGGGGTCCGAGAGGCCCCTGCCCTGGTGCTGACTGTTCTTCGTATACTGCTCCAGACCGCCGGGCCACTACCCGTCCACGGTCCTTCCAGCAACCTCCGAGCAGTCCCCCTCCAGACTGTCACCGCCGTTGCTGACCTTGCTGACTCTGTCCTGCACACAGCTGGACTACTTCAGGCGTTACTACTCTTACTCTCTCTCTTTTCTTCTTTGCTCCACTACTACTTCACTTTCACTTCACTTAGCTCCTCTACCACTCCACTGTTTACTCCTTCTCTTCCCTCACTTGACTCAAGCTCTGCCTGAGCTAAACTGCCTGGTTCTTCCCGCCTCCAGGGCTGTGTACTCCTCGGTGGGTGGAGACAACCGCCTTGCCCACCCCCTGGTATGAACATCAGCCCCTGGAGGAAGGAAACAAGGATTTTAGTAGCTTTGGTGTTCCTAACTGGGATGTAGGGTGTGGTGGTGTAATGACCTGTGACCCCTGGCTTGCCCAGGGCATCACATTCCCCCTTAGCAAAATGCAGACCGTCCGCGGGCTGCCCGTCAAACACCGGTTTTATTTTCTGTAAAGTATAAAAAGGTAAACGGTAACATTTTAATGCATAACATCATCCCACAACGGGAGGCACATTTCTTAAACGTTACTAAACGGTTTTACGGGTACGGTTTCCGCTCTCTCCCACCCAAGCAACCTGGCCCTGATGCTGCCCCTAAAACCCAGGCAGCACCCCTTGACCCAAGTCCAGCACAAAGTCACCCGAGCGGGATCTGTCCTTCCCCTCCAGAGGGTAGCCACCGGTTCCTGTGGTGGCTGGGCCCCAGCCTACTCTGCTGAGGGCCCTCCCTCCAACCTGCCTCTCCTGAGGCGGCAACTGCGGAAAACGGTACGGTAAAACAACATATTTACAAGCCACTTAACGTTTGTGGTTGCCCTGCAAGTTCACGGGCCCGTCCATGGATAGTTCCCATGCCAACTTTTCAAACGGTCCCCACGGGGACAACGGTGCCGGCAACGGCCGGTTCAATCACTGTTAATCAGGTGAAGTACACGGTAATCATTTTCCATTTTCATCTTCTGTAAACTTTTTGAACTTAAACTCACATACAACAACACTCTGGTGGTCCGAACAGGGACTGGACAACGGTGCTCCGCTGCCCTTACTCCGGACTTTCAGCTTCATCCGAGGGAGGGGGTGCAGGACTCACTCTGCTCTCCTGGCTGCCCCGCAGTTTGGCATCTAGGGCAAACCACCCCCTCTCTCCACAGTGCCGGGTATACTGCACAATATCCCCCGGCATTAGATTACGGCCGGGGTGCTCTTCAGGCAGGTGGGCATTCACATCCCGCCGGGCTACAAACACTTCGGCCTCCAGGCCCGGTTCATAAATAAACCCGTAGCCCCGGCGGACATCAAACCGCCTCACCTGCCCCTCGTACAGCGGACCCCGGACACGGAACGTGGCCTGGCGGAGATTCTCCTTCTCCCTTATCGCTCGGGCCACCAGCTCGGCCTTCTTCCTCTCTCTCTCCGATCTCCAGGCCCAGCGGTACCGGCTCCCTGTCCCAATACGGTGCTGCTGCGAGCTCCGGCGCAAGGGTCGGGCCCCGCGGGACATCCTGGACGTTGCCCACTGTCAGGAATCTGGGCGGCGGGTCCCGCGGTGTCTTGGCCTTGGGCGCTGCCTTACAGCTACAACCCGGCGCTACCTCAGCCGAGGTGTGGGGGATGGGCACAGGGGCTTTTCGTGGCTTGGCCTTCGGCTCGGAACGGGTCATCAGCTCCGGCTCGGGGAACTTCTCAGGGGCTGCCTCCGGTGCAGACTTCGGGGCCTTCCACGGCAACACCTCCAGCTTGCTACGGGCTCCGGCTACAGGTCGGCCCGCCGGGGCGGGCATGCTGGGTATCGCTACCGGTTGCGGTGGCAGCGGGCCTAGTGGCGGGGTCACGGCCTCCGAGACGGGTGGCGAGGGAGGTAACGGGGGGAGAGAGCTTGGACCGGTCCCTCGGGGACATAGGGGCGTGGGTCACTCACCCTCCCTTCCTCCGCCTCGCGTCTCCGCACGGTGGCTATAACGTCCGCCATGTCGGTCTCCCACTCCTCCATGAGGAGCTGCATCTTGACCTGCAGCCTTAGGTAGAGCTGCGCGGTCCGGATTTCCACCCACGCTGCGGTTCCCGGCGCGGGGGCCACGGTGTTTCGGGACGGCATCCACATAGTGACTTCTTCCAGGAACGGGATGACTGCAGAGTCCTGGCGTCCCTGCTTTTATAGCCGTTCTCACATGCAGCCAGCCGCCATCGCGTCCCCCTTAGAGTCTTTCCGGCCACTCCTCTATTGGGGCGGAGTTTTGGCCTTCGCGCCTCTGCTACTTGAGAAGACGCTCGAGCGGGAACTTTTCGCGCCAAAGATGGCGACTTCTGGAAATTTTCAGCCGGATACCTCCGGCGGTCACAAGGCGCACCTCTACCCAACGGCAGAGCGGTAAGATCCTGTTCGTGACGCCAAGTTGTCGCGGGCGGAGGAGGGGACGCCGCGCTCTCCCACTGCTGCTCGGGTCCGGCTGCCGCGGCTGCTGCGGCCTGCTGCTGCTCGGTGGCTCGAGCGGTGGGCCGGATCCCGGGGACTCTAGCGGCGCTCCTGGCCCGTGAGTGAAAGGGGGTTGTTTTTGGGTGTGGGGGTTGTTTATTGTCCGTGACGCCACCCACGGTTGTGGTGATTTGTTAGCACCACCGCTGCTCCGTATGGGGTTCCCGGGAAGGATGGTATGGAGCAGCCAGTTGTTGTGTTGCCCCTCCGTGGGTAGGGGTTGGTGATCCCGGGGCCCAGTGAAGAGGTGGGGGATGCAGGGACGCGGGGGCAGCGCCGTGCCTTGCGGCACTGTGGTACTCACTCAGCCTGAGACGTTGACACAGTTTTTCGGTAAACCACACGGCTGGAAAGACGGTTCCCACGGACGTCTGCACTTGCTTTCCCAGTAGGTGACGGTGATGTCCCTTTGACCTGCACCCTATGTTTCGTTGTTGGTAGCGATGGGTTCCCACCGGTAACCCGCTCCCCGACTTGGATATGTGCCGGAGGAGCCCTACTTTGCCTGCAGGCGCTGGCCCTGAGAGACTGGTGCCCTGGCGGTGGCGGTGTCTCTCCGTTACGGTCGGACTGTTGCCTTCAATCGGGACTTGGCTGTTTGGAGACAGACGTCCCCTTCACTGACGGATTTGGCAAATTATGGCGACTCCTAGCCTTGCCGGGGTCCGAGAGGCCCCTGCCCTGGTGCTGACTGTTCTTCGTATACTGCTCCAGACCGCCGGGCCACTACCCGTCCACGGTCCTTCCAGCAACCTCCGAGCAGTCCCCCTTCAGACTGTCACCGCCGTTGCTGACCTTGCTGACTCTGTCCTGCACACAGCTGGACTACTTCAGGCGTTACTACTCTTACTCTCTCTCTTTTCTTCTTTGCTCCACTACTACTTCACTTTCACTTCACTTAGCTCCTCTACCACCCCACTGTTTACTCCTTCTATTCCCTCACTTGACTCAAGCTCTGCCTGAGCTAAACTGCCTGGTTCTTCCCGCCTCCAGGGCTGTGTACTCCTCGGTGGGCGGAGCCAACCACCTGGCCCACCCCCTGGTGTGAACATCAGCCCCTGGAGGAAGGCAACAAGGATTTTAGTAGCTTTGGTGTTCCTAACTGGGATGTAGGGTGTGGTGGTGTAATGACCTGTGACCCCTGGCTTGCCCAGGGCGTCACACAGTCATCTATACTTTTGTGTACCTCTAAGATAGATATCGATGAAACAGAGGCCTTATTAGTGAATACTCTATCCGAATAACATATTTGCAGATTTAGATGGAAGCCCCAATGTAACGAGCCCCCCACTCAAGTACATTATCTGTCTACAAAAATATGAAGGGGTTTCCACATTACTGGTAGCCCCACAATGTGCCTAAACCGTAAAAACTATCCTTAGTGTAGCTAGGGGAGCCCACTTCATTTACAGGGAGTATGTCTCCAGAAGTACAGGCTGGGCACAAGATTTTGGGCAGGAAATTGGCATATTTTCAAATCTCAATCTGCAACATCAACCGTGAGAGCAAAATAGTTGCTGCACCAGTAAATAAAATTGATAGAGGGCTGCAATTTCTAAAATTGGGTCACTTTTGGGGATTCCTACAGTTCTTGCATATCAGGGCTCTGGAAATAAACAATTTCAGAACTGTCTGAGCTCCAAAAGTCAAACAGCACTCCTTCCTTCATGAGCAGTGTGGCTAAACTGTATCTTCAAACCACATATTGAATATTGCTGCATTCAGGAGAAATTGTGTAACAAATTGTAGGGTACAATTTCACTTATTACCACTTGTGAAAATGAAAACCATTGGGCAAATCAATCAAAACTGGTGTAGGGCACAATTGCGCTACGCAATTCTTTCTGAAATAGAAGGGGCCAAATTAAGAGGCACGCACCCTAAAATAAATTTGGTTCCTCTTCCACGTGGTATGCGTCTTCGTGTGCTGTGCCAGAAATGCTTTTTCATGTGTATAAAGCTCTGGCATTTATTCATTTCGCACCTCCCTCAGTTCCATCCATTTCAGCAGAGCTGATTCAAACTAGCGAAAAAAAGCAACAAAGTCGCAATAAGTTTTCTCAACTCCCAGTTGTACAAAAATTTTGCAACTTTTCAAAGCTTTTACGGTACTGTTCTGGCATAAAAGCTTTCATGAATCAGCAGCAATGGTTTAAAAAAAAAAAAAAACATTTGCGTGATGAAAATATTTTATTTTTATGGCCTGGTGTAAAAAATTCTGGGAAATACCTGTGTTGTCAACATGCTCAATACACAGATAAATTGAGAGGTGTATTGTGCAAAATATGGTCATTTTGTGGGGAATTCTATTGCTCTGGCACCTCAGGGGGTTCTGCCAATGTGCTATTTCTCTTGGAAACCAATCAGCAAAATCTGTTCTCCAGAATGGTGCTCCTTCCCTTCTGAGTCCTGCCGTGTGCATGAACAGTGGTGTTTAACTACAGACAGGGTATTGGTGTATTCGGGAGAAATTGCATTACAAATTTCAGGATCTATTTTTGTCTGTTATCACTACAGTTAGAGCAAAAGCAACATTTTAGTGGGAAAAATGTCCATTAGTCATTTTAATAGTGAAGTCTCAAATTCTGCAAATCACCTGTGGGTTCAAGATGCTCACCACACCCTGAGATGAATTCCTTAAGGGGTATAGTTTAAAAATGGAGTTACTTGTGGGGTGGAGGGGGGGTGGGTTCTGTAGTTTTGAAATATCAGGGGCTCTTCACTTGGGAAATGGCATTAAATAGTGCGCCTTCCAAGCTTCAACGTGTGCCCAACCAGTAGTTTTTGACCACGAATGCGTACTCATTACAGATTGAACAACAAATTGTGGGTCCCACTTACCCTGTTACGGTTTGGAAAACTGAGAAATTTAGGGCTCAAGCAACATTTTTATAAACATTTTATTTTTTCAATTTTCGCATCTCATTGTTATAAACTTTTGTGAAGCACCTCTTGGTCCCAGAATAGTTATTACATTTCTGGATGACTGTCTTGAAGGATGTATGTTCTAAAATATGGTTACTTATGGAGATATTCTGCTGTTTCGGCATCACAGGGGTGCGACATGATAATTGCAATCTATTCCTTACAAAATTGTTCTTCATATGTCAAATAGCGTTCCTTCTCTTCCGAGCCCTGCAGTGCGCTCAGACATTAGCTTCCGATCACATATAGTGTATGAGGAGAACTTGCAGAACAAATTGTGGGGTCAATTTTCTACAACTTTAAGTGTGGAAATGAAAAATTTGGGGATAATGTAATATTTTTGTAATATTAAAGGGAGCCAACCAGGAGGATTTTCATATGTAAAGTAAAGCCAGTGCTATTCTAGTCCTAGGATGCTGAACGTAAGCATACCTTCAGTTCTGATATTGGATGTTTTATTTCAGAAATATGTGCAAGTAAAGTTCCAGCAATGCACTGCTATTTGATTGCAGGTACAACAGGAAGTGGAATAGATAAAAAAAAAAAAAAACAGCGACGCCCAGACACCGCTGTTTTTTTTTTTTTGTTTTTTAACTATTCCACTGCATGTTTAGCCCCCCTCTGGGAGCCAGTAGCCGGTGCAGCAGCGCAGCCTGGGTAGAAATCATGGTGGGAGATATATATTTTGACACATCACCATTCCAGCGATCCTTTGATCCTGCGGTCCTGTCATTAATTAACCTAGCCGCACAATGCGAGTGCTGTGACCGCTTAGCTGCGGTTGTTTAACCTGCTAGCGCGATCACCTTCTGGAACTTCAGACCACGGGAAATTGACCTGAAATAACCCGGTGGTAAACTGAGGACACGGTTACCGCAAATCCACACTTTATAAGAGTTGTGCTTGCCAGCACAACTTTCAGGTGAGTGCAAAATCTTGGTTAAAGTACTGTAATTTGTCAGACTACAGGAGAGCTTTTCTTCTTTTTTCTTTTATAGGTACAACAGGAAGGGAATATGTGGGTCGGGTCTTGCTATCTATTCCAGCCCCTGCCTGCCCATCTTTCCCTGTCCTTGTCATAGATGATGGCAAGACCCGACCTACATATTCTCTTCCTGTTGCACCTGTCAATCAAATAGCAGTGCATTTGCTGGAACTTTACTTGTACATATTTCTGAAATAAAAATCCAATCTTACATTCAGCATCTGACTGCAAGTATGGCCCTGGCTTTACTTTACAGTGCCTTGCGAAAGTATTCGGCCCCTTTGATTTTTTTTCAACCTTTTCCCACATTTCAGGCTTCAAACATAGATGAAAAAAATTAAATTTTATGGGGAAGAATCAACAAGTGGGACATCATTGTGAAGTTGAACGAAATTTATTGCCTATTTTAAACTTTTTTAAAAACTAAAAAAATGAAAATTGTGGCGTGCAATATTATTCATCCCCTTAAGGCTATGTCCGCACGTTGCTTTTTACCTGCTTTTTTGCTGCTTTTTCAACTGCAGCGTTTAATGCCAAAATGGTTGTGTTCTGCTTTTCAAGCAAAGTCTATGGGAATTTGGGTTTCTTGTCCGCACTATGCTGTTCAAACTGCAGCCTTTTTGTTGCAGAACTTTGGTCAAAAACTCAGCTTTGCAGTGCAAAACCCAAATGTCAAAAACAATTCACATGTCAATTGTTTTTGCCATTTGGGTTTTGCACTGCAAAGCTGAGTTTTTGACCAAAGTTCTGCAACAAAAAGGCTGCAGTTTGAACTGCATAGTGCGGACAAGAAACCCAAATTCCCATAGACTTTGCTTGAAAAGCAGAACACAACCATGTTGGCATTAAACGCTGCAGTTGAAAAAGCAGCAAAAAAGCAGGTAAAAAGCAACGTGCGGACATAGCCTTAAGTTAATACTTTGATGTGCCACCTTTTGCTGCGATTACAGCTGCAAGTCGCTTGGGGAATGTCTATCAGTTTTGCACATCGAGAGACTGAAATTCTTGCCCATTCTTCCTTTGCAAACAACTCTAGCTCAGTGAGGTTGGATGGAGAGCGTTTGTGAGCAGCAGTTTTCAGCTTTTTCCACAGATTCTCTCGATTGGATTCAGGTCTGGACTGTGACTTGGCAATTGTAATACCTGGATACGTTTATTTGTGAACCATTCCATTGTAGATTTTGCTTTATGGTTGAGCTCATTGTCTTGTTGGAAGACAAATCTCCATCCCAGTGTCAGGTGTTTTCCAGACTCCAACAGGTTTTCTTCAAGCATGGTCCTGTATTTGGCTCCATCCATCTTCCCATCAAATTTAACCATCTTCCCTGTCCTAGCTGAAGAAAAGCAGGCCCAAACCATGATGCTGCCACCATGTTTGACAGTGGTGATGGTGTGTGATGAGCTATGTTGCTTTTACGCCAAACATATCGTTTGGCATTGTGCCCAAATAGTTCGATTTTGGTTTCATCTGACCAGAGCACCTTCTTCCACATGTTTGGTGTGTCTCCCAGGTGGCTTGTGGCAAACTTTAAATGACAGTTTTTATGGATATTTTTGAGAAATGGCTTTCTTCTTGCCACTCTTCCATAAAGGCCAGATTTGTCAGTGTACGACTGATTGTTGTCCTATGCATCTCTGATCAGTCTTCCTGTTTGAGATGAAAGTTTTGAGGGACGGCCGGGTCTTGGTAGATTTTTAGTGGTATGATACTTCTTCCATTTCAATATGATCGCTTGTACAGTGCTTCTTGGGATGTTTTAGCTGTGGAAATCTTTTTGTAACCAAATCTGGCTTTAAACGTCTCCACAACAGTATCACGGACCTGCCTGTTGTGTTCCTTGATCTTCATGATGCTATCTGCGCTTTACAAAGAACACAGACTATCACAGAGCAGGTGCATTTATACGGAGACTTGATTACACACAGGTGGCTTATATTTATCATCATCAGTCATTTAGGACAACATTGGATCATTCAGAGATCCTCAATGAACTTCTGGAGTGAGTTTGCTGCACTGAAAGTAAAGGGGCCAAATAATATTGCACGCCTCAATTTTCATTTTTTTATTTTTTAAAAAGTTTAGAATAAGCAATACATTTTGTTCAACTTCACAATTGTGCCCCACTTGTTTTTGATTCTTAACCATAAAAATTTAAATTTTTATCTTTATGTTTGAAGCCTGAAATGTGGGAAAAATTTGAAAAAAATCAAGGGGGCCGAATACTTTTGCAAGGCACTGTATATATGAAAATCTTGCTGGTTGGTTCCCTTTAAAAAATATTTTTTTTTTCTTTTTTTCATTTCAAGTAGCATTAATTCTTGTGAAGCACCTGAAGAGTTAAACTTTCTGAAAGCAATTATGAATACATTGAATGGCAGTGTTATTAAAATGGGATCTTGTTTATTTGTTTCTGACCTACAGGTCCATAAAAGTAACTTCAAAAGTGAAGTGGTCTCTGAGGCTAGTTTCACACATCCGGCTTGTCGCCGGTTTGCCGGATTCAGCGGATTTCAGTACAGTGTGATACAGTACAATGGCAGTGCGACAACTTCCGGGTTACATGCTCCGGTCACATGACAGCATGTGACCGGAGCTTGTTGCACTGCCATTGTACTGTATACACTGTACTGGAGTGCGCTGAATCCAGCAAACTGGCGAAAAGCCGGATGTGTGAAACTAGCCTAAGAAAGGAAAAAAAAAAAAAGAAGAAAGTTTTGGGTTTTGTAAATTTAATTGAAAAAAATGAAAAAATTGCTGATAAAATTTTAACCCTTCTAATAAATTGGTTTTAATAGATACCATATCTACAATACTTGCCAACTAACAAAATTACCCACACAAGCCATAGTTATGAAAATATAAAGTTGTTTTATTATTAATGCTGTAGGGGAATTAGATTATAGGCGTACATACATAAATATAGGACCAAGGGAATTGGTGCTGGAGGGGAAAACCCCACGTGTCCCAGGCATTAATTCAGGAGAACAAGTCTCTACTGAGTAACGGCAGACATATCAAAAATAGTGACTCACAGGTAGAAATGAGCTCAGAAGGATAAATGCGGCCAAAGAGACCAAGACATAACAAGTATAGCCAAAGGCAGAGCACCTACCAGGAGAATATGTCGCCGGGGGCCGGGATAGCACGTGGGGACCAACGTCCCAACACGTGTTTCGCTCCGTGTGCTTCGTCGGGGGAGGTCCCCCGACGAAGCACACGGAGCGAAACACGTGTTGGGACGTTGGTCCCCACGTGCTATCCCGGCCCCCGGCGACATATTCTCCTGGTAGGTGCTCTGCCTTTGGCTATACTTGTTATGTCTTGGTCTCTTTGGCCGCATTTATCCTTCTGAGCTCATTTCTACCTGTGAGTCACTATTTTTGATATGTCTGCCGTTACTCAGTAGAGACTTGTTCTCCTGAATTAATGCCTGGGACACGTGGGGTTTTCCCCTCCAGCACCAATTCCCTTGGTCCTATATTTATGTATGTACGCCTATAATCTAATTCCCCTACAGCATTAATAATAAAACAACTTTATATTTTCATAACTATGGCTTGTGTGGGTAATTTTGTTAGTTGGCAAGTTTAAAGACTCCTCTCTCCTGGTTTCATATATTGTGTGAGTTGTTGCCATTTTAATTGTTAAGTGGCCCTCTTTTGTTTCATATCTACAATACGTCACCATAATTTTTTACTCTTTTGTGTGGTATAACCGCTTTAAAGGGAACCTGTCCCGTAAAAAAATGCTATTAACCTGCAGACCGTGATATTCTGCAGGTTATTAGTGTTTGGGACCTGCCCAACGCCAGCACATAGAGCCCAGATACCAGGAGGAAATTAACTGTATTCCTCCTGGCAGCGCTCAGTTACCAGCCATGGGAGTGGTGCCTGTGCAGGTTCAGCCATGGTTCAGTGTATAGTGAGTGGCAGCTGTAACTGTGCCCCATGCACTGAATGACAGCCAGCACAGCATTAGAGCCAGCAATCAGTCAGTGCAGGGTGCATGGTTACAGCCGTCCACTATACACGGAGCAGTGTCTGAAACCATGCTAGCACTATCCCACTTACTGGAAGTCTATTGCTGCCAGGAGGAATGATATTCATTTCCTGCCGGCAATGAGGCTCTAAGTGCCAGCACTAGCTTCAAAATGCTATGAACCTGCAGATTAACGCCATATCTGCAAGTTAATAGGGTTTTTTCACATGACAGGTTCCCTGTCACAGCACACAGCTGTAGGCTCGCTTCCTTGAGTGATAGTTCTGATGAGTAGTAGAACTGTAGTATTAGTACACAAAGATAACAGGAAATTTCAACAAGTACACCATTCTGGACAGTGAACGCCATGATGTTGGGTGACCAGGGGACTGTGATTACACAGGACTGATCAGAAAAGCCTGGCAGGAGAGGAGAGGGAAAAGGAGGGAGGTGAGCGGCTAACTGCTGTATAAAAATCAATGGTCTGGAGAATGCCGACTAGTATGTTAAGAGCTGAGTTAACTCCTAGAATGCAACTACTGTGCAATATACTTGCTTATTTTAATGCTAATTAGAGAGCTGTAACAATTTGAGAATACCCCTTTAAAGGTCATAAAACGTTTGAAAATTGAGTGTCTAAAATGTCAAGTGTCCGATATTTTAAAAAACACATCATATCAACCTAAAATTTAGCACTTAATTTACTCTGTAAAGGTCACGAAAAAAAAATCTCAATCACTGGGATATGTGGAAGCATTCTAAAGCTTTTACCACAAAGTATCACATCAGATTTGATTTGAAAATTGGCCTGGTCTGGAAAGTGAAAATAAATTTTGGCGGTAAAGAGTTAGGTTACATGCGCATGCTGCGTTTTTGGCTGCAGTTTTGTTGTCAGAACGTTCTGACATCTGACTTCCCAGCAAAGTCTATGAGAAGTCAGATTTGCTATGCGCACATGGCAGTTTATTTGTCAGCGTTTTATTTGTCAAAAGTTTGTGACAAAAAAAATGCAGCATGTTCATTCTTCCTGCGTTTTTGTCAACATTTGATTTGTCACAAAAACGCATGTTGTGAAAAACGCACCAAAACCGCAGCAAAAACGCACCTACAATTACAAGCATTTTTTGTGACATTTCCCGGCTCCCTGACAAGGTGTAGTTTTGGCTGCAGTTGTTTAACACAAAAAGATGCAGCGTGCGCATGTAGCCTTAAACTAGCCACTTAAAAAATCATGAAGTTGTTATCCTGCTTTCACGTGCAGGTGGCGAAGTAGGATTGCTCTTAATAGCGAACATATTAGCCTGTCATGATACAACAGCATACAAGACCATGGAAATCAATTTGATTGAATAAAAAAGTGTATTGAAATCCAATACCAAATAATAATCATGATGTTATAAAAAAAAGTCACAATAAAAAGATACATACTAAACACTACAGATAAAGCAATTAAAAAAATGAATTTTCTGTACAGAAAAGACAGGGTGTAGTGGAGAAAAGGACAATATACAGAAGGATGTGTGGGGATGGTGGATTTCATTTACAACACAAGGAAGTCACACAAGATGGAAAATTTGATATGCGAAAGTGCTGAAACCAGCTTTGTTAAAAGAAGGCTCCTTTTTGTCTTTTCTCGTAGCCATTAATAACATGTATGACAAAGGGCTTCTCCGTGTTAGCAATGAGGAAACTGTTCCGTCTTTACAGCTCGCACGTACTGCACAGATCTGAGCCTCCATCTAGCTGCAGCAGTTCAATACAGTTACCTCATTAGGCCTCAAGCCTTAGAAATGGACGGAGATGTGGAAAAAACATCTAGCCAAAATTTAGGAATGGTGGGGGAGTAACACTGTTTTAAGTCTCACAGAGGCTGGAGGGGGAGTTGCTGCCAACTGATGTGCTCTGCAGCCTAGAAACACTGCACAAAAACCAACCGTCCTTTTGCATTCCTGCTGGCCACAACGTGGGGCGTAATACTGAGCCACAGCAACAGGGCGATGACCCATCAGCGGTAAAAAGAACAAAAGCAATGGCAATACACAATATTCCTCCATGGATTACATAAAATTTCTCTTTTTTGTTTCATATAAACCCCGCAAAAATCTTATAAATCAGAGGAAATAAGGTACAGAATACAAGGCCTCAGCCCTTGGTGGTTGCCACAGTAGAAACAGCCTGGGCTCCCCACTTGCTTCTAGTCTGTACATTTTGGTGTGGCACAAAAGGCCCCTGAAGAGCTGAACTGCCTCTGTCCATACAGTGTACAAGTATGCCTCTGTGGTGGGGATGTGTTCTTTCATGCTGTGGTTATGGCATTCAGATCCTTCATCAAGCCTTCAAGGTGAGCCATCTCTTTGCTTAACTCGTCTGGTTCATAGCTCTAAGAAAAAACAAACAAATAATCCAATGTGGTTTGGTCACATCTTGGTAATAAAAATATAATCATCAATGATTGACAGAGCAAACTTTTCATTTACAGTACTATGCTTACATATTTGTCAGGCATGGAAAAACACTGCATAGTAAGAATGCATTAAAAAATAAGTAAATTGTATTTTGTTAATAGATAAAAAAATAAACTAAGTGAATGAACAAAAGAAGATTCGAAATCTAGTTAATATGTGGTGTACCTACCCTTTGTGTTCAACACAGCATTGATTCTTCTAGGAACACTTTCACACTGTTTTAGAAGGAACTCGGCAGGGAGGTTGTTCCAAACATCTTAGTACACTAACCACAGATCTTCTGTGGATATAGGTTTCGCAAATCCATTAATATCTTTATGCTATACCAAAGAGGCTCAATACTTATATGATCTGAGGTTCGTGGGGGCCGTATTCTCGCTTCCAGGACTCCCTGGTCTTCTTTATGCTTACATAGCTCTAAATGACACTATCTGTATGTTTGGGGCAATTTTACTGCTACAGGATAAATTTGCAGCAAATCAACATTGAGAACACCAAGAAATGCCAATGTTGGGGTTCAGTGGTTGGCCAAAGAAGCATAAGAAGCTCAACGGATGATGGGCATATTCTGATCTTGAAGGCAGTAAGCATATTTCTAACTCAGAACTGGCAGCAACCATTGAGACCCAGCTAAACCCATTTACAGTTTGCCAAAAGAGGTCTTCAAGGAAGAGTCGTGGCCAAACAGTCATACCTTTAACATGGAAACAAGGTCAAATGACTCAATTATGCAGGAAAATATAGGAACTGGGGTGCAGAAAAATGTCAGCCATTTATATGTACTGATGAGCCAAAAATTTAAATATTTGGCTGTAACAGAGGACAGTTTGTTCACTGAAGGGCTTTAAGGTGGTGGAGTAAAAAAAGGAGAGGCAACAGTGAAGCAAGATGGCGATTCCTTTAAAGTTTGAGGTTGCAGTTTAGCAAATAAAGTTTGGGATTTCCTCAGGATAAATGGTGTCTATAATGCTGAGATATACAAGCAGAAACTTATCCTTTAAGCAGTGCCATTAGGGAGGCATCTGAATGGCTTTAAATTTATTCTGCTGCAATCCAACAAGTGCAAACAGACAGTGAATGTTGTTAAGAACCATCTTCAGCGTAAAAAAAGAAGGCGGCGCACTGGAAGTGATGATATGGCCCCTGCAGAGCACTGATCTCAATATTGTGTGTGATGACCTAAGAAGACAGATGGATTTGTACACGTTTTCCTCCACAGAACATCGGTGTTTGGTTCTCCATGATGTCTGGAACAACCTCCCTGTTGAATTCCTTCAAAAACTGCAAGTGTACGTTGAAGAATTGTTGCCATTTAGCCCAGCAAAGATTGATCACCACAAATATGGATTTGATTTAGATTTTTGAAAGTGTTCTTACTTTGCAGCATTCTTGCTATATAAAAATTTAACTGAAAGTGAAAATATCCGATTGCAATTTTGCAGAAATTAAATGCACATAATATTAAGAATAACATCTGTCAATAACATCTGTCAATATCAGTGTTATGCTCGAGGATAGATTAAGAACCAAGTGGGGTACATATGGTGCTGATTAGGTTTATACTATGCACCTTTTGGAAGATCAGTCATCACTATATGACTGATTGGTTGTCTTTTTATATCTGATACAACTATGAATTGAATTGATTTATGTAATACAAATTTATATTAGAAAAATCCAGTGTGGGGGCGTGTCCTGGACATGGCGGCGTGAGGAAGCTTGTTCCCAGAGCTCCTGCGCCCACAAAAGATTACAGTTATATCCCGCTGACCCCGCTTACCCAGGATGGCTCCAAAGAAGAAACCGGGTAGTGCTGCAGCTCCTGCCTCCCCCACGGCGTGTCAGAACTCCCAGGGGAGCATATCCAGGTACCTGGCGGCGTCTGGGACTGAGCCTCCGCTGGCGGCCCGAAGCAAGATGGCGCCGGTGGGCTCGCGGCCCCCTCCGACGGGGAATTCCCCAGGCGCGGTCCGGCGCCCTCCCACAGCCAGCAACATTGCACCGGAGACCAGCGGTGGGGAGGAGCGGCGCAGGGCCCCGGCACTGATACAGAAGGGAGAGAGCCCAGGTAGGGAGGGCTGGAGGGGTGGGGGGGGAACCGCGCAGCATTCCTCGCGGCCTGCCTCCATACATGCTGCTGCGGGGGAGGCGGTGACCTCGGCCCCTGGGGGATCATGCGATCCGGGAATACCTGCCATCCTCTGCACCCAGGGGTCCCCCCCCCCGCTGGAGCGCACAGCGCCCCTGTCCTTAAAAAGCACCCTGCCCTCTGGCCCTCCGCAGGAAGACATAAATGCTCTCAGGGAGCTTATCCTAGCCCTCCCCAGCAAAAAAGACCTGGAAGATGTAGTGGCCAGAATTGAATCCTCCCAACAGATGGCGCTGTCCACCCTGAGAGAGGAAATGGTGGTGCTGGAGGACAGAATTGAAGCAACGGAGCAAGCACAGGAGTCCCTGGAGAGCAGAATGGAGCGAATTGAAAGGGACTGTGAATCTTCTAATGCCCACATCAGAGACCTGGCCCTGCTCCTGGATGACCAAGAAAACAGGAGCAGGAGAAATAATGTCAGACTGAAGGGTATACCGGAGAACTGGCCCCAGGATCTCCTGCAATCTAAAGTCCTGTCCATTTTCAACATGGTCACAGATCGTCCGCTTGAGGCTACTTATCTTTTTGATAGAATCCATAGGGTTGCCAGGCCCGGCACCAGACCCACGCCCACCTCCAGGGATGTGTTATGCCGCCTACATTACTATGGAGACAGAGAAAAGATCCTGCAGGGGGCCTGGGCACACGGCCCTGTGAAAATAGACGGTGCTATGGTAAAGTTGTTCCCGGACGTATCCAGCCGCACACTGTATATGAGGCGTCTGCTGCAACCTCTCCTGATTAGAATAAAGGAAGCGAACGCCACCTATAGATGGGGCCACCCCTTCCACCTGATTGTGCGTAAGGGGGACTCGGTGTTCCTTCTGAGGAGGCACTCGGAGCTCCCGAATCTCTGTGCCTTTCTGGATATTTCGGACTGCTCGGTTCCGGACTGGACGGCTTGGGAGCCTCAGGCCTATACGGAGCAGAGGAGGAGAAAGGGGGGAGCCACCCCTGCTCAAAGAGAGGTCCCGTGAGAATGAAGGCTCTATATGAGCAAGATCTGAGCAGAGGCAATGCTGGTGGTGAAGGAGACGGGAGCTGGGAGGGTCTTCTGTGAGCCTACGCCTCAGAGGGAAAGAAGAGAAAAAAGAAAAAAATGACAATCTAGGCGTTAAATCAATTCTAATGGACACAATGTTCTGGGGGATGTCTAAAACATTTGCGTTGGTGGATCCTAAGATAGTGGGCTGGGGGGGTGGGGGGGGGCAAAGTTTCTGTAAGCTTGTTCTGGGGGGTGGGGTTAGTGGGAGGTTATTTGGCGGACCCATCCTTAGGTTTGGGAGGGAGGGGCCGGCCAGCAGGAAAAAGAAGGGCGCGGGGTAGCGCTCTGGCCGTGTGTCGGTTCGTGTCCCCGTTTTTCCCTTAAGTAGTCCCTGGGCTGGTCCCCGGTTCTACGAACAGTATATTAACTGTTTCTCTACTTTCCGGTTATCTTCTTGAGTTTCTGTTTTCTCTTTTTTCTAATCTCGAAGTTTTCTTCTCCCCCTTTCTTTTTTTCTCCCTCTCTCTACTCCCCTGCCCCTTCTCCCCCTCCCCCTTTTTTTTTTTTTTTTTTTTTTTTCTCTCTCCTCTCTCTTGCCCCTCCCCCCCACCCGGGTTCCTGTGACAGAGCATGGTGAAACAAAAGCAGCATGAGCTACGAGTGGGCTCATTGAATGTCAAGGGACTCCACAGCCCGGAGAAACGCTCTATACTACTGAACCTCCTATGGAGAAACCGAATCCAGGTCGCCTTTCTTCAAGAGACACACTACTGCGAATCCAGACCATACAGACTCATGGACAGAAGGTATCCAATAGTACTCCACTCACCCTCCCCGGATCCTAGATCAAGGGGCACAAGCATCTTGCTGTCTAATACGCTCCCCTGGGAACCGTTAGACTCTCGGTCGGATGCCGAGGGAAGGCTCCTAATGCTCAAGGGACGCATTGTTTCTCAAATAGTCACCTTTGTGGCAGTTTATCTGCCCAACAAGGGTCAGTGTGCCGCCTTGATACGCTATCTTGAGCAGATTGAGGAATTCTCAGAGGGTACCCTGATTCTGGGGGGTGACTTTAATGTCGTGTTGGAACCGTCGAGGGATAGCTCAAAGGGGGTGTCCAGTCTCCCACAAAAGGCACTACGCCGGATGAGAAGGGGATTACATGATCACCAACTGATAGACACGTGGCGATTGATGCACCCATCAGACAAAGACTTTTCATTTTACTCAGCTGTTCATAACTGCTATTCACGGTTGGACCTTTTCCTCCTCAGACATGGGGACCTTCATTCTCTGGTGGATGCGTCGATTGAGTGCATATCCTTTTCTGATCATGCTCTGATCACAGTCACTATTTCCCTCGACTGTTCCATCAGAAGACAGGGACAGTGGATGCTGAACACTTCATTACTTGCGGACCAGGCGACGATGCGGGAACTGGGGGAGGCCTTGACTGAATATTTTGACAGCCACAGAAAGGGGGAGGTGTCCCCTAATATTGTCTGGGAGGCGCACAAATGCGTGGCAAGGGGTCTACTCATCAAGCATGGTTCACGTTTGAAGAGGGAACGGGCAGAGGAGGTCACATCTCTCTTAGCCGAAATAAGGGAGTTGGAAGTAACACATAAGGGGTCTTTGGAAGGGGAGATAGGAGTCAGGCTGGGTAGGAAGAGGGAGGAATTGCGTACTTTACTATACCACAAAGCCAAGGGAGCACTAGCCAAGTGTAGAAGACACTTCTACGAATTCGGTAATAAGAGTGGCAGGGCACTGGCTCGTGCCCTGCGGACTCAGAGGGCGAGGGGATATGTCCCCAAAGTGCAAACTCCTGGAGGGGGGTGGGCCACACTGCCGAAGGACATCGCATCCGCCTTTAAAGACTTTTACTCCTCGCTTTACTCTATAGACGAGGGACGGTCCGAGAGAGCTGGGGCGGAGCTGCGGCAACGCATAAGGAAATATATCTTGGATTCCGGCTTGAAACATTTTAAACCCGAGGATGCGGCGGCACTGGAGAGGCCCATCTCCGAGGAGGAGTATTGGTCCGCAATCAAAAACTCCCCCACAGGCAAGGCCCCGGGCCCAGATGGTTTCCCTTTGCAATACTATAAAAAAATGGGCACTCTACTGCTTCCCCCATTCCTTTCAGCCTTTAACAATATCCCATCATGTGATGCAGCCCCGTTGCCGAGGGATTCCTTAGCCGCTAACATAGTAGTCATCCCTAAAGAGGGCAAAGATCCTTCCTCCTGCTCAAGTTACAGGCCAATATCCCTCCTCAATACGGATTTGAAGTTCTTTACTAGAATTATTTCGGACAGACTGTCCCCGCTGATAGGGGAAATTGTTCACACAGACCAGGCAGGGTTTGTAAGGGGAAGAGAAGCAAGAGACAATACAACTAAGGCGGTGAATTTAGTCCATAAGGCTAAAACGGAAGGGACGCCACTCATGCTCTTGTCGACTGATGCAGAAAAAGCGTTCGACAGAGTTAATTGGATATTTATGGAGGAGGTATTGCGAGTGGTGGGGCTGGGGAGGATGATGTTCAAGTGGATCTGCTCTCTGTACAGCATCCCATCGGCAACAGTTAGAGTGAACGGTCTCAACTCAGACAGATTCCCCATTCTTAATGGCACAAGACAGGGTTGCCCCTTATCGCCCCTGATCTTCATTCTGACCCTGGAACCCCTACTATGTCGAATAAGAGGAAACATTAACATATCGGGCCCTAGGGTTGACGGCTCCAACTACAAAATTGCGGCATATGCGGATGACCTACTCTTTTTCATAACTAATCCACAGGTTTCCCTCCCCAACTTATTGAGAGAGTTGGAAATTTACTCCTCTCTTTCTAATTTTAAAATCAACATGTCAAAGTCCGAAGCTTTAAATGTATCTCTACCCCAAGAACAGGTAGTCTCGCTTCAATCTGCATTTAGGTTTAGGTGGTCTAGTCACTCCCTGAGGTACTTGGGGGTCCAGTTGGCAGCGGACATTAGTCAACTCTACAAATTAAATTATCTTCCTCTCTTGCAATCTATTAGAACAGACTGCGCAAGTTGGGGGAAGGGCTACTTTACTTGGTTCGGGAGGTGTGCAATATTAAAGATGAACATACTTCCTCGGCTATTATACCTCTTTCAGTCCCTGCCGATTCGGATCCCGGGCTCCTTTTTCGGGGATGTGGCTTCACTACAAACTAAATTTATCTGGGCAAATAAACCGGCGAGAATTTCCCGTTCCCTACTGTGTAGACCTAAAAGCAGAGGAGGTCTGGGAATCCCCGACTTGAAAAAAATACTACTGGGCTACTCACATGGTCAGGGTACTAGACTGGTGCCGCCACTTTAAGACAAAGGCATGGGTGGCACTGGAACAGAGTTTCTCGGACATACATCTCCCGGCCACTCCCTGGCTTTTGCACTTTTCCCCGACAAATTTGAAATCTCACCCACTTATTGGAGCTACCCTGGAATGCTGCTCGAAAAACGAGATTCGGCGCCTTCTCCTCCCTGTGCCCTCTTGCATGTCGCCCATATTGGGAGATCCGGAGTTCCGCCCTGGCCTCTCGGACCCTGTCTTTCGGGGTTGGGTTCAGGGGGGTAGATTTAGAGCTTGTCATCTGGGAAGAGGGGGGGATTGGCTACCTCTTGAGGATATCCGCAGTCTCCTGACCCCGAATCCCATGGGGAGATGGAGAACGACGCAACTGAGGCATTTTCTGCGCTCCCTCCCCTGCTTCACTCAGTATGCAGGGCCCCCCACGAGGTTTGAAAAACTGTGCTTAGAGGGGGGTGTTCTTCGGCATTCGCTCTCCTTAGTGTATACCATGCTAGCAGACCCAGGAGACTTGCCCATTCCGGCATACCTGCAGCAGTGGGAGAGGGATCTGGGGATGGCCCTAACTGTCACGCAAAGAGACAAAATTTTAATGTTAGCACATAAAACATCGATCAGCTCCAGATTGCTGGAGGCCAACTATAAACTGCTGGCAAGGTGGTATAGAGTCCCGTCTAGGCTGCATAGGATATTCCCCTCAGTGGACCCTGCGTGTTGGCGGTGTGGATTGGAGGAGGGTGACTATGTACATGTCTTCTGGTCATGTCCCTCTTTGCAGAGGTTTTGGTCAGAGGTGAAGCAGGTAATCAGACAGGTGACCGGGACGAAGGAGACACTGGGACCAGAGCTGTTTTTACTACAATTAACGGGACTCCCGATCTCTAAATATAAAAGTTCCTTGCTGAGATTCCTAGTCATGGCCGCCAGGTCCTGTATTCCTCTTGGCTGGAAGTCTACGGACCCCCCCACGGTGGCTCAGTGGGTATCAAGGGTCAACGACTTAATGCACATGGAGGATTTGACATCCTCTCTTAATGATCGCCGGGGGGACTTCTACGGGACATGGCTTCCATGGATGGAGTTCACCTCCTCTACAGACCACATAAGACTGCTCTCTGACCCGCGGGAGCGACCTGGTGGGGGTGTGGGGTAATCCCCCTGGACTTTCTCCCCCCCCCCTTTTCTCCCAAACCCCCCCCCATTCTTCCCTCTTCCCCCCCCCCCCTCTTTTTTTTTTTTTTTTTTTTGTCTTTTCCCTCTCTCTTTCTCTTCTTCTCCCTCTCCCTCTCGGTCTCCTTTCCCCCCCTCTTCTCACCTTTTTTCCCTCACCCCCCTTTCTCTCACCTTCTTCCTGTTCCTGATACACAACTTATGATGTTCTCTTTTAGGACTTTCTTTTCTCTCATTCTGCTAAATGTTCTTCTTTCTTTGTATAGAGTTGGTTCTCAAAATAAAAGGTTAAAATCAGACCAGACTCGTAGGGATGGCAGACGGGATGCATAAGGATACTGGAGGTCAGGATTTATGTCAACGTTATATCCCTGATATTTTTCATGTTGCTCCTTGTGGAGCAGAAAGTTTTTTCAATGTCACGAGTTGGTATGTAAAATAAAGAATTTAAAAAAAAAAAAAAAGAAAAATCCAGTGTGAAAAAATGTATTGGAAAAACATATATATATATATATATATATATATATATATGTTAAAATCCAATGTTCCAGTCTGGTGCAGATGAAAAGAGGTGTTAGTCACACAGGACTACGCGTTTCAGCGTGGTCTCACGCCTTTTCCAAGGTCCAAATTGAAATTAAAATTTGTGTAATAAAGACTATTTTTTTAATTGAAGAAAACCTTTTCCAAAACATTTTTTCTGCTGGATTTTTCTATTTTTCTTGTCTGTGAATCAAGTGGCTGGCTCCCAACCCTCTCCTTGCGGATCTCAATTTGTAAATTCCTTGTAAGTCTTCCATAGACATCTACGGATACTGGTAAGCTGGCAAACTTTTATATAATCACAAATTTATATTGGTGGTAGAAATTTAATGTTAAATTATCGATTGGAAACCTAACAATAGGGGATATGTAATATATATATATATATATATATATATATATATATATTATTTATATTATATTATATTTATATAATATATATTATATATATATTATTTAGTTATATATTTATATATAGTTATATATTATTATTATATTATATAATATATATTATATATATATTATTTAGTTATAGAGCACCATTAATTCCATGGTGCTGTACATGAGAAGGGGTTACCTACAGAATACATACACAAGTTACAGTAGACAGACTAGTACAGAGGCTTACATTCTATAGGATTTTGGGGAGGAGACAGTAGGTGGGGTGTAATGAAGTGAAGTGTAGTGAAATCTATCTATATATATTTCATTTTTTTTTTTTTTTTTTAAATACTGTTTCCTACCAATATGAATTTGGAAACCATGCACCTGCACTTTGTGTTTAATGTTGTATGTTTATTCTAGATACTGGGTTAATATAGTGTAATAATTATATGTCAATTGATAGCAAAATATTTGTATATAGACACTAGCACCTTGTATTTATTTTTTATTTATGCACTATTTAGGGATATAGCGTAAATTTAACATCAAATTTCTATGTGTATTTATTACAATAACCAATGGTGCAATAATATAATAATGCAATAATTCTATATCAATTGATAGTAATGTACCGTATTTTTCGGACCATAAGACGCACTTTTTTCCCCCCAAATGTTGGGGGAAAGTGGGGGGTGCGGTGAGTCTTATGGTCTGACTGTGGCTGCGGGGAATGAGGGTGCTGCGGTGGAGCGGATCATCGGGGGCACGAGCAGGCTGTAGCAGCCTGCCATGACCACGTGGGCCCGCTCATTTAATATGCATGCCCATCCTCCCTCTCATCTCTAAGCGGTGAAGTCGGCGCTGACAGGTGGGCAGGAGGATGGGCAGGGATAAACAAATCGGCCCGCATGATCACCCCTGGCAACTGCAGCCTGGAGTGATCATGTGCGGCTGTATTCACTGCCCCCCGCGCATCATCATCAGTGCGGGGGGCAGTGAATCAGTACACATTACTCACCGTTCTCCTGCAGCATCGCTCCTCCTCCAGTCTGTCCGGTCAGCTGACTTGCGTGACTAGCGGCGCGCACAGCGATGAAGTCATCGCTGTGCGCACGTGTCCACACGCAGCCGCCGTCACAGACCACCGGAGGACATCGCGATGCTGCAGGGGGACGGCTGCATTTAGCAGCGCTGCCGCTGACAGACGGTAAGAGGAGCGGTGCTGCAGGGAGTGAGGTGAGGGGAGTATGAACGTTTATTTTTTTTTATGTGCCACAGGATGCGGCCATACACCAGGATGAGAGCATATAGCAGGATAGGGGTATATTATGAACAGCATGGGGAGTTTTTGAGCAGGATGAGGGTATATAGCAGGCTGGGGAGTATATGAGCAGCATGGGGAGTATATGAGCAGGATGAGGGCATATAGCAGGATAGGGGTATATTATGAGTAGCATGGATGAGGGCATATAGCAGGATAGGGGTATATTATGAGTAGCATGGGGAGTATATAGCAGGCTGGGGAGTATATGAGGAGGATGAGGGTATATAGCAGGCTGGGGAGTATATGAGCAGGCTGGGGAGTATATGAGCAGGCTGGGGAGTATATGAGCAGGCTGGGGAGTATATGAGCAGGACATTACCCCATAACCGTGTCAGCAGCAGATCCTCGCCCCATAAGTGTGTCATGACCACATTTTTTTGCTTAATTTTATTTTCCTATTTTCTTCCTCTAAAACCAGGGTGCGTCTTATGGTCAGGTGCGTCTTATAGTCCGAAAAAATACGGTATTTACACAGAGGCACTTGCACCTTGTATTTATTATCCCTTTACATATACATGATTCAATTTAGTCAATTTAAACATGTATTCTACAATTGCATTTATTATAATGATTCATGGCAGTAACTCCTTAAAAACAAGCGTTTCATGGCATTTATAAGTTTTTTTGATCTTTCTGATATCCAACATGAAATGTCAGGGCCACTTAAAAGAAACATTACTGAAATGGTATTGGTGTTGTAAAAGGATTGTATGTGGCCCTGTCTAATGAAGTTTATAAATTTGGATAAGTGTTATCAAGAATAAAATACTACCATTTTACACCCTGATCTCATATATCAGGACTTATGAAAATATTTTTCTTCCAATTTTATGTTTTTACTTTAATATGTAATAATAAAGCTTTTTATTGAATAAATATTGTATTGTGGTCACATCTCTTTGGATTATAGTAATTAGTGATACAATTAAATTATAGGTGGTTATTGGAGTAATCTTTCATAGAAGCTAAGGCTATGGCAGAGACAAAAGCAGCATGCTGGCATTTCATAGTCAAAACATACCGGGCGGTGTTCATTCAGCCAGTGTCGGATACATGCTGCCTCTTGATCAGCATGTATCAGTAGTCAGGTTCTCTTAGAGTGGTTTTGTATTTCTGCTTATCTTTCTTTAATTATATATTAATTAGAAAAGCATCGCTTAAAGAAAATAAATGTGTCATCTTAAAACATGTAAAGTATATTAGTCTATTATTAAAAAAAAATAATTACAAAATAAAAATCACATTATATATATATATGATATACACATACCCTGCAAGGTTATAGGTACATGTGTACAGTGTAACTAAGGACAGCTGGAAGTGCGGATTCTGTTAGTTTGTGCTGCACTGCTCACTGTGTGTCACGTGATACTGTGAGATATATGGCTCAGAGCACTGCATCCCAGATGATGGGCTTAAACATATGATGAGAATAGATACGTGGCTCTCCTCAGTTGGAGCGAAGCCTCATTCTGTTGTCTTTAATGCAGAGACGTCTGAATGAGTCTTTACACTGACTGAGCAGAATGATGAATTCTTGAGAGTGGCAGTGATTAAAGGTTGACAACCCGGCCATGTTGAACTCATTGTGCGTGCTCTCAGTGGATCGAAACCTTACATTGTACTAACGTCAGCTTACTGTTCTCACTGCTGGAAGACGTCACCAACTTAGGACTGCTCTCACCGTTCAGAGCAGGGCAGGGCTGCAGCAGGGACGTCTTCCAGTGGTGAGAACAGATCAGTAGCCTGATATTAGTAGGACAATGTCAAGCTCCCGACCTGTACTCACCGGCCCGATTCTCCGCTGACAGCCACTGAACCTCCTATCACTGCTTGTTGCTGAACACTGAGTAGTGACTGGGAGAAATTGTAGCTCAGATAAACTGCTCTGGACTACAATAAAATGGTGATTGTTTCCCCCACACCTATGAACTGGACAGTCCAGGGGGTATGTCCAGTCACCAGCTGAAGCAAGCACAGTGTAGAAGATGCGATCAGACACCGCTACAGTGTCCTATGGCTCAGACACTTGCTCGCCAGCAAAAAAAAAACTAACAAGTCAATACATGTTTAAACATGACATTTTATATTCTTTTTAAAATAAATGATATAAACATTTAAGGGAATGTGTTTGAGATTTTGATTTTTGCATTAATAAAGTGAAATCCTAGCATTAATACTGAATCTAGCATCTTTCAAGTTTTTCCAAAAATTATTTTTATTGCTATTGAACGTTTTTGTTTCAAACAGGTTTTTATTTGGTTCAAACATTTTAGTTACAACTTAATATGACGGAAAGTTCTTATACAGAGGGAAAGGGGAAAGCGTAAGGAGATGGGAGAATCACATGAGCAAAGAATATTATTATTGCTATCTATTGCATATGCTTCTTAATAATTAACACTTCTTGTGTATTTTCTGGTTTTAGACGCGTAGGCTAATTGCCTCTGACAGATGTTATTTTTAGTATTATGTGCCTTTGATTTGTATACAATTACATTCAGATATCGTCTCCTATTTCAACTAAATGGGGAAATCACCATCTGTACCAACAAGCAAAGCTGAAGTCAAACCAGGCAAAGCTGAAGTCACAACAAGCAAAGCTGAAGTCACACCAGGCAAAGCTGAAGTCACACCAGGCAAAGCTGAAGTCACAACAAGCAAAGCTGAAGTCACACCAGGCAAAGCTGAAGTCACAACAAGCAAAGCTGAAGTCACACCAGGCAAAGCTGAAGTCACAACAGGCAAAGCTGAAGTCACACCAGGCAAAGCTGAAGTCACACCAGGCAAAGCTGAAGTCACACCAGGCAAAGTGTCGGGGAAAAGTTAGCTGACAAATTCAGCATCTATTGCAAAATATGTTTAATATTAGAAAATATGCTTTATTACAAAGACTGTAGAGAGGAGAAATCTACGTACACATTCTGAGCCCTCGAGCATCCTGCTGGTCTCTAGTGGTTCGGGGGCACTGGGCACAGTAACTGGAAGCGGAGGACGTACTCTTCCCAGGGTCCCAAGAGACGCAGTTTTCACTGACAGCGCAGAGGGAGCTGGAAAAAAACAGCAAAGAATAAAACCAAACACACGGAAGAATTCACAAAACGTAGTTGGTTATCCACTTAAGTTTACCTTGCTGTGCCAAAAGCGGAGAGCTGGGCAATGGTTCATAGGCTGAGCCAGGGGCTGGAGCCGGAACAGCTGGCACCGCAAAACTTTTCAAGGGATGAGATGGTCTGATATGTGCGGTAGGAATACTGGGACCAGCATCCTCATCCATTGAACCAGGCAGAAAACTCCCACCTGGGGGATCGGGGTCTTCAGGACCGGTCTGTGACGAGGATGATGCAGCCACTACTGTATCACAGCTGGGGGTATGACGGACAGACTCTAAATGGTCAAAAAAACATGATGGTTACGCCAACAATATAACACCACATCTTATAAAACTATATCATAATATTTTGTAAGTGGTATACTTGTCAAATACTGATAAGGGAAGAGCAGTGGCAGGGTAAGGTGGCCCGCATGGCTTCCCAGGCACTGTCTGTATCTGTATAATCAGAACATGGGTACAGTTAAAACTGGTGGCGGAGCAGAGAGCCCTTGGTTCTCTGATCCGCCACTTACTCTGGTAAGTCACAGACTGCTTTTAGGTATGTGGCCCACCAAAGGTCAGGAGTGCACAGGATGCAGGGAGAAAAGGGAAACCTCATGGAAGTTTGTTTTTAATTTTTCACATAAAAAAAAAATCAGAGCATGGCAGGAATCAGAAGGAGATAATTATTGTATGGGGACACAAAGGAGGAGATAAATATGGAATGGGTGAACAAAGGCAGGGACAAATATTGTATGGAGGCACAAAGGGGACAAGATTGTTGGATGAAAGTACAAATAGGACATTATTTTTGTATGCAAAATTAGAAAAAAAAACACAGTACTTCAAACAACTGAATTGAAAAACTGAAGATACTTTGTATGTCTGAGTTGGCCTATATACACAATCATTCCTGGTTTGCATCGGATGACACCGATCCACTACTGCTCAGCGGTTACTCTCCACTTTTATGGTTGGACCAAGGTGCAATCTGTGTTTTGCGATGAGGGTCTTAAAGGGAATCTGTCTCCAGGTTTTTGCTCTCCCATCTGAAATCAGCATAATGTAGGGGCAGAGACCCTGATTCCAGCGATCTGTCACTTACTGAGTTGTTTGCTGTCATTTTGATAAAATCAATGTTTTCTCTGCTGCAGATCTAGAAGTCATACAGAGCTCCTGAATATGCTGGACTACCTGGCAGCAGGACAAGTAGTCCTCTAATAATAATCTACTGTTGATTAAAAAGTGATTTGATCAAAACTACACTAAGCAGCCCAGTAAGTGACATATCGCTGGAATCTGGATCTCTGCCCTTTCGTTATGCTGCGCTCAGATGAGGTGGCAGAAACCTGGTGACAGATTCCCTTTAAAGACAGAAACATCACGTTTTACTTAGACTGCATACACAAAGTAATTTCAACACAATTGTTTGTAGTTTCATGTTTTCCTCTAATTTGTGGACTAAGGAGTGGCATCTTACCCGTGCACCCTTACATATATATGGAGTGCCATGTTTCTCTTCAGTATGATATTTGTATGGAGGCACAAAAAGGACAAGAATACTGTATGGGGGAACAAAGTCAGACATGAATATTGTATGGGGGTACAAATTTGACATTATTATCCTGCAGAGACACAAAGTGGATACTTTTACTATATAAGGCCACAAAGGGGGCACTATTAATGTATGGGGACACAAAAGGGCATTACTAATGTGCAGAGCAAAGTGGAGTGGGCACAACTACTGCAAAGGAGGACACAACAGTGGGATACAAACTTTGTATGACAATTGGGGGTGGGATTTTTACTGTCTGGTGCATTATACATTTGTATAGAGGTTAGGAAAAATGGTGAGGGTGCTGGAAAGTGATTATTCAATTATGTCTGTGTATTACATGTGCAGAAACAAGACATGGATAGAAAAAGTCTTTAGGGTGGTTTGGGCGCCATTTAAATGAATATCTCCAATCAGAGGGGGCGTTACCTGTGAGTATGGCGGTATTCAGTCATTATGTGGTGGTAATGGCAGTGGCCATGATTTCGCAGTGTTATTTGTTCCGTATATAGAGGCATTATTGGTAATTTCTCTGTTAATACACTGGATTTTTGTCCAGTAACAGTATGGTAGTATTTGTTACTTGTATAGTGGAAATATTTTCTGACTTATTTATATATATTTTTGGTTTTTCCATTAAAGGGAGGAAAAGTAACAAGCTGGTGGTTGCAAGGAAGACTGGGTTCAATGTTTGATTGGCGGGGAAACAAAACAAGTTAATGGTTTTGGGGGAATCTGGGTAAAAAAAAAGGTGTCCTGAGGCCCATACTACACTACCTACAATGGGTAAAAAAAAGTATTTAGTCAGCCACCAATTGTGCAAGTTCTACCACTAAAAAAAAAATAAATAAAAAAAAAAAATAAAGAAGAGGAGAGGCCTGTAATTGGCATCATAGGTAGACCACAACTATGAGAGACAAAATGAGAAAACAAATCCAAAAAAAAAAAATCACCTTGTCTGATTTGTCAAGATTTTTTTTTGCAAATTATGGTGTAAAATAAATGTTGGCAATGACAGAGGTTAAACATTTTCTGTAAGTCTACATAAGGTTGGCGCACACTGTTGGTGGTATGTTGGCCCATTCCTCCATGCTGATCTCCTCTAGAACAGTGATGTTTTGGGCCTGTCGTTGGGCAACACAGACTTTCAACTCCCTCCAAAGGTTTTGTATGGGGTTGAGATTTGGAGACTGGCTAGGTCACTCCAGGACCTTCACATGCTTCTTACGAAGCCACTCCTTTATTGCCCTGGCGGTGTGCTTGGGATCATTATCATGCTGAAAGACCCAGCCACATTTCATCTTCAATACCCTTGCTGATGGAAGGAGGTTTTCACTCAAAATCTCGCGATACAAGGCACCATTCATTCTTTCATGTACACGGATCAGTCGTCCTAGTCCCTTTGCAGAGAAACAGTCCCAAAGCATGATGTTGCCACCCCCATGCTTCACAGTAGGTATGGTGTTCTTTGGATGCAACTCCGTAATCTGTCTCTTCCAAAGTAGAACTGTTTGGTAGAAACACAACTAGTCGTGTTTGGTTTCATCAGAGCATATGACATTCTCCCAATACTCTTCTGGATAATCCAAATGCTCTCTAGCAAACTTCAGACGGGCCCAGACATGTACTGGCTTAAGCAGGGGATCACGTCTGGCACTGCAGGATCTAAGTCCGTGGTGGCGTAGTGTGTTACTGATGGTAGCCTTGGTTACGGTGTTCCCAGATCTATGCAGGTCATTCACTAGGTACCCCCATGTGGTTCTGGAATTTTTGCTCACCATTCTTGTGATCATTTTGACCCCAAGGGATGAGATCTCCTGCTTGCCTATTGCAGATTCAGTCTTCCCAGCCTGGTGCAGGGCTACAATTTTGTTCCTGGTGTCCTTCGACAGTGCTTTGGTCTTCACATAGTGGAGTTTGGATTGTGACCGTTTGTGGTTGTGGACAGGTGTCTTTTATACTGATAAGTTCAAACAGGTGCCATTATTACAGGTAATGAGTGGAGGACAGAGGAGCCTCTTAAAGAAGAAGTTACAGGTCTGTGAGCCATAAATCTTGCATGTTTTTAGATGACTAAATACTTATTTTCCACCATAATTTGCAGAAATAAGCTTGCTAAACCAGACAAGATGATTTTCTGGATGTGTTTTCTCATTTTGTCTCTCATAGTTGTGGTCTAGCTATGATGTCAATTACAGGCCTCTCTCATCATTTTAAGTGGGAGAACTTGCACAATTGGTGGCTGACTAAATACCTTTTTTCCCCACTGTATGTCACTGGAGGAAAGGATACAATCTAACAGGGAAAATGTTTTGCTAGAGAATAGTGTTCTCACATAGTGATTTTTGTACTTAGTTTGCTGGTAGTTATATGACAGCACATTACTGCAGTAAACACAAGACTGATCAGGAAACAAGGTGTCCCCACAGATAAGGCACTCTGTCTGCAGGACAGAGAACCTGATTCCAGCGATGTGTCACTCACTGGGCTATTTTGTTGTTTCAATACAATCAGTGTTTTAGCAGCAAGAAATCATCACTTAGCACAAGCTGCCCTGTTCCTCCCAATTCAATACTGCCCCTACCACTATTTAGCAGTTTCGGTCAATAAATAATATAAAGAAAGCTGCCAATTTGTGGTGGGGTGGGGTTATAAAGGGCTCAGCATTTAGAGAACTGGTAAATCTGGAGCAGAGAAAAGCAATTGTATCAACTGCTGCACCCAGTAAACAAATTGATACAGCATTGAAATCAGAGTCTCTCTACCTACATTATGCTGCTGTCAGATTACATAGCAAAAACCTGCTGAAAGATTCCTTTTAAGTAGATTTGTGTGGAAATGGTATTCTGAATATCCCAACACATGCCTAGGTTATAAGATTCTAAAAGGAGATTTTTGTTACTTTATCTGAACAGCCACAGGTGGAGAGCAGAGAAAATGAAGATGGAATCGGACTCCATTTACTGCAGATAATGTGTTCGTAATGATAACAAACATGCCAAAACTGAAGCTGTATAGCCTTAAATGCTAAGCAAACATGCTGCTGCCATCACGGCTGGATTAGTCCTAAGTACAGGAAACCCGGTGTCTAGGGTGGCAGTAGATGCTGTTAAAATGGCACACACTTTTTTAGTACAACCTCCTCCGGGATTTAAAATGAAAATAGCACCTTTTGCAAGTGGGGTGGGAGGCACAGGATGCACAGGCAAGAAGCGCGAGATGTGCAATGCTCCTCCCTTTCCAATGTGGGTCTGTCAGCGGCACTACCGGGAGCAGTAATGGCCAAGACTAGTACAGAGCGGACAATGGCGGGCAACAGCAGCTGGTAATTAGGACAAGATTTCTGTACAGAGGCCCAAACATTTCTGTTCAGTGTCTGTGACTTTAGGGTATGTTGCTATTTGCTCTGCAGCTTGGGTTATTGGTGCAGGGGCTTGTACAGGAACACAGGAGATATACATCATGGCCACATTGCAGTATCTGGGAACCTGTACCATCAATGATGGAGGGGGAGCTACTGGATTAGCAGATCGGAGGCCGCACTGCTCTACACAGCAGAGCCAGGAATCCAGAATACAGAGCTGAAGGCAGCTGAGTGGTCAATAGTGTTGGGGCTCTTCCATCAACTGTTTGTTAGTAAGAGCTTTAAAGGTATGTGCACACTTGAAGTATTTGGTTGCAGAAATTTCTGCAATACTCCATCACTTTGCATGAAAAATGTTTTTGCTGTGTTTTAAATGCATTTTTCAATTTAATTAAATGGGTGAAAAACACAGGTAAATACGCTGAAAGAACTGACATGCCCAGATTATTTTCTGCAACAAATCTGCAAGGAGAAAATACGCAACGTGACTGTGCACTACATTCAGGATAGTCATTGACTGCTGGCATCAGGATTTGCTTTCAGTTTTGTGACAAAACAGCACTCAAATAAACGCATTAAAAAAACGTGATGAAGATGCAAAGTGTGCACACAGCCTTAGAAAGAAGAATGTGGAGAGCCGACCGCAGGAAGCTGCTGAAGCCTGGACTTATACACCAGGCAGGTAGTACCTATAGGATGTAGATATGAATACATTTCTCTGAGGGTAATTATAATTTTGTACATGTAGGAATGTATAGGTAATCGTATTAATTGGAGCTTGTATCTACGCATTGTGCAACAACGTTCAACATCATTGGTGTTAGCACCTGTAAAGGCAGACCTCTTCGCATGTGTGTATAAGTGCAACTCTGAGCATGTATGTATGAAAACGCTTTCATAGACTGTATGTGTGATATTCTGTTTGAGAGAACTATGTGTTTATGCATCTGTGTAAACTACTATCTGTTCTTCTCACTAATGGTTTATATCCGCACCATGTATATACGCCAGCAATCAGTCACTGCTGAGAAGGGAGCACGTCAGTGCTCCAAGCACAACACTTAGCAGTTTCACAATTGTTACAGTGGTAATAAATAGCCATCTTGCTTCCAGTATCATTGGTCCTACTAATATTTGTGTCCAACGTAGAAAAAGAGACAGGAATTACAATCTTGTGGAAAGTATGGTAGAATTTTCTACAACAAAGCAACCTACAAAATTAAAAATGTACAAAATTCTTTAGTTTTTATTTAAACTTTTGACCAATTTATTAGCCCTTAAAGGGAATCTGTCACCAGGTTTTTGCTACAACATCTGGGATCAGCATAAAGTAGAGACAGAGACCCCGATTCCAGCAAAGTATCGCATACTGGGCTACTTGCTGCAATTTTGATAGCATCACTGTTTACTCTGCTACAGCTCCACCAGTTCTCTGAATGCTCAGCTCTGTATAACCCCGCCCACAACAGTGATTGGTTGCAGTGTGTGCATAAGCAAAAAGCTGCCAATCAGTGGTGGGAGCGGGGTTATAAAGACCTCATGAACATGGAGGACTATATGACAGTAGGTTTACTAGTTCTCTAGTGATCATCTCCTGCCAATTTAAAACAGTGAATTTATCAAAACTACAGTAAGCAGCCTGTAAAATAACATTGCTGGAATCAGGGTCTCTCTCTGTCTCTATAATAAGTTTATCTCAGATTAGTGGCAAAATACAGCTGACACCTCCAAACGCCATATGCGGAATCCACAAAATGGGATCCTCTACTAAATTGAATATTTTTTTTTCTCTCACCTGTAGCCTGAGGAGTACCACTCAGCACGTGCAGCATGAACCCAGGTACAGAACGGAAATGAGAATTATCGATGGAATGAATGGGATGGGCACTGACAACCGCTGAAACAGAGACAGAATGGTGAATGATTGCGTAATGCACCGATGTAGGGGGATGGGAATATTACAACCAAGACAATAGGAAGTGATGGTTAAAAATCGATGAGTCACACAAAAGTATGGTATCAAAGAAATATGTGGTAAACAGTAACTGTAGTAAGAACATGTGGAGCCATAGATGGAGACGACCATATGGTAGGATTTGCAGACGGCCTATGTGTCAGTAAAAGGATATGGAAGAATGATTATGACGGAGCCCATCCGACATCAGTACACAATAAATCACACCACTATGAGTCGGACCTTCTTTATCAACTGCTTAACGAAGAGCAAAACTGCATATTGGACCTTCAATTCTAGACCTGGAAATTAGCCTGATGTTAGCCAGCTGCCGTTTACAAGCAGAAACCCAACAGCTGACTGTGGCAGGCAGCACAGTGTGTCCTGATAGTAAGTGAAGTACTCACGTTGTGGAGGTTGCGAGTCAAACGGCATCATTATTTTAGGTCTCATGCCTCGTCGTCCAGCAAGTGAGGACACAGAATCCTCAGATTCCAGGCCTAGAAAGAAAAATTGGCACACAAAATTATACATCCATGTAGCTCACCATTTTCATCATAGTGGGTAAGAAAACACATATATTAAAACAGTCTAATCCTTAGACCAGAGGTGGACAATTAATTTTACCAAGGGGCCACATGAGAGACCGTGACTGGATTGCAGGGCCAAACCAATAGGCTGAAATTACGTCTCAATATTAACATAGTATTTTTTTTATATTAATTATATCACTATACCCCTTACATACAGTATGAGCCTTCACACAGTCCCTTATGTACAGCATGTGCCTCCACATAGCTCCCTACATACAGCATGAGTCCCCACATAGCCCCTGACATGCAGGATGAGTTCACACATAACCACTTATATACAGTAGGAGGCCCTACATCGCTCACCTACATACAATGTGAGCCATCCCACAAAGCCCCTATAAATGCAATGTGAGACCCCACATAGCCTTTGTATATACAGTTTGAGCACCCGCATAGCCTTCTATATACATTTTGAGCCCCATACAGACCCTAAATACAGAATAAGCCCCACATAGCCCCCTATAAATTTCATGAGCCCTCACATAGCCTGCTATATACATTATGAACCCTACTTAGTCTCCTAATACATTGGAATCCCCACATAACCTCCTATATATTATATACAGTGCCTACAAGTAGTATTCAACCCCCTGCAGATTTAGCAGGTTTACACATTCGGAATTAACTTAGCATTGTGACATTTGGACTGTAGATCAGCCTGGAAGTGTGAAATGCACTGCAGCAAAAATGTTATTTTTTTTTAAATTGTGAAAAGTTTATTCAGAGGGTCATTTAGTATTCAACCCCTCAAACCACCAGAATTCTGTTTGGTTCCCCTAAAGTATTAAGAAGTATTTCAGGCACAAAGAACAATGAGCTTCACATGATTGGATTAATTATCTCTTTTTCCAGCCTTTTCCAGACTAATTAAGACCCTCCCCAAACTTGTGAACAGCACTCATACTTGGTCAACATGGGAAAGACAAAAGGAGCATTTCAAGGCCATCAGAGACAAGATCGTGGAGGGTCACAAGGCTGGCAAGGGGTACAAAACCCTTTCCAAGGAGTTGGGCCTACCTGTCTCCACTGTTGGGAGTATCATCCGGAAGTGGAAGGCTTATGGAACTCCTTTAGCCTTCCACGGCCTGGACAGCCTTTGAAAGTTTCCACCCGTGCCGAGGCCAGGCTTGTCCGAAGAGTCAAGGCTAACCCAAGGACAACAAGGAAGGAGCTCCGGGAAGATCTCATGGCAGTGGGGACATTGGTTTCAGTCAATACCATAAGTAACGTACTCCACCGCAATGGTCTCCGTTCCAGACGAGCCCGTAAGGTACCTTTACTTTCAAAGCGTCATGTCAAGGCTCGTCTACAGTTTGCTCATGATCACTCGGAGGACTCTGAGACAGACTGGTTCAAGGTTCTCTGGTCTGATGAGACCAAGATCGAGATCTTTGGTGCCAACCACACACGTGACGTTTGGAGACTGGATGGCACTGCATACGACCCCAAGAATACCATCCCTACAGTCAAGCATGGTGGTGGCAGCATCATGCTGTGGGGCTGTTTCTCAGCCAAGGGGCCTGGCCATCTGGTCCGCATCCATGGGAAGATGGATAGCACGGCCTACCTGGAGATTTTGGCCAAGAACCTCTGCTTCTCCATCAAGGATCTTAAGATGGGTCGTCATTTCATCTTCCAACAAGACAACGACCCAAAGCACACAGCCAAAAAAACCAAGGCCTGGTTCAAGAGAGAAAAAATCAAGGTGTTGCAGTGGCCTAGTCAGTCTCCAGACCTTAACCCAATTGAAAACTTGTGGAAGGAGCTCAAGATTAAAGTCCACATGAGACACCCAAAGGACCTAGATAACTTGGAGAAGATCTGCATGGAGGAGTGGGCCAAGATAACTCCAGAGACCTGTGCCAGCCTGATCAGGTCTTATAAAAGACGATTATTAGCTGTAATTGCAAACAAGGATTATTCCACAAAATATTAAACCTAGGGGTTGAATAATAATTGACCCACACTTTTATGTTGAAAATGTATTAAAATTTAACTGAGCAACATAACTTGTTGGTTTGTAAGATTCATGCATCTGTTAATAAATCCTGCTCTTGTTTGAAGTTTGCAGGCTCTAACTTATTTGCATCTTATCAAACCTGCTAAATCTGCAGGGGGTTGAAGACTACTTGTAGGCACTGTATTGTGAGCGCACAAAATATCCTATATTGATTTTGAGCCCCCACATAGCCTCCTACATATATGCAAAGATCCCATACACGAAAAGAAAAAAAAAATAAACCACCACATTCCCATCTAGCTCCCATTCCAGTGTTGCTCTGCTCTGGCCTCTGATGAACCAGTCCTCCACACAGCACACACGATGATATGATGTCATCATGATTGCTGTGGCTCCCGCAAATTGGTGTAAGATGGAGCCAGCGGCCCCTCCTACACCAATGTGTTCACTGCGGTCTGTATCCTGAGAATGCAAATAGTGGTGACATTGAGAGGCGGGCTGTAGAGAGTATGGTGCGGCCCGAGGGCCACTTATTTCAGCCTTTGGGTTCTTTTCCTCTGTGCGAGTGAGATCTAATAAAACATCGGATTGCACTCGCACCAGTGCAAAACTATGTGGCAGTGTCCTCTTGCCTTTTATTTCTCGTGACGAATTGTGCTCTCGGTGCAATCACAGCATGTTGCGTTTGGCAGTGAGTCGCAGCTCACACACCCCCATACAAGCCTATGGGAGCGTGTGAAATATTGCACTGAACTCGCATGTTATGCGACCGCAGTGCGATATACACAGAGACAGACAGCGGCGGAGATGGGAGAAAGTGCTCCCTCCATCTTCCCCGTAGCTGTGATACAATCCCAAGATCGCATCACAGTCGCATGACCCTTGGCAGACGCACGCAGCAGAGGGTCATTAGCATTTCACTTCCGATGCTCTCACATCGAAAGTGGTACGCAAGTGGAAAAGAGCCCTTTCTGATGTTTCTGGATCAGCTGGGGGCCAGATGTGGCCTGTGGGCAGCACTTTGCCCAGCCCTGCCTTAGACAATACTACAAACTAGACAGTCTTAAACTAATGCCAGATTTATAAAAGTAGTTCATGTTATTCGATAAATCTGTGTAATTTTGAGACTCTAGTGTAACTTCACATCACTTTTTAGTTGTCTTACTTTGTCCCAGAAATAGGAGTCATAATTCTGGCGCACTTCTTCGTGCATTGTATTGCACATTAGGCTATGCTCCTTTTTGGACCAGTTATGCCTTTTTCAGCTAAACCATGCCCCTTTGTCAGATATGTTGTAGAAAGTGTCTAATACATATTGCAAGTCATGAAAGCTTTTTCTGGCTCAAATTCTGAGAAAATTCTGTCGCTCTCAGCTTGATACATATGCCCCAATGTGCTCCACGTTTCTCATCACCTCTGTATGAATTGCTGTGCTGGTGGATGCTGCCTTCTGTGGTGCTGTCTCCAGGGGTGAGGTCCTGCGGTGATCGAGGCAAGGTGTTATCTGTTAGCATTGCATTCGTCTCTGGAGATTTATCCACTGGTTTCAGCTCCAATCTCTCATGGTGAATCCAGAGGTCAGGCGGCTTTACATCCTTTGAGTTACCCTTGTATTTGTGAGATCCATTCACAGATTTACATGCAGCCCTTTTCCTTATAATCAAAATCAGTATAAACAGAGATAAGGGGTTACATTTGCTGAAAAGTCAATTTCTTTAACAAATATATGTAGCTCCTTTCTGAGATATCAAAAATATATAATTCACATGGGAGATTAAGAAATTACTCCAGTCCAAAGAAACCACAAAGTAGCTTTACAACTCACTTTTTATGATGGGAGCTGGAGCGACGGGAACATATTGCTGCGATGACCACGGCCACTAAGACCATTATAACTCCTAGAGATACAATAATTGTGAGCAGCGTGTTCTGATCCAAGGAGGTGGGACTCCCATGTGGACTATTACTGCCTGCAAATGTTTATTTAGAGTTATTTCCAGAGAATTCTCACACCAAGATTTCTGTTCAGACTAAGAAAAGTCAGATAAACTATTACCTCCAGGTGGGGGTCCGCCATTTGCTCCCAATTCCGGAGTACGGCTTCCTTTTCCGGGTAAACCTGATGCTGAAAGAAATACCACTATGAAATGAGACTTAAAAGGAGAAAAACGAGGCACACGTTCAGATATTGCTAAACTATAAAAAGTTATATTTATCTCCGGCACTTGAAAGCAAAAAAGTGACAGGTGTGCAAGGAAAGTCAAGAGCGTTATTCAAATGATCTATGCAGTGCTGAACATAAATGAGTACACCCCTATGAAAAATAAGATTTTTAATATTATACTAAATACAAGAACAATTTCTAAAAGTCCGAGTTTAATAGAACATTTATTAACCCATAACATGAAGGTAAGGTAAATAACATAACATTACAAAATGTCCATTTGACTCAAGATAGTTGATGCAAAAATGACTACTGCCCACATCAAAAACTAGTAAATGCATTTTGCAAAATGCAAAGTGCCTACAGTAAAACATGGTGGTGACCGCGTCCTGATATGAGGCTGTATTAGTGCTGCTGGTGTCTAGAGCTACATTTCTTTATGGTCTCAAACTCACAGATGTACTGTACATTTTTCCAACATGACAATGATCCAAAGCACACATCTGTTGCATTTCTGAAAAACAACAGGGTGACAGTGATTTAGTGGCCAAGTTTGTCTCCTGATCTGAACCCAAACAAACACCTATGGGGAATATTGAAGAGAACTTGAGCATCAGTCTCCATCCAGCATCTAAAACAGGTTGTCTTTGAAGAATGGAAAAAGATGGATGTCGCCATCTTGTTCATTCCATGCCCAGAAAACTTGGTGCTATTCTTAAAAATCATGGCGGTCATACAAAATACTAGATATAGTAGTATTTGATGGGGGGCGTATTCATTTTTTGCATCAACTAATTAAAGTAAAACAGAATATTTTGTAATGAAATTAGATTATTTACCTTATTTTTACGTTCAGGAGTAATACATTTTCCATTCAGTCTTGTCAAAATTTTGTCAATTGTTCTAGCGTTCAGTGAGATATTGAATAATATCTTACTTTTCAAAAATGGGTGTACTCATTTATGCTAATCACTTTATACACACACAAACATATATAATTCTAACAACGAAACCTCTATGCAACTGAACTTCAGGAAGATGTTCAACCATAACTTAAGTTATTACCTTGATTATTAGGCATGTAAGGTGTTGATTCTGCCATAGGAAGGCATTAATAAAAACAAGGGTGAATGGTCAGTAAGAGTTTAAACATTTCAAAGCACGATGCATAAATAATCTCATATGACAATGTCTAAAAATCTGATATTAATCTTTACATTATATGGAATGGATCCCCTTTAAAATAAATGAAAGACTGATAGCGAAACATTAATTTTTACAATTTGAAGTTTCATTTATTGATTATTTTCTTAATGCATAATTAAGACGGCTGCCATCTTAGCATCATTTAGAAATTTTTATTTGAAGCAGCCACATGTTCCAAATGACCGCTCGTCAGGAAGTGATCTGTGCAGGAAGGGACAGGAGGTGAGCTGTAACCATCACCGACTGAGAACGGTATGATCCTGTGTTATCTATATATTGGTGACACCTTTCCTTGTGATAGCATGTGTGATGAAAGCTACAGAAGTGAACTCCGCAGAACAGGAAGGGTTCGCCAATCGGGCCTCATTCAGATGTCCGTTCTGCATGCACGTGTTCTAATCCATGTTCTAATAGACACCACAAGTACCAATTATAATCTGTGCTGCTATTCACACATTTTGAGGACCAGGTGTCCATGCAAAAATCAGAGAGACATGTCTGTTTATTTTCAGCAGCACTGATGAAAAGGCCAATACAAGTCTATGAGCACCAAAGCCCCCCTCCCCCCAGCCAAAAAACAAAACACACAGTACACAGATGGCATCCATGTCCTATTCATGTTAAACATTGCAAAGTATAGGAAAGCTCTGTAATTTATTCATGCATGTGAAAAGCACTGAAGACACAAGTAACATTTTTTCATACATCAAAAACACTGACGTCTGATTGAGGCCCCATTAACATTAGTAGATTTATTGTTGGCTTCTTTTTAATAAACTAAAATATATATTTAAAAAAAATAACTAAGTAAAAAAAAGTTTCATGTAGAAACTTGATTTAAACAGTAGGTACAGTGCCTTGAAAAAGTATTCATACCTTAAGATCTTTTTCACATTTTTTAATGTTACATCCAAAACATGATTTTTATTGGCATTTTGTGATATACCAACTTCGTTAAGAAGTGTAATGATCCACAGTTTTCTAAATATTATAAAAAATTAAAATCTGAAATAGTGACGTGCATTTGTCTGTTGTAGGATCAGCTTTCGCTGCTAATTCTTGCAAGTCTTTTGGGTATGTCTCTGCCAGCGTTGCATATTAGAGGCGGACGCTTTTTGCTCATTTTTCTTTGAGTCTACATTTAGACTCTGTGAGATTGGATGGTGAGCATCTGGGAAGAGCAATTATCAAGTCTTGTAACAGATTCACAATGGGATTTAGGTCCGGACACACACACACACACACACACACACACACACACACACACACACACAATTACTACCATAAAACATTTCTTATTTAGCTGCCGAAACTGTCTTTCTTCTATTCGCAGTCCTTGGCCCTTAGCATGGTCTTTGTAAGAAATAAGTCATGTGCCAGTCCTCTGTATTGACCACACATCTTTATACATATAAATAAGATCTCCTCTGATGTGTCTTTTATATGGCAAGCCTTCCATTCCTTGTAGTAATCTAGTTGCCTGCCTTTGAACTGACTATAACTTCTGAATGTCCTTTTTAAAATACGGAGCCCAAACCTGGATCCCATATTCCAGATGTGGCCTTACAAGTGATTTCTAGAGGGGTAACAATATGTTGGGATCACAGGATCTAATCTCTCTTTTTATACTCCCTAAAATCTTGTTTGTGTTTGCTTTTGCAGCTGCTGCTTGACATTGAGTGCTGCTGCTCAGCTTATTTGTAATGAGAATACCCAAGTCCTTCTCCTGTTCTGCAGTCCCGAGTTTACTTTCATTTAATATATATGTAATAATGGGATTACTCCATCCTAGGTGCTTTACTCCACATTTATCAACATTAAAAAGGTAATTGCAGAGTGTCTGGCCATTTCGACATCTTATCCAGATCGTTTTATAATATTGTACTATTCAGGTCAGTTTTTAAAATCCTAAATAGCTTGGGGTCGTCAGCAAAGATTGACACTTTATTAATGACCTTGTGGATGCGATTGAGAGTAAAGCGATTAAAAAGAAACGGTCCTAGCATAAATCCCTGCGGCACCCCACTGCTGACTATTGTCCAATTAGAGACTGTACCATTTAGGACTACTCTTTATTTCCTTACCAGTTGCATATAGTTTCCACTAGTCCTTGCTTCTGGAGCTTTAGTATAAGGCTATTATATGGCACATTACCAAATGCCTTTGCAAAGTCCAGATAAATTACAACCGCTGCATTACCAATATCCAGATTTGCACTTACCGCCTCATAGAAACTCACATTGGTTAGACACGACTTATCTTTTATGAATCCATGCTCATTGTCCGTTATTATATTAATCTCTGCAATATATTTTTGCAGGTTTTGTCTTACATGAATATGCATCTAAACAATGGCATTGTAGCCATAGTAGTATGATTAGGGTCACTGTCCTGCTGGAAGTTGAAATTTACGCCCCAGTTTCAAGTCTTTTGCAGCCTGTAACAAGTTTTTTCCAGGATTTCCGTTTGCTCCATCCATTCCATCAACTCTGATCAGCTTCACTGTTGCTGCTGAATAGAAGGATTTACACAGCCACCACCATGTTTGAAGGTGAGAATGGTGTTAAAAGGATGATGTGTAGTGTTTCTTTTCCACCAAACATAGCAATCTGCATTTATCCCAAAAGAAGGGAATTTTGTTTACTTACCGTAAATTCCTTTTCTTCTAGCTCCAATTGGGAGACCCAGACAATTGGGGTGTATAGGCTATGCCTCCGGAGGCCACACAAAGTATTACACTAAAAGTGTAAAGCCCCTCCCCTTCAGCCTATACACCCCCCGTGCTGCCACGGGCTCCTCAGTTTTGGTGCAAAAGCAAGAAGGAGGAAAAAATTATAAACTGGTTTAAAGTAAATTCAATCCGAAGGAATATCGGAGAACTGAAACCATTCAACGTGAACAACATGTGTACACAAAAACAGGGGCGGGTGCTGGGTCTCCCAATTGGAGCTAGAAGAAAAGGAATTTACGGTAAGTAAACAAAATTCCCTTCTTCTTTGGCGCTCCATTGGGAGACCCAGACAATTGGGACGTCCAAAAGCAGTCCCTGGGTGGGTAAATAATACCTCATAATAGAGCCGTAACGGCTCCGTCCTACAGGTGGGCAACCGCCGCCTGAAGGACTTGCCTACCTAGGCTGGCATCTGCCGAAGCATAGGTATGCACCTGATAGTGTTTCGTGAAAGTGTGCAGGCTCGACCAGGTAGCTGCCTGACACACCTGCTGAGCCGTAGCCTGGTGTCGCAAGGCCCAGGACGCTCCCACGGCCCTGGTAGAATGGGCCTTCAGCCCTGAGGGAACCGGAAGCCCCGAGGAACGATAAGCTTCGAGAATTGGTTCCTTGATCCACCGAGCCAGGGTTGATTTGGAAGCTTGTGTCCCTTTACGCTGGCCAGCGACAAGGACAAAGAGTGCATCCGAGCGGCGCAGGGGCGCCGTATGAGAAATGTAGACTCTGAGTGCTCTCACCAAATCCTTTTCACACTGGTGAACTGGATGAGGGCAAAAAGAAGGTAAGGAGATATCCTGATTGAGATGAAAGGGGGATACCACCTTAGGGAGGAATTCCGGAACCGGACGCAGAACCACCTTGTCCTGGTGAAACACCAGGAAAGGAGCTTTGCATGACAACGCTGCTAGCTCAGACACTCTCCGAAGTGAAGTGACTGCTACTAGAAAAACCACTTTCTGCGAAAGGCGTGCGAGCGAAATATCCCTCATTGGCTTGACCGGTGGTTTCTGAAGAACCATCAGCACCCTGTTCAGATCCCAGGGTTCTAACGGACGCTTGTAAGGAGGGACGATGTGACAAACCCCTTGCAGGAACGTGCGTACCTGTGGGAGTCTGGCCAGGCGCTTCTGAAAAAACACAGAGAGCGCAGAGACTTGTCCCTTAAGGGAGCCTAGCGACAAACCCTTTTCCAATCCGGATTGAAGAAAGGACAGAAAAGTGGGCAAGGCAAATGGCCAGGGAGAAAAACCCTGAGCAGAGCACCACGACAGGAATATTTTCCACGTCCTGTGGTAGATCTTGGCGGACGTTGGTTTCCTAGCCTGTCTCATGGTGGCAATGACCTCTTGAGATAATCCGGAAGACGCTAAGATCCAGGACTCAATGGCCACACAGTCAGGTTGAGGGCCGCAGAATTCAGATGGAAAAACGGCCCTTGAGACAGCAAGTCTGGTCGGTCTGGCAGTGCCCACGGTTGGCCGACCGTGAGATGCCACAGATCCGGGTACCACGACCTCCTCGGCCAGTCTGGAGCGACGAGGATGGCGCGGCGGCAGTCGGCCCTGATCTTGCGTAACACTCTGGGCAACAGTGCCAGAGGAGGAAACACATAAGGAAGCTGAAACTGCGACCAATCCTGAACTAAGGCGTCTGCCGCCAGAGCTCTGTGATCTTGAGATCGAGCCATGAATGTTGGGACCTTGTTGTTGTGCCGTGACGCCATTAGGTCGACGTCCGGCATCCCCCAGCGGCAACAGATCTCCTGAAACACGTCCGGGTGAAGGGACCATTCCCCTGCGTCCATGCCCTGGCGACTGAGAAAGTCTGCTTCCCAGTTTTCTACGCCCGGGATGTGAACTGCGGAGATGGTGGAGGCCGTGGCTTCCACCCACATCAAAATCCGCCGGACTTCTTGGAAGGCTTGCCGACTGCGTGTTCCACCTTGGTGGTTGATGTAAGCCACCGCTGTGGAGTTGTCCGACTGAATTCGGATCTGCTTGCCTTCCAGCCACTGCTGGAACGCTTTTAGGGCAAGATACACTGCCCTGATCTCCAGAACATTGATCTGAAGTGAGGACTCTTGCTGAGTCCACGTACCCTGAGCCCTGTGGTGGAGAAAAACTGCTCCCCACCCTGACAGACTCGCGTCCGTCGTGACCACCGCCCAGGATGGGGGTAGGAAGGATTTCCCCTTCGATAATGAGGTGGGAAGAAGCCACCACCGAAGGGAAGCTTTGGTTGCCTGAGAGAGGGAGACGTTCCTGTCTAGGGACGTCGGCATCCTGTCCCATTTGCGTAGGATGTCCCATTGAAGAGGACGCAGGTGAAACTGCGCGAAAGGAACTGCCTCCATTGCTGCCACCATCTTCCCCAGGAAGTGCATGAGTCGCCTCAAGGGGTGTGACCGACCTTGAAGGAGAGATTGCACCCCTGTCTGTAGTGAATGCTGTTTGTCCAGCGGAAGCTTCACTATCGCTGGAAGAGTATGAAACTCCATGCCAAGATATGTCAGCGATTGGACCGGTGTCAGATTTGACTTTGGAAAATTGATGATCCACCCGAAACTCTGGAGAGTCTCCAGAGTAACGTTGAGGCTGTGTTGGCATGCCTCTTGAGAGGGTGCCTTGACCAGCAGATCGTCTAAGTAAGGTATCACCGAGTGACCCTGAGAGTGGAGGACCGCAACTACTGTAGCCATGACCTTGGTGAAAACCCTTGGGGCTGTCGCCAGGCCGAACGGCAGTGCCGCGAACTGAAGGTGTTCGTCTCCTATGGCGAAGCGCAGGAAGCGCTGATGCTCTGGAGCAATCGGTACGTGGAGATAAGCATCTTTGATATCGATCGATGCTAGGAAATCTCCTTGGGACATTGAGGCGATGACGGAGCGGAGGGATTCCATCCGGAACCGCCTGGTCATTACGTGTTTGTTGAGCAGTTTTAGATCCAAAACAGGACGGAAAGACCCGTCCTTCTTTGGAACCACAAACAGGTTGGAGTAGAAACCGTGACCCTGTTGCTGAAGAGGAACCGGGACCACCACTCCTTCTGCCTTCAGAATGCCCACCGCCTGCAGAAGAGCCTCGGCTCGCTCGGGAGGCGGAGATGTTCTGAAGAATCGAGTCGGAGGACGAGAGCTGAACTCTATCCTGTAACCGTGAGACAAAATGTCTCTCACCCAATGGTCTTTTACTTGTGGCAGCCAGGTGTCGCAAAAGCGGGAGAGCCTGCCACCGACCAAGGATGCGGTGTGAGGAGGCCGTAAGTCATGAGGAAGCCGCCTTGGTAGCGGCACCTCCGGCGGTCTTTTTAGGGCGTGATTTGGACCGCCATGCGTCGGAGTTCCTCTGATCCTTCTGAGGCCTTTTGGACGAGGAGAATTGGGACCTGCCCGCCCCCCGAAAGGACCGAAACCTCGACTGTCCCCTCCTCTGTTGGGGTGTTTTTGGTTTGGCCTGGGGTAAGGATGTTTCCTTTCCCTTGGATTGTTTGATGATTTCATCCAATCTCTCACCAAACAAGCGGTCGCCAGAAAATGGCAAACCAGTTAAGCACTTTTTGGAAGCCGAATCTGCCTTCCATTCCCGTAGCCACAAGGCCCTGCGTATTGCCACCGAATTGTCGGCTGCAACCGCCGTACGGCTCGCAGAGTCCAGGACAGCATTAATAGCGTAGGACGCAAATGCCGACGTTTGAGAGGTTATGGACGCCACCTGCGGCGCAGACGTACGTGTGAGTGCGTCAATTTGCGCCTGACCAGCTGAGATAGCTTGGAGTGCCCATACGGCTGCGAATGCTGGAGCAAAAGACGCGCCGATAGCTTCATAGATGGATTTCAACCAGAGCTCCATCTGTCTGTCAGTGGCATCCTTGAGTGAAGCTCCATCTTCCACTGCAACTATGGATCTAGCCGCCAGTCTGGAGATTGGAGGATCCACCTTGGGACACTGAGTCCAGCCCTTGACCACGTCAGGGGGGAAGGGGTAACGTGTATCCTTAAGGCGCTTGGAAAAACGCTTATCTGGACAAGCTCGGTGTTTCTGGACTGCCTCTCTGAAGTCAGAGTGGTCCAGAAACATACTCATTGTACGCTTAGGAAACCTGAAACGGAATTTCTCCTGCTGAGAAGCTGACTCCTCCACTGGAGGAGCTGAGGGAGAAATATCCAACATTTGATTGATGGACGCAATAAGATCATTCACTATGGCGTCCCCATCAGGAGTATCAAGGTTGAGAGCGGCTTCAGGATCAGAATCCTGATCAGCTAGCTCCGCTTCATCATACAGAGAGTCCTCTCGCTGAGACCCTGAACAATGTGATGATGTCGAGGGGATTTCATAGCGAGCTCGCTTAGTCGGTCTGGGACTGCGTTCCATGTCAGAGACCTCACCCTGGGATCTATGAGACACCCCGGGAGAACATTGTTGTTCCAACTGAGGGGGACCAGGGGGCAATGATTCCACAGTGCCCATGGCTTGAGATGCCGGCCTGGACTGCAAGGCTTCTAATATCTTAGCCATAGTCTCAGAAAGTCTTTCAGTAAAAACTGCAAACTCCGTCCCTGTCACCTGGACAGTGTTAACAGGTGGTTCTCCCTGGGCCACCCTTAGCAGAGGCTCCGGCTGAGTAAGTGCCACAGGGGCCGAGCATTGCACACAATGAGGGTCAGTGGAACCTGCCGGCAGTATAGCCGTACATGCTGCACAGGCAGCATAGTAAGTCTGTGCTTTGGCACCCTTGCTATTTGTGGACGACATGCTGTTGTCTCCTCTGAGCAATACAGGAGGGTATATAGCCAAAAACAACCGTGCACCATACAGTGTAAAGTATAGCCTATAATCATATAATCTATAAGTACACTTCTGCACCAGTGGGGCCAGCACCTAGGTGCTGCTTACCGCCCGCGCAATGCGGTTGTGTGGTCACCAGAATTCCTGCCTGGGTCTCCCTGAGCTTGTCTCCCTTCTCCAGCGTTAGCAGAGCTGACAGGAATGGCTGCCGGCGTCCTGAGGAGAGGAGGGGGCCGTGGGCGTGCCCTAGAAAGTGCGGGAATCTGGTGCCCCACTGTGCACAGTGAGGGGGGTGGAGTATGCAAAGCATGCTCCAGCCTCAGTTGCTGACGTCCTTTACAGCGTCCCGCCCTTCCCCTGACTGGCAGGCCTGGGGGCGGGAAAAGAATGAGACTAGGCCGCAAAAGCCGGGGACTAAAGTTATAAGCGCGGCCGCCGTATAAGCGCGGTCGGCGCGGAAGTCCCCGGCGCACTAACAGTCCCAGCCGCGCCGCAGTGATAACAATGGCAGCGGCGGTCAGCGCGGCAGTCCCCATACACTAACACACTCAGCGACGCTGCAGTGTGTAAAGGCACAAACGCAGTCAGCGCCGCGGTCCCCGGTGCACTAGCACACCCAGCAATGCTGGAGTGTTGCTGTGCGCGGTCCCCACGGGGACACAGAGTACCTCAAAGTAGCAGGCCCATGTCCCTGAACGATACTCGGCTCCTATCCAGCAGAGTCCTCAGGAGCTGTGGATGGAGCACGGTCTCATGTGCCTGGAGACCGATAGGATCCCACTTCACCCAGAGCCCTAAGGGGGATGGGGAAGGAAAACAGCATGTGGGCTCCAGCCTCCGTACCCGCAATGGATACCTCAACCTTAACAACACCGCCGACAAGAGTGGGGTGAGAAGGGAGCATGCTGGGGGCCCTGTTATGGGCCCTCTTTTCTTCCATCCGACATAGTCAGCAGCTGCTGCTGACTAAGCTGTGGAGCTATGCGTGGATGTCTGCCTCCTTCGCACAAAGCATAAAAACTGAGGAGCCCGTGGCAGCACGGGGGGTGTATAGGCTGAAGGGGAGGGGCTTTACACTTTTAGTGTAATACTTTGTGTGGCCTCCGGAGGCATAGCTATACACCCCAATTGTCTGGGTCTCCCAATGGAGCGCCAAAGAAAGTTCTGCTTTGGTCTAAGTTGACCAGAGGATCTTCTTCTACATGCTGACTGTGACCCCTACTTTTTGCAAACAGGGCAACTTATGACTTTCTTTCAAAAATGGCTTTCTTCATGCCACTCTTCCATAAAGGCCAGATTTGGAGAGTATATAAATAATAGTTGTCCTGTGCATAGATTCTCCCACCTGAGCTGTGGATCTCTGCAGCTCCTCCAGAGTGACCATAGGCTTTTTGGAAGCTTCTCCAATTAGTACTTTCCTTTCTTGGGATGTCAGTTTAAGTGGATGGCCATATCTTGGTAGGTTTGCAGTTGTGCCATACTCATTCCATTTTTGGATGATGGATTGAGCAGTGCTCCATGAGATATTCAGAGCTGAGAGTATTTTTTGGTACCCTAACCCTACTGTACTCTTCTCCACAACTTTATCCCTGACCTGTCTGGTGTCTTTCTTGGTTTTCATGATGCTGTTTGATCCCTAATGTTCTCATACAAACCTCTGAGGCCTCCATAGAACTGCTGTAGTTATATTGAAAATGAATTACACACAGGTGGACTCTATTTACAAATTAGGTGACTTCTGGATGTAATTGGTCACTCAAGTATTTATTGAGGGGAATCAGACTACAGGGAGCTGAATATAAATGCATATCCCAATTTTCAGCTTTATATTTTTAAAATATTTAGAAAACCATGTATCCTTTCCTTTAGACTTGACAAATACTGGTTACTTAGTGTTGGTAGATCACACAAAATCCATTTACGTTTGTGATTGTAATGTGGAAACGTTCATGGGATATGAATATTTTTTCAAGGCATCATAATATTTTTAATGACACGTCTGATAATTGCAAAGACCGAGTGTTAGAAAGAGTCTGATAAGCTTGATCTAGGAGGTTGTAGTATGCCAAAAATAACAATGTTGTACTAGACACAAACATTGTTACCTTCATTGGGTTAACATGATGCGGTGTACTCTGCTGCGGTCATGTGACCGGGGTGGGCAGAAACTACGTCACACGCTAATGCAGGGTGGGAACATTTAAACTCTGGTAGTATGCGGTGGCTCTTTTGATAGAGCGAGAAGCACGGCCGCTCCTGCCACGTGGTGAGTTCCCCCCTCTATGGGAATATGCTGTCATGGTAAAAATCGTCCTGACATGCTGGTATTTATTCATTTATAAATTTATTTCAGCATGTCATTAGGTGTTAGGGCCGCGGTATATGGGACCTGAACTGGAGTTACCGCATACATGACTCTCTGATGAGTCTATATTTATTGGTGAGTTTCTCCACATATGAGTGTGTGATTAAATAGCTGACATGTTGATACTCATCATTGGGTTATCCCAGTAATATCAGGTCTTGCATATTATCACTGAACACATACAGAATTAATTGCAGACCACAAGGCTGGCCTTGCTCACCTTTCGGGGTGCGAAATGGAACGGCCTCGGACATGGGGCCCATTCCTTTTGAGTTTCGAGCCTGGATCTTGAAGTAGTAAGGAGTGTCCAGTGTCAGCTCCTGTATTTGGTGTGTTAAACGGTTTCCAACAACTGGTTCTATAACCCAATCATGAAGCATTGCTTGAACGTCTGTGCTGTAATATATAATGTAACCTGGAGGAGAAAAACACAATTCAGGTAGTGGAATGCATTAAATTACTCTGAAGAAGTTTAATAAATCTAGAAAACTTCTTCCAAATTATTCACCTGTAATCTTGCCATTGGCTTCGGATGGAGGCTGCCAGTTCACAATTATGGTACGTGGTTTTCCTTCTTTGCTTACTACGGTAACATCCTTAGGAGGGGAGGACGGCACTGATCAAAAAAAAAAGGAAAATGGAAGACAAGGATGATTTTGTGCTCTCTAGGCTGGCTACATTTCAAGAAAACCTGAGGATTGATAACATACTTGACTCAAAGGTGGTGCCATGAGCAGTCATGCTCCATGTACTAGACCGTCGACCTTTAGTGACCATAACAGAAAATTCGTACAATGTATTTGGTTTCAAGCCGGTGACCAGGAAAGATAGCGTGGTGCTGTTGGCCATCTAAGAAGAGAACAAATATGTATTTTATATTATTACTAGCTGTAGTACCAGTGCGTTGCCCGGGATAGTAACTGTCACTCTGTCACTCTCCCAGTCTCTATCTGTGTGTCGCTGTCTGTCTCTCTATCTCTCGGTCTGTATTTGTATCAGTCTGTCTCCATCTCTGTGTCTGTCTGTCTCTCTCTTTCCCTTTGCCCGGGCTGTCTCTCTCTAGCCGTCTCCCCACCAACATCATAATACCTCACACATAAGCTTCTTATACTAACAGTTTATTTTGTTCCTATAGCAACCACTGACAGTTGCTATTAATAACTTATAGCTCCCACCTCCATTCAGTTTAATGGAAGCAGGATTTTGGAGATTAACTGTAAAGCCCGGGGTTACATTTTCCCGTCAAAACATAGTCTATGACGTTCCCCGAGTCACATGGGGCGTCTGTGCAAAATTTTGTGATTGTAAATGCGACGGTGCGGATTCCTTTAGCGGACACACACACATACATACACTGAGCTTTATATATTAGATATCACTTGTTCACTTATCCAGCTAAAACATTCTATGTAAATAATGGACAGTGACCTCCTAGATGCTCACCTTATATTTTGTATTGGCAGGAATATTCGTCTTCCACCTTGCTGTGTAGTATCTGGCGTCGGTGATCTTTTGGTTCTTAGGTAGGGAGTTGTCAGCCCAGGTAAGGCGCACTGCGTCACTGCTGATGATAGCAGCTTGTACCCCCACAGGGGGCAACATAGGGGTAGGCTCTGGAACTGGGGTGTATGAGGCATGAACAACATAAACATCAACCTCAGAAGTGTCTAGGTCATAGAAATGTTGCAAAAACAAATTTGGCAAACAACATAACAAAAGTGAATAAAATGGGAAGAAAATAAAAAAAAGTGAAAAAGACACAAATAAATGCAAAAGCAAAGAATTAAGAAGAAAAAAAGTCAATGGTATGAAAGGTATAAACAAATTAAGAGTTAAATAAAACATAAAATTAAAATATATAGATATACAAAGAAATATAGGGAAGAAATATCAATGCAAAAACAGGGAAAGGAGAGAAAGAGAAGATATTGTTAGTTTTAGAAACAAGTAAGCTCATCATCAACATTGAACAAAAAAAGCCACAGACGACGTTCGCTCACCAATAGTATTATTTACACTGATTTATAAGCTGGTGATTACCTGTATGCTGGCGGGTGACGGCACTTTCATATAAAGGAATACCTTCCCCCACATTGTTAAAGGCTTTTAGGGAGATGACGTAATGTGAGCTTGGCTCTGCAGAGAATAAGAGTATGCAAATGTAATGACACTTACCCAGCTCCAGTTTACAAAAAAAACTCAATGATCAGTTTTGTTGTGGATATATACACATAACGACATTGGCAGCACTCCAAACGTGAGATTGTTAACCCCACTTCCCAAAAAAACCCTCTCTTTATTCACCCATGCATGTGCGCCGTTTTGGCTCTTCAAACTGTAAGCCATGAGTTGTGTGGATAGAGATGAGCGAATATTTTTACAGGACCCTGCTCAAGCGGCAGCCTCAGTATTATGTGGACACCACCAGATGGGGAGCCTGTGAATTGCCGCCTACCTGCTGGGGTACCCAACAATGTTGTTATTGCGGTATGACGCATGCATGATGTCGCATTAGGCCTACTAATTAGAAGAGGCGTAATATTAAAATAAAAAATTAGACACAACATAAAAATTACGATCACTTGTATAACAAGTGGGAGATTAAGGTGCAGAAAAAGCACAATGCGAAACGCACGTCGGTGCTGGTAGATTGCACTTCTCAAGGACAGGACAATATGGGTAAGTGGGATCCATTGTCACGCTACTTGTAGCGTTATTGTATGTGCTGTATGAGCCATCTAGTGGCCCTGAGATATACTGCAGGCTGTGTACTCCTGTATTGTGTCCTTGTATGTTTGGGCACTATATATAAAGAATCACTTTTTCACTTGTACAGGAGTGTATTTGTCATTCATCCACATTATTGTGCCTTATATTATTCACACAGGTGCTGCACTTATTTTTTTAGCCACAATATGTGAATGAAATTGATACATTGATAAACACAAGTTATATTTATTAAAAAAAAAATCTCTGTAGTGTTGAGCAAGTAGTTAACTATTCGTACTCGCTATACTGTTAGCGAGTACTGTCGTTACGAGTAGCGGGCGCAATGTAAGTCAATGGGAAAGACTAGCTAAGTAGTGAGTAACCCGAAATCCGTACTATTCGCTACTCGCACGAAAAGTACGGCTTTTGGGTTAGGAGAGTATATATATATTAATTTAGCATATATGTGTATACATATGTGTGTTATTTTTTTGTATTGAATATTGGATGTGAATCTTCCAGTACAGTATATGGTATATTGGGCACAGTGCAATACTTATACAGACATATGCTAAATATATATCTCATATGATCCATGCATATATATTGCTTTCTTACCATGTCCTTTCGGTATGTGTAATCCATCTTTTTACTGCACCTTAATCTTCCCCTGGTTAGAACTGATTGTAATTTTTATGTTTTGTCTAATTTTTGTTTAAATAAAATTTACTTCATATTTTAATATTATGGATTCTGACTCCATGTTTTTTGGATATCAATTGCTTAGGAGTTTTCCTCCCATATTGTTTTTATTATTATGGTTTCTCAGCTGATATTGATTTGAATTAGAATAGGCGTCAGTATTGCTGGTAAATAAGAACCCTGTGAACCACTTCCTATTTGGCGGCCAGGGAATACAGATGTGGCCACCGAACCAGGTTCCTGCGAATTGATTCGCTCATCTCGACTTGTGGATTTTTAAGAATTTTGCACTGCAATTGACTATGGTGTGAAATGAACAACAGAGAATATTTACCCAGACATTAGTAGAATATTCTGGTTGCTATAAAAATGGTTCCTAAAAAGCCACAAGAATTTCAATAAGATATAAATCAAAGTCTAGTCTGTCACCATCATGATTAAGGGCGGTCACACACCAGAAACACGTTGATGTATATGTTATTATAGCGTTTTCCATGTAAATTTGTGATCTACCGTGTACAAGAATTTTACAAGCAATGAAGAATTTGTCGATTGAGCTGGACTTTCTTACTTCATTAATCTGTGGCCATATTTGCTTCCTAGTACACCACTTTCTAGAACATGGAAACTATATAATTTCCCGAACTAGTGGACAAGTGTGGGGGCTCATTTTGCATCACAAGTAATTCCATGTTGTAGGATGCCATACAGCCCCATGTCCACTGGAGGGCACTGTTGTAACACCAATGGATGTGGACAAGACCATATATTTATGTAAATCTATATTGTCAAAAGACAATAACACTTGAACAAATGACTTTCCCCCTACATAAAAGTAACTTAAAATACCACTTACCCAAGTTTTCAATGGTGTAGTATCGCTGCTTATGGTCAACACGAACCGTTTGGGCATGAGGGCTCCCGAGACCATAACCTATTGCATACCCACGGACAACCACTTGATGCTGATTTTCTGGGGGTGTCCAACTTACAACAATACTTGTCACCAATGGGCGCACATGGAGAGAACTTGGCACATCTGGAACGCGGGACTCTATAATGCAGTTTATGAAAAAGAATTAGCAGAAACTCAAAAGAACAACAAGAATAGCCAGAAACTAGCTCAAAAGGAAGGGTAAAGGCTTAAAAAGGGACCTTGCCTTCTGAATCATCCTGCCCGAACCATGCATCAGAGTCTTACTTTGCCACTGCATTTCACATTTACACTCAAAACTGCAGCGATCCAGAGTGAAAAAGCTTTGAAAAAACAGCCAGTGTTTGTGTTTTGAACATTCAAGAGATATACAGAAGGGGTTAAAACCGCGCATCAGCCACATATGAAACTGTAGAAACGTTGATGAAGAATAATATTCTTTTTATTTCATCGGTCTACGCGTTTCAAGGTCAAAGACCTTCAGGACCAGTACATCAACAAAAGGCCTATATGTGGCTGATGCGCGGTTTTAACCCCTTCTATATATCTCTTGAATGTTCTTCCACGTGGGGCTGCAGCAGACGCCAGGATCTCATGCGTATTAGTAGTTGTGACTTTCACAACTACACTAGGTGAGTGTATATTTCCATATATACCACACTGTCCTTTTGGTGTTACACTATTAGCGCTTCTTATTTTTAGATATAGTGTTTGTGTTTTGGCTGACAATATGGAGGCTGATCCTCAGCGGCTTCTCCCTGCCCTGATTATTTTGCCCGACAAGTCTCTCCTTGTTCAGATCGATTGGTCAATGTAAGGAAGCAGGGCAGGGAGAAGCTATCGGTGACTGGCCCGGGGCAAGTCAGGTGGGATACATAGCCTCACAGCACTACATCTTTCCAGGGTAAACCATAACCGGCTCCCATAGAGCGGCAGGACTTAGACTCCTGGTCCGGGCTGCACAAATCAGATGACAGGCCCCTACACACAGACTAAATTTGTACCAATCGGCCAACAGACTCGTATCTGGAGGCCCCCAGACTCTCCCCCAAGAGAGGATGTCTAGGAAGAGAAGAATCCCGTCTAGATCTGCTCTCAGATAACATAGCAAAAAACTGATGACAGAGGCGATGATTCCGGTGATGGGCTGCATGTTATTTTGAAGAAAAAAACCCCCACAATATTGTCTGCTGCAAATCCATCAGTCCTCTGAATGCTGAGCTTTGTATAACCTCACCCACAACATTGACTGGCAGCTTTCTATGTACACTGTGTATAGACAGAAAGTGTCTGGGGAGGCCATAAATTTAATATGACATCAGGTTTACTAGTCCTCTTCGTGCTCATCTGCTTCTAAATTATAAAAACTATAGCAATCAGTCCATTAAGTGGCACTGGAGTCACGGTCTTGGTCTCTAAATTTTGCTATTTAGATAAGGTTTTCCTTCAATTAGCAGCACACAATGAACAGTGGGACTCCAAAAATTCTTGCTGACACTTATTTAAAATACAATCTGTATATCTTAAAAGAAATGCAGCCATATATTTCTTTCTGCAAGCTAAAGCAAATGCGGGAAAACATTGTTTTCTACTTATGGTTTTATTTTTAATAATTCAACATAATTTCAGAAACCGCCACAAATGACGGCAGCCACATAGGCATAATAACCTGGTGAGCGGTGAGGGCTACAACATTTCAGCGTTAAGAGTAAATAGCGTGACATGGAAAATGAGAGAAAGTAAAAACAAGCTACTAAGGCAAAGACAAAAAGAAAAGCAGAAAAAACACCATTGTTTGCAAAATAATTGGTCGTCGTTTGGGTATAGTCCGATGAATGTTTCTAATGCAGTACCACTTATCACCCCGATGTACCGAGGTGCAGCTCACGTTTACACTGTTCGAATGTTATACAGGATCAGCAAATGTGTCCCAATATGTCTGAATGTAAAAATTTGACTCAAACTAGAGGTCATTTCCTGATGATATCTCCCCCGTAATATAATTAAGAAAGAATAAAAACAAAATTTAGGTTATCACTTCAGCTGGAAAGTCCCTATTCTTGATGTTACAATAAATTGTACACAGTTACATGGGTTGAAAAAAGCCCTAGGTCCATCTAATTCAATCTTCTTCCACCAATTACACATTTTGTCACTAAATCATTTATAACTGACAATGTTGTGTACTGGGGAAATCATCCAGCCCTTCATTTAAAGCTGTTATAGTGTCTGCCATTACTACCTCTTGTGGTGAGGGATTCCACAATCTTACAACTCTTAAAGAACCCTTTCCTATTTAGTTGTTGGAGTCGCCTTTCTTCCGCTCGCAGTGAGTGCCCCCTGGACCTTATTATTGTCTTTGGAAGACGCAAGTCAAGTTCTGGTCCCCTGTATTGACCACACAAACTAAAATTAATTATTTATTTTATATGTATATATATATATATATATATATATATATATATATATATATATATTTTATATATATATATATATATATATATATATATATATATATATATATATATATATATATATATATAATATTATATTTATATATATATATTATATATATATATATATATATATATATATATATACATATACACACACATATATATACATACACATATATATATATATATATATATATATATATACATACATACATACATACATACATGCATACATACACATTCATATCTGATGTGTATTGGGGCTTTCTGATGAGGGAAAAAAAAAGTGGGCATGTAAAATTTCAATAATTCTTTTATTTCCACAGAGTTATAAGATGCCACCAAAAGATAAGCAAAAAGGACAGAGTATCACTCTAAGTGCCAAGATAGTTAGCACCTGTTCACAATGGCTTTAGCTGGAGATGCAGTTTTTTTGTTTCTGCCAACAAGAGATGTCTGGCAGCTCTTTATTACAGTCTTCATATAGAAAAAAATACATACTCGCTCGGCTGAATCAAGTGTGCATGTGTATGAGGAGGTCATTAGGAATAGTTGTCCACCGACAGCCTTGCGAAAGTGCTAGCTCAGGTTAAGATTTGACACGTCTAACAAAATAATGGCGGCAGGGGATGACAGCAACTTTTAGAAATAAAATGGTGAAGCTTAAAAGCTATTGGATACCCATGAAAAATTAAGAAACAGCTGAACTTTCCAATCTAGTAACCAGCACAGGAACCATTTTTAAACAGATAGTTATTTAAGAACTTACCGTCAAGATCATTTTCAAAGGTTTCTGCAGATAACCACTCAGTAGCTGGCCCACTCCCATTTACAGTCATGGCCACAACCCGGAAGCTATACTCTGTGTCACGATCCAGGCCTAGAGAGAAATGGGTCATTAAAAGTCAGAAATACAATACAAAGGTCTCATAAGTGTGGCGTCACTCACCGTTGACAAGCTGTGACAGCTGAGTATCTACCAATATCTCATTTGTATCAATCTTCCTTGCGGTTTTGCGGTAACGCAATTTATACCCTACAATCGGGCCATTCTGAGTTCCTGCAGGAGGCGGTTGCCACTGCACAAAAATACTCTATGGAGGTAAAGTAATACAAATGTAGATTAAATACAATGTATTGAATGTCTAACAACTGTAACAATGTACTAACTCAACAAGCCCCAATTTATAGGAGGTGAATGTGTCAGCTAAAATGATAAGACTGCACAAGAAACCTCTTACCCAAAAATAATTATTTGGAAATGTAAAACTGATCATTTTATTATCCGGTTAAAATCAGCAAGGATATGTAGCACACAGTACCATCTACAAAAAATGATACTAGTAAACCCAGTGTGAACTGGGAAAAATATGCAAGCTGTCCTAAGGCATGAACAATGAATAATTAATGAGGAAGATCAAAACCAATTACCAGTTAACCCCAATTTTGAAGGAAGAAAACTTCATAACGGAGTCAAAACAGAAAGTTTAGTGCACGTACCACTCTTCTCTGAGTGCACTTACAGACATGGATACATTTGTTGACACCCTTCTGTTAGGCTGTGCGATCGGACCTCAGCTGCACTGGGCGGGCCGGCTCTCAGGAGGGGCGGGCCGGCACTGAGGAGGGGAGGGAGGGATTTCTCTCCCGCTCTCCTCCGTAGCCGGCTATTGCAATTCTCGCTCTGCACGCGTGGTACACCGGTGTACCGCGATTGCAGTGCGATTTTTCTCTCACCCCATTCACTTGAATGGGTGCGAGAGAAAAGAGACTTGCATTACAATCGCAGCATGCTGCGATTGTTTTCTCGGTCCGATTAGGGCTGAGAAAATAATCGCTCATGTGTGCTGACACACAGGCTAATATTGGTCCAAGTGGAATGTGATATTTTCTCGCCGTGTGGCTTAGGCCTTAATGTGAGAAAACCCCCACAATTTGTCACTGGAATAACTTGAAACTGACGAAACTAATTTATTAACATTTGGACAAAAATGATGGTAGTCAACGTTTTTATTGAATAACCTTTGAAGCAATCACTGGAAACAAACGAATTCAATGAGACACCTACAGTCGTCCACAGGTATTTTGGCCCACTCTGAGCGAACTGCTCCACCTGTCTCAGATGTGAAGGTATCTTCTCCAGACTGCCTGTTTCAGCTCCTTACACTGGTGTTCAATAAGATTTAATTCAGGACTCACAAAAAGCCACTTCAGAAGAGTCCATTGCTATACTCTTACCATTCTCAGGTGTTTTAGCTGTATATTTTGAGTCATTAATCTGTTGGAGGAGACATGACCTGGGACTCAAACTACCGTATTTTTCGGACTATAAGACGCACCCTGGTTTTAGAGGAGGAAAATAGGAAAATAAAACTTTAAGCAAAAAAATGTGGTCATGACACACTGTTATGGGGCGAGGATCTGCTGCTGACACTGTTATGGGGGTAATGTCCCCAAATTCTCTACTAAGGTACCCCATCCTGGTAATGATCCTCCTGCCTTGTATATGATCCTGCTATAAACCCCCATCCTGCTCATATACCAGCATCCTGCTCATATTCCCTCATCCTGTTCATATACCCCCAATCCTATTGATATAGCCCCCCATCCATCCTATTGATATTTCCCCCATCCATCCTGCTCATATACTCCCATCCTGCTCATATACTCCCATCCTGCTCATATACCCCCATCCTGCTCATATACCCCCATCCTGCTCATATACCCCCATCCCGTTCATATACCCCCCATCCTGTTCATATACCCCCCATCCTGTTCATATACCCCCCATCCTGTTCATATACCCCCATCCTGCTCATATACCCCCATCCTGCTCATATACCCCCATCCATCCTGCTCATATACTCCCATCCTGCTATATGCCCCCATCGTGTTCATATACTCCCATCCTCTTCATATACCCCATCCTGTTAATATACCCCCATCCTGCTCATATTCCCCCATCCATCCTGCTCATATACTCCCAATCCTGCTATATGCCCCTATCGTGCTCATATACCATCCTGGTATATGGCCTGTATCCTATAGCACAGAGAAAAAAAATAAACGTTTATACTCACCTTTTCTTCACTCCCTCCAGCACCGATCATCTTCCTCTCAGCAGCAATGACCTGTGTGTGTGGAGCCGTCCCCCTGCAGCACGCGATGTCTTCCTGTCTGTGCCGATCAGCTGATCAGCACAGATCAGCTGACCGGCACAGACAGGAAGACATCGCGTGCAGCAGGGGGACGGCTCCACACACGGGGACGGGTGAGTACACTGATTCACTGCACCCCGCCCTGATGATGACGCGCGGGGGGCAGTGAATACAGCCGCACATGATCACTCCAGGCTGTAATTGCCAGGGGTGATCATGCGGACCGGCTCTTTACTATGCGCGCGTCCCCGCTCATCCTCCCGCCCACCTGTCAGTGCCGGCTTCAGCGCTGAGAGATGGGCGGGAGGATGGGCATGCATATGTAATGAGCGGGCCCACGTGGTCACGGCAGGCCTGCTGCTGCCTGCTCGTGCCCCCGATGACCCGCTCCACCGCAGCACCCTCGTTCCCGGCCACAGCCCTATAGTCAGACCATAAGACGCACCCCCAACTTTTGGGGGGAAAAAAAGTGCGTCTTATGGTCCGAAAAATACGGTAAGCTTTCTGACACTGGGCTCCAGAATGACTTGATAGTCTTGAGATTTCATTGTACTTGGCACAGTTTCAAGACACCCTGTGCACATGCAGCAAAACAGCCCCAAAATATAACCGAGCCTCCTGCATATTTCCCAGTAAGTACAATCTTCTTTTATTTGTATGCTTCGGCTCTATTTCCTCAGATGCAAAAAAAAAAAAAAGTTATGACTTGCCAAAAAGCTTCAGTTTTGTCTCCTGTCCAAAGAGCATTCTTCCAGGTTGGTAGTCTGTCAAAGTTCAGTGTCTTTTTTTTTAGGATTTGCTTTCAGCTGTGGTTTCCTCCTTGGCCATCTTCTATGAAGTCCACTTTGGCCAAGACCACACCTTATGGTGCCATCTAACATTGATGGAGCTTGACCTTGGCATTCACTTCAAATCACTCTGGAAGTTTTTCTGGGCTCTTTGGTTATTATTCATATTATTATCTGTTCCATCATCAGTTTTCCTCTTGCAGTCACATACAGGTAGGTTGGTTATAGGCCCGCTGACCTTAAACTTCTAAATAATATGTGTAACTGTAATAAATAACCTCAAGCTGTTTGGAGATGGTCTTATAGCCTTCATATATAATATGTTTGTTTAGAATTTATTTTCTAACCTACAGAGACAACATTCTCTATAGCTTATTTTGGTCATAGTTCAAGGTGTGGTACACACCATGATCCAAAACAGCACAGTGACTACTTTTCATCCTGTAAATAGGCAGACTGTTTGATTACAAGTTTGTAGACACCCGTGATACTAATTACGTGTCACACCTTATAATCACAAGTCTCAATGGTCAAACTATGTTCAATCTTTTCTACATTTTTGGCCAGACCATTTTCATTAATTTGTTGAATCATAATTCAAAAGCAATGTCTGATTTTTATTCGTTCATAATCAGCAAATTTATATTTGTCAGTTTTAAGTCATTTCAGTGACCATGGAGGGTTTCTTACTTTAAAAGAATGGTACCAACAATTTATCCACAACTGTATATTCTAATGTGTTAATATTTTAATTTTTAACTAAATACAGTGGTGCTTGAAAGTTTGTGAACCCTTCAGAATTTTTCGAATTTCTGCACAAATATGACCTAAAACTACATACATTTTCATACAAGACTTAAAAGGAGATAAAGAGAACCAAGTGAAAAAAGGAGTAAACAAAATGTTAAAATAATTTTTTTTTTTACTGAAGACAATTATCCAATACTACATATCAGAGTGGCATAAGTATGTGAACCTTTAACATTAAACCATAGTTTGATGGTTAGATTAGGAGTTTAGTATTTTCAAATCTATGGGAGGCCAATCAGTTGTAGAGTATTTGTCCTATTTTATTAAAAGAAGGGAGATCAAAATCTGATCTTCACGACATGTTTTTGGAAGTGTATTACGGCGTGAGCAAAGGAGGTTTCTGAAGACCACAAAGTTGTTGGTGCCAAAGTCAGACTAATTGTTTATAAATGGAGGAAATGGAAGAGCATTACTACCCCCCCCCCCCAGAAGTGATCAACTAACAAAGATCACTCCAAGAACAAAGCATATAGTAGTCCACACTGTCAAAAAGGCACCCAAGGTAACATATAAGCAACTAAAGGTCTCGTCTTCGTTTTAGCTAAATGTTAGTTTTCCCAACTACACCGTCATGACTGTGAACAATGGTGTGCATAGCAAGACTGCAAGAAGAAAACCACTGTTCTCCAAAGAGAACATTGCTGCCTGAATACAGTATTCTAAAGATGACCTGGACAAGAAGGCTACTGTAACAATGTTTTGCTGAAGGAAGAGACCAAAATAGAGCTTTTAGGTTTAAATGAGAAGCGTTCTGTTTCAGGAAAGAAAACCGTGCATTACAGCAAAATAACTCATATCTGTGAAATCTATTTAAACCTCTGTTGCTGTATCTATGCCAGAATGGCTTGCAATCATTGAAGGAACAATAAATTTCAATTTTATCTGCAAATTCTAAAGTAAAATGCCAGGACATTATCCGTAAGCTGGGGTAGAGGCAGTTGTCATTGGCGGCGTGCACATCTCTCTGTTTATGATGGTGACCAATCATAAGCAGGCTGCAGCACTCCATGGAAAGACTATTGAGCACCTGTGGGACCTCCTCAAATGGAAGGTGGAAAAGCGCAAGGACTCTCACATCCACCAGCTCTGTGATGTCATCATGGAGGATGAAAGATGATCCAGTGGCTACTGTGAAGCTCCAGTGAATGCTATGTCCAAGAGTTAAAGGGGTATTCCCATCACCAAGATCATATGCCAAAATGTAGTAGGTGTAATAATAAGATTATTAGCAAATACCTCTAATTAGAAATGTAGTATAGTTCTTCTGGTTCACTAAGTTGCTTACTTCATGTTCAGGGCATTGCAGCACCTTCGGTATCCATGATTTTAACCACACATATAGTCACAGCTAGGTGTCCATGATTATGACCAAGAGCACCTTACTAAGGTCTTGAAATGCCCTGAATAGGAGCTAAGCGACATAATGAATCAGAAGAACCATATTACATTCCTAATTGGCTGTATTTGCTGATATTCTTATTGTACCTACTACATATTGGGATAATATCTTGGAGATGGGAATACCCCTTTAAAGCAGTGCTTGAAAAGAATTGGGGCCACATAAAATATTGACACTTTGGGCACAATTTGGCCATTTTCACTTAGGGGTGTACTCACTTTTATTGCCAACTGTTAAGACATTAATTTCTGTGTGTTGAGCTATTTAGAGCACACACCAAATTTATAATGTTATACAAGCTGGACACTGACCACTTTACATTGTATCATTATGTGATATCTTCAGTGTTGTCCCATGGAAAGATCTAACAACATAGGTACAAATATGAAAACCAAGGAATACACCAGAGAGATCAGGAATAAAGTTGTGGAAATGAGTCAAGTAGGAATATTTATATTTCTTTAAAAAACAAAAAGAAAAAAAAAAAAAAAAAAACAAAAACAGCCTAAGCTCTGAACATCTCACAGAACACTGTTCAATCCATCATCCAAAAATGGGGGAAGTACCCTACCAAGACATGGCCACCCACCTAAACTGCCAAGGAGAGCACTAATTAGAGAAGCAGTCAAGAGGCTTCTTTTTTTATTATATATATATATATATATATATATATATATATATATATATATATATATATATATATATATATATATATATATATATATATATATATACATATATACATACATATATATATATATACATACATATATATATATATACATACATATATATATATATATATACACACACATATACACACATATACACATATATATTATATTACAGTTAGGTCCAGAAATATTTGGACAGTGACACAATTTTCGCGAGTTGGGCTGTGCATGCCACCACATTGGATTTGAAATGAAACCTCTACAACAGAATTCAAGTGCAGATTGTAACGTTTAATTCGAAGGTTTGTTGAACAAAAATATCTGATAGAAATTGTAGGAATTGTACACATTTCTTTACAAACACTCCACATTTTAGGAGGTCAAAAGTAATTGGACAAATAAACCAAACCCAAACAAAATATTTTTATTTTCAATATTTTGTTGCGAATCCTTTGGAGGCAATCACTGCCTTAAGTCTGGGACCCATGGACATCACCAAACGCTGGGTTTCCTCCTTCTTAATGCTTTGCCAGGCCTTTACAGCCGCAGCCTTCAGGTCTTGCTTGTTTGTGGGTCTTTCCGTCTTAAGTTTGGATTTGAGCAAGTGAAATGCATGCTCAATTGGGTTAAGATCTGGTGATTGACTTGGCCATTGCAGAATGTTCCACTTTTTTGCACTCATGAACTCCTGGGTAGCTTTGGCTGTATGCTTGGGGTCATTGTCAATCTGTACTATGAAGCGCTGTCCGATCAACTTTGCGGCATTGGGCTGAATCTGGGCTGAAAGTATATCCCTGTACACTTCAGAATTCATCCGGCTACTCTTGTCTGCTGTTATGTCATCAATAAACACAAGTGACCCAGTGCCATTGAAAGCCATGCATGCCCATGCCATCACGTTGCCTCCACCATGTTTTACAGAGGATGTGGTGTGGCTTGGATCATGTGCCGTTCCCTTTCTTCTCCAAACTTTTTTCTTCCCATCATTCTGGTACAGGTTGATCTTTGTCTCATCTGTCCATAGAATACTTTTCCAGAACTGAGCTGGCTTCATGAGGTGTTTTTCAGCAAATTTAACTCTGGCCTGTCTATTTTTCGAATTGATGAATGGTTTGCATCTAGATGTGAACCCTTTGTATTTACTTTCATGGAGTCTTCTCTTTACTGTTGACTTAGAGACAGATACACCTACTTCACTGAGAGCGTTCTGGACTTCAGTTGATGTTGTGAACGGGTTCTTCTTCACCAAAGAAAGTATGCGGCGATCATCCACCACTGTTGTCATCCGTGGACGCCCAGGCCTTTTTGAGTTCCCAAGCTCACCAGTCAATTCCTTTTTTCTCAGAATGTACCCGACTGTTGATTTTGCTACTCCAAGCATGTCTGCTATCTCTCTGATGGATTTTTTCTTTTTTTTCAGCCTCAGGATGTTCTGCTTCACCTCAATTGAGAGTTCCTTAGACCGCATGTTGTCTGGTCACAGCAACAGCTTCCAAATGCAAAACCACACACCTGTAATCAACCCCAGACCTTTTAACTACTTCATTGATTACAGGTTAACGAGGGAGACGCCTTCAGAGTTAATTGCAGCCCTTAGAGTCCCTTGTCCAATTACTTTTGGTCCCTTGAAGAAGAGGAGGCTATGCATTACAGAGCTATGATTCCTAAACCCTTTCTCCGATTTGGATGTGAAAACTCTCATATTGCAGCTGGGAGTGTGCACTTTCAGCCCATATTATATATATAATTGTATTTCTGAACATGTTTTTGTAAACAGCTAAAATAACAAAACTTGTGTCACTGTCCAAATATTTCTGTCTGTCTGTCTGTCTATCTATATTAAAAAAAAAAAAAAAATCACACACACACACACCTATATCTAAGTGTGTGAGAGATTTCTGAAATTTCATAGCATTTGCTGGTACTGTAAAAAACAGCTTTTAATTTGCATAAACCTCACAAAACGACCCACCGCAAAAGCGCATTGTGTGAACATAGCCTTATTGGAAACGTTTAGATGCAGTTCTTGCTTTACAAGGGGGTGACACCACACACAAATAAACCAAGGGTTCACAAACACTTGCAACTCGCATATATTTACCATTGGATAATTTTTAAATTATTTTATATAATATATATATATATATATATATATATATATATATATATATATATATATATATATATATATATATAAGTTTATTTGTTACTCATTTGTTTGATTTGGATGTTTTTATTTAATGTACTTTTAGGACTCGAGTGAAATATGAATTTTAATTCACATTTCTGTAAAAATATGAAAAATTAAGTGTTTACAAACCTTACTTGCACTATTACTTTTTTACGTTTTTACCACTAGGGGGCATTATGACAAAAATTATAATAATGTACTTAAACAGATTTCTAAACCACACGTGAGGGAGGGAGAGAAAAAGCCTATAGGACTAGTTCACGTAAGGACTAAACTACGGGCAAGGCTTTACGCTTAGAAAAAGAGACAAAATGAATCTGTAAAAGCCAGGACTGTTCAGGCAGAAAGAGCAGGCAATCTAGATGCAATGTAACATTTAGAAATCTGTGACCTTAAGGAAAGCACAAGGACAGAGCTTACAATATAAACCGTACCTGAGAGCTGCGCACCTCCAGAGTAAGGTTCTGAGGAGCAGCACTGGGCACTGAGATGGAAACAGAAAAAGATTGCCAATAAGGGAGGGCAAAGTCACTGGTATAAAATATCTAATCACAGGAGGCTAAATACAAACCATCAGACAGAGTCCTGGCTATAACATCGTGTGTAGATACTCCAGGTCCATGCTTATTAATTGCTACTACCCGGAACGTATACTCTGTGTATTTCTTCAGATTATTTACAGTATATGAAAGTCCTGAAATATCAAGATCCTGGAGGCAGAATACAGAATAACAGAACATCAGACAATATTTCAAAACAAATACAGAAATGGCAGCAGAGAAGATAACAAGCATGCGGCTCTTTTGAGGGGTCTGCACATTGTACTCGTCTTTGGGAAGGAATGAAACGTTAGGTTCATAGCGGCATGGAAACGGTAAATGGTGTTAGAGTGTGCAAGCGCGTCACTCACATAACAGGAGTTTTTACCAAATCCACTCTAAGAAAACTCAAACAGTACAATGATGAACCTTAAACTCAAAGACGCGTTTACTCCAAATTTATGTCAATTTCTTAAAAATGTACTTGAGCGTAAAGTACAGTGGAGATTGGTTGGGTTTACCTGCTCGTTTCCTGCTCCTTTCTCCATATAATAAAGCTTATAGTTCTGAATCTCCCCATTTCCAGAAAGTGGCATTTCCCAGCTTACACTAACAGATGTAGCAGAAATGGCTGTAGCTCGGAGATTTGGGGCTGGACCAGGAACTTGAACTATAAGGCGACAAATTAATGGACTCAATACATGCCATCATAAGAAATGCTGCCTTCTGATGTCAGACATGAGTAAGATGGATTACATTTTAAAAGCCCTACAAAATGTCTTACCCTCAGGTTGTGTCTCCACCTTGAGAGGGGATGAACTTTCACCAGCGCCATAATTATTATGAGCGACCACACGGAAGTAATAGACGGTTTCTGGTAACAGGTTCTGGATGGTGACCTGCAGTTCTCCTGGACGACTAGTGTTCTCCACACGCTCCCTGTGTTTAGTACAAAAAATGTAGCAGTGCAGAACTACATGTACACATCAATGAATAGCTTAAAATCATTAAAATGAGGCAACTAATATAAATATATATATATATATATATATATATATATATATATATATATATATATATATATATATATATATATATATATATATATATATATATATATATATATATATATATATGTGTATACAAATACCGTATACTGTGAGAGCAGACTCCATTTTAACAATATTATATACAGTGGTGTGAAAGTGTTGGCCCACTACCTGATTTCTTATTCTTTTGCATGTTTGCCACACTTACAACTTTCAGATCATCAAACAAATTTAAATATTAGACAAAGATAACACAAGTAAACACAAAGTACAGTTTATAAATGAAAGTATTATTAAGGGAAAAAGAAATTCAAACCTAAATGGCCCTGTGTGAAAAAGTGATTGCGCCCCCCCCCCATTCCTTAACCCCTTAACGACCTTTGACGTACTGCGTACGTCATGGTGACATGGTGCTAAACGACCCATGACGTACTCAGTACGTCATGGCGAAATCGCGGTCCCGGAGCCCCGGGGAGTGAAATTTGTTTACTTAAACAGTAGATTCGGGAAGGAGGGGACCTCTGCCTGACCTCAGGAGGGGTGGTGCCTCCTCCCCGAACCTACAGAGGCTGTGATTGGCTGACGAACGCCGCTCAGCCAATTACAGCCACTGTAATGTTCCAGCCATTGAAAATGGCTGGAACATTGAAATCCAGCCCTGATCAGTGCTGCTGTAGCACTGGCCATTGGCTGGAGCTGGGTGATCGATGCTTCACCCGCCCCCAGCTCTGATTGGAGAGACCGGTCTTGTGACCGCTCTCTCCAATCAATGTGGATCTGCGGCCTGTGACCGTCCCTGGAAGCCGAGGAGAGCGGTAAGTTGCTGTCCCCGCCGCCCGCCCCTGTCCCCGATCGCCCCGCCACTGCTCCCGATCCACCGCTGTCCCCGCCGCTGTCTCCTATCGCCCCGCCGCTGCTCCACCGCTGTCCCCGGCGCCATGCTCCCGCTCCACCGCTGTCCCCGGCGCCATGCTCCCGCTCCACCGCTGTCCCCGCCGCTGCTCCCGATGCACCGCTGTCCCCGCCGCTGTCTCCGATCGCCCCGCCGCTGCTCCCGCTCCACCGCTGTCCCCGCCGCTGCTCCCGATGCACCGCTGTCCCCGCCGCTGTCTCCGATCGCCCCGCCGCTGCTCCCGATCCACCGCTGTCCCCGGCGCCATGCTCCCGATCCACCGCTGTCCCCGGCGCCATGCTCCCGATCCACCACTGTCCCCGCCGCCATGCTCCCGATCCACCGCTGTCCCCGCCGCCGCTCCCGATCCACCGCTGTCCCCGCCGCCATGCTCGCCACTGTCCCCGCCGCCGTCACACCCACCTTTTTCAGCCGCTGCTGCCCCCGAATCGGCCCCCACTGTTCCCGATCAGCGGCCGCCGCCGCCTCCTTCATCGGCTGCCCCTTCTCCATCGCCACACCTCCTATCCCTCCATGTGCTGCAAGCCACCCTCCCCCCACGTGGGGGGAGGGTGGCTTGCAGCACATGTGGGGGGAGGGTGGCTGGCTTGCAGCACATGTGGGGGGAGGGTGGGTGGCTTGCAGCACATGTGGGGGGAGGGTGGCTGGCTTGCAGCACATGTGCGGGGAGGGTGGCTGGCTTACAGCACATGTGCTGCAAGCCACCCTCCCCCTACATGTGCTGCAAGCCACCCTCCCCCCACATGTGCTGCAAGCCACCCTCCCCCCACATGTGCTGCAAGCCACCCTCCCCCCACATGTGCTGCAAGCCACCCTCCCCCCACATGTGCTGCAAGCCACCCTCCCCCCACATGTGCTGCAAGCCACCCTCCCCCCTACATGTGCTGCAAGCCACCCTCCCCCCGGGGCCCCCCCTCCTCCATGTGCCATCTCTCTCTCCCATCACTCTGCCCCCCTCCCCGATCTGCTGCCTGCTCTCTCCCATTTTCCATCTACTGCCCCCTCTCACCCTCCTCGATCTGTTGCCTCCTTCATCTGCTGCCTCTTCTGTCTGCTGTGATCCTGCTGCCTAGATCCATCCTGTAAGGTAGGTATCCCCATCTCACCCCCCCATCCTCTGCCGCTCCTCCATCCGCTGCGCCATTTCCCATCCATCCGCTGCGCCATTTCCCATCATCCATCCGCTGCGCCCTTTCCCATCCTCTGCCGCTCCTCCACCCGCTGCGCCCTTTCCCATCTTCCATCCGCTGCGCCCTTTCTCATCTGCCGCCCCCCCTCTCGCATCGCATTATCCAGCGCAGTTGCTCGCTTCCAGACTGCAGTGGATGATGCGATGCGAGACTCGTGCATTGCTCTCACGTTTGGCACTGGTCTTAGTGGCAGGCGCTCATTTTTTTTTTTTTTTTTTTACTGATGTCTGTATTTTTTATTTCGCTAAACTAATTTTTTTTGTATGGGGGGGGGGGTCTAGTTTCCAAAATGGGATCACATGTGGGGGAGCTCCATTGTTTAGGCACCTCAGGGGGTCTCCAAATGAAACATGGCGTCTGCTAATAATTCCAATCAATTTTACTGTGAAATGGCGCTCCTTCTCTTCTGAGCCCCGCCGTACGCCCAAACAATTGATTTCCACCACATACATTTTATGGTGCATTTTTTCCTGATACCCTTGTGGAAAAAAAAGCTACCTGTTTGAAAAAACAATTTTGTGGTAAAAAAAAAAAGAATAAAATATTTTCACGGCTGAACATTACAAACGTTTGTGAAGCCTCCAGGGGTTCAAAGTGCTCACTAAACAGCTATATAAATTCCATGAGGGGTCTAGTTTCCAAAATGGGGTCAATTGTGGGGGAGCTCCATTGTTTAGGCACTTCAGGGGGGTCTCCAAACGCAACATGGCGTCCGCTAATAATTCCAACCAATTTTGCTGTGAAATGGCGCTCCTTGCCTTCCGAGTAATGCTGTGTGCCCAAACATTTGATTACCACCACATATGGGGTATCTGCGTTCTCAGGAGAAAATGCACAATACATTTTATGGTGCATTTTTTCCTGATACCCTTGTGATAAAAAAAGCTACCTGGTTGAAGCAACAGTTTTGTGGTAAAAAAATTTTTTTTTCTTTTCACGGCTCAACGTTATAAACGTCTGTGAAGCCCCCAGGGGTTCAAAGTGCACATCAAACATCTAGAAAAAATATTTGAGGGCTCTAGTTTCCAAAATGGGGTCACTTATGGGGCAGCTCCATTGTTTAGGCACCTCGGGGAGTCTTCAAACCCGACATGGCGTCCGCTAATGAGTGCAGCTAATTTTGCACTCAAAAATTCAAATGGCGCTCCTTGCCTTCCGAGTCCTGCTGTGTGCCCAAACATTTGATTACCACCACATATGGGGTATCTGCGTACTCAGGAGAAAATGCACGATACATTTTATGATGCAATTTTCCTGATACCCTTGTGAAAATACTAATTTTTATGGCTAAAGTAACATTTTTGTGTTAAAAAAGTAAAATTTTCATTTTTTTCGTCTACATTGCTTTGGTTGCTGTGAAGCTCCTAAAGGGTTAATAAACTTCTTGGATGTGGTTTTGAGCAGAGTGAGGGGTGCAGATTTTAGAATTGGGTCACTTTTGGGTATTTTCTGTCGCCTAGGTTTCTCAAATCACTCCAAATGTGATGTGGTACCTAAAAAATTTTTTTTTGTAAATTTTGTTGGAAAAATGAGAAATTGGTGATGAACTTTGAACCCTTCTAACTTCCTAACGGAATTTTTTTTTTTTTTTTTTCAAAAATTGCGCTGGTGTAAAGTAGACATGTGGGAAATGTTATTTAGTAACTTTTTTGTGTGACATATCTCTCAGATTTATGGGCATAAAATTTCAAATTTTGAAAATTGCAAATTTTTCTAAATTTTCGCCAAATTTCCGAAATTTTCACAAATAAACGCAAAACATATCGGCCTAAATTTACCACTGACATGAAGTACAATATGTCACGAAAAAACAATCTCAGAATCGCCAGGATCCGTTGAAGTGTTCCAGAGTTATAACCTGTCAAAGTGACACTGGTCAAAATTGCAAAAAATGGCCGGGTCTTTAAGGTGAAAACAGGCTGGGGGCTGAAGGGGTTAAACCATAAATTAACTGTGGTTGATCACATTTTTAGGAAGCCAAGTTCAATTTCCCTAGCCACACCCAGGCATAATTGCTGCTACACCTGTTGTCAATAAGGAAATCACTTAAAAAAGGACCTTCCTTACAAAGTCAAGCAGACCAAATGATCCGCGATCTAAACAAATTCAGGAACACATGAGAAACAAGTAATTGAGATCTATCAGTCTGGAAAAGGCCATTTCTAAAGCTTTGGGACTCCAGCAAACCACAGTAAGAGCCATTATCCACAAATGGCAAAAACATGGAACAGTGGTGAACCTTCCTAGGAGTGGCGGGCAGACCAAAATTACCCCAGGAGTGCAGCAACGACTCAAAGAGTTCAAAAAAGACCGGACGACAACATCCAAAAAACTGCAGAACTCACTTGCCTCAGTTAAGGTCAGTGTTCATGGCTCTACCATAAGAAACAGACTGGGCAAAAATGGCCTGCATGGCAGAGTTCCAAAATGAAGACCAGTGCTGTGTAAAAAGAACAAAGGCTTTTGTCACTTTTGCCAGAAAACATATTGATGATCCCCAAGACTTTTGGGAATACACTCTGTGGACTGACAAGACAAAAGTTGAACTTGTTTGAAGGTGTATCTCCCATTACATGTGTCGTAGAAGTTGCAGCATTCCAGAAAAGGAACATCATACTAACAGTAAAATATGGTGGTGGTAGTGTGATGGTCTGGGGCTGTTTTGCTGCTTCAGGACCTGGAAGACTTGCTGTTGTAAATGGAACCAATGAATTCTGCTGTCTACCAAAAAATCCTGAAGGAGAATGTCCAGCCATCTATTCGTGACCCCACGCTGAAGTGCACTTAGGGGTGCTTCACACACAGCGATATCGCTGCTGAGTTACGTTTTTTGTGACGCAGCAGTGACCTCATTAGCGATCTCGCTGTGTGTGACAATGAGCAGCGATCTGGCCCCTGCTGTGAGATTGCTGCTCGTTACACACAGCCCTGGTTCGTTTTTTTATTGTTGCTCTCCCGCTGATAAGCACACATCGTTGTGTGTGACAGCAAGAGAGCAACAATCCTGAACGTGCAGGGAGCAGGAGCCAGCGTCTGACAGCCTGCGGTAAACTGTAACCAGGGTAAACATCGGGTAACCAAGGTGGTTACCTGATATTTACCTTCGTTACCAGCCTCCGCAGCTCTCACGCTGCCAGTGCCGGCTCCTGCTCCCTGCACACGCTAAACTAAGCGGTGTGCGCTGGTAACTAAGGTAAACATCGGGAAACCATACCCGATGTTTACCTTAGTTACCAGTGTCCGCAGCTTCCAGACGCCGGCTCCGTGCAAGCGCAGGGTCGCTTGCACGTCGCTGCTGGCTGGGGGCTGGTCACTGGTGAGATCTGCCTGTTTGACAGCTCACCAGCGACGCAGCAGCGATCCTGACCAGGTCAGATCGCTGGTGGGATCGCTGGTGCATCGCTAAAGTGTGACGGTACCCTTAGGTAATGCAGCAAGTACCTCCTGTGCAAAACACACCAGCAAGTCCACCTCTGAATGGCTTAGGAAAGACAAAATTAAGACCTTGGCGTTGCCTAGTCAAACTCCTGACCTTAATCTGATTGAGATAGTGTAACGTGACCTTAAAAAAGGTGGTTCATGCTCGGAAACCCTGCAATGTGACTGAATTACAACAATTCTGCAAAGATGAGTGTGCCAAAATTCCTCAAGAGCGTTGTAAAAGACTCATTGCCAAACACTTGATTGCAGTTGTTGCAGCTAAGGGTGGCCAAACTAGTTTTTAAGTTCAGGAGGCACTTTTTCACACAGGGCCTTGTAGGTTTGGATTTCTTTTACCCTTAATAATGTTGATTAGTTTAAAGACCTTAATTTATAAACTGTATTTTGTGTTTACTTATTATTTTTGTCTAACATTTTCATTTGTTTGGTGATTGGACACATTTAAGTGTGACAAAGATGAAAAAGACTAAGAAATAAGGAAGGGGAGTAGACAGTAGACACCACTGCATATTATATATATTTTTAAAAGTCAAGTAACTGTTCTCACCGTGAATTTTTTGGATCTGTTCCACTGTGGCCTTCCTTAGACATACCACAATACTAGTGTGAAATATTAACACTAAAGTGTAAAAAGGTTTTAGAATATTTACTTGCAATACATTATACTACATTACGTGAAAGCCTATGCTAGCAAGCATACATAAATTAAAGGGTTTGCCCTGCTTTGCTCACTTCTGTATTGTGCAGGACTAAACCTTTTACATTTTATTCAATATTTCTATGGATAACATTAATTCTATTTTCTACACTACATGCTTTAGTTGTAATACCTCAAATTAATGCATGATCCAAATTGGAGACTTACCTGTTCATTCCCTCTTTGCTGTAATATACTTGGTAGGTAAGATTGTCTCCATGGGCATCCGCAGGCACACGCCACGTCAGCTTGATGAAGCGCGTTGACACCAAAGAGGCCACAACATCCCGCGGGGATGAAGGAAGGGGACCTCCTGGTGTGGCAGCTACATGGTGAGCAGTGGCACGGGTCAGTGAGGGGGGAGGAGAGGTTGGGACGGTAACACCTTGACATGGTTGAGTTGGGTGAGGAGGGAAGAGGACAAGCACAGGCACACAGACACAGAGCGAAAAACAAGAACAGAAAATAAACAAAACAAACCAAGCACGGCCTCCATGCAGACATGGGCCACCTGCCACTCAGAAGGACACCACTAAGATAAGGAGTCAATCACCAATTCATTGAGACTGTGATGAAGTCTGACCCTTGACCATCAAATGGTGCCACCACTGCCTGGCAATGTAGCTCACAAACATGCAAAACAGAAAATGTATCCAACTAAATAACCAAGAGACCAGCACAGCACAGCCACAGTGCAGGCCCCTTGGCTGCATAAGGGTTAACTTGCTTAGTACTACATTCTAAAATGATACAGCCCTTCAAATTGCAATTTGTAATTTTGTATTTTAAGGTGTCAGAAGAAAACCTCAATGTGCGGCAAAGTTTGAAATTTTGAATGAATGTGCGTTGAATCAACAATGTAAAAGCAGAAAGGACTGTATCATTGGCGGTCACATAACACAACATTGCATGCAAAACCTGAATATGTAGAATAAAAGTCAAAACGCATATGAAAGGGCAGAGCTGCAAGGCACACTTTTGGATAGAAGAGTTCCATATTAACTTTGTAAATTTACAAGACCTCTATATTTTCGTTGGGCTGATAAACCTATCTAGTCAGCAGACCTATTGCGACATAAGATCACAACCTCAATGTCAGGAAGCCATGGGGCACTTTCCATTACATAGAAAGCAGCAGGCTACATGACGCATGGAGAGAAGGATGCTATGCAGGGGGCACTGGAAAGAGAAGTCAGGAAGACTAGGTGGGGGCACCACAAAAAGCAAGGGTCACTGAAACAATACCCTGCAGGTGGGACTACAAGGGAAAGTCCGTTCTCAGATTAATTACAGAACAAAAGGTCAAAGCTTTCAAATAGCCAAATCATTCAATAGGACTATAAAGTATGCCTACAGTACACCCTCAGTTATTAACTATGGAAATATTGTGATATGATAACTATCGAAAATCTGATGCAGGACACTGGGAAGGGACAGGGATACATAGTAAAAAAGAAAGGGGTTTTGACACATCTTACCAGGTTCTACAATAATGAGCTGAGCTGCTGCCTGCACATTTCCCACCTCGTTCTCAGCCATACACTGATAAAATCCTTCATCTGAGCGCACAAGACCAAGAACCTGGAGATTATGATCGTCCTGAGCAAGAGAAAGCAATGGTGAACTAAGGTATTTCGTACCCAATTTGTCTACCATCTAGTGAATACAGGGTTGCCCAAGACTTTTTATTTTAAATTATGGGCCAAAAAACTAACACGAATGTAGTTGACAACTTCTACCCGATGCCGACAGTGCAATGACTACTCCTGCCGGTGATTCAGTTTCTCCGGGTCAACAGAGGAGCTCTTCCTTTCCAGGCTACTCTGTCGACATCATGCTGATTGACAGTTGACAGGCTCCTCGTAGTTAGGCAGCGGCAGACAGCTGCCAATCTGCATAACATCGGCAGTCACCCCCATCAATAGAGCAGAGTGGAAGAGAAGCCGCTGCTCTGTCAATGTGACGACAGTGGAAGCCACTGAATCGCAGGAAGGAGCACTCTGTGACCACTTTGTGCCAGCAGACATCGGCACCAGGCACAACAGGCAGGTAGTTAGCAAGTACCTGCCAATTAGCTGTTAGGTACATAACAGAAACCAATAGTAACACATACTTTTGAGGCACATAGTAACAACAAAAAACAAAAAAAATAGTCCCAGATAACCCCTTTAAAGGAAACCACTCTAGTTTTGTTTTTTTTTGTTTTTTTACACCCTAGACTAATGTCAGCTAAAGTCTTTTTAATGTTGATTACATTCATATCTTTGTTTTTAAAAGCATAGTTTCCATTTTTGAGAATTCGACAAATGTTAATGCAGTTGAGCCACAAGTGCAGTGGGGTTGGCATTGCACTTACCCTATTTGTCACATGTCCCTACCTATTACAGACAGCTCTCTCCAGGCAGTTTTCAAAGCTTAAAAGTCTTTTTATTTCTCTATATAAAGTTTCAACTTCTATTCTTCTATTGTCTTTTCCAAGCTACCATACGAACATACAGATACAATGCTTATGTAGGCAATAGAAGTGTAAATTAACCAATCAACAGAGTTAAATACACCCACAAAATACATAGTTATACAAACCCTCATATCAAACCTCAAATTTACAAAAACACATTGTGTACACACATTGCTAAAAATCGGTGTTGAAAAATAATAAATGGACAGGTCACTCGTCTCACCGATGCAGTAATTCACAGGAGCGACACATTCTCTGGGCAACATCATCATGATCTTCAAGAGTCGGACTTTCGATCTGCACATGTGCCGCCTTAGGGAATATTATAGCGCTTGTGCAAGATCTCGGACAGGAAGAACAGAGTGAACGGTCAATGACAGAAGCCAAAGGAACAGGGAGAGGCCTGGAGAGCTGCAAGTGCAACAACAACCCCACTGCTCTTGTGTCTCATTTGCATAAAAATTATACTATGGATTTCTCAAAAAGAGAAACAAGGATTTTTAAAACAAAAGTACAGATTTAATCAACATTACAGCAACTTTACATAGAGGTCATTAGTTTGGGGTGTAAAAACCTGCTCACGGGATCCCTTTGTAGATGGTTCAATCTGACATATTAGTGGACAATTGTATAGAGAGGGGTCTTCTGTTCTAGGCACCAAAGCAGATTCTCCCTCATGCCTCTATAAGTAGACTGGATGTAAAGAATAATACTACAAGAGCACAATAAACACATAGATCACATGAAATTCTTACTGAACCTCCAGATACCTGCTCACTTACCACTATTTTGAAGTAGTCACTTGGGATAACCACATCTCCATTCTTCACCCATTTGACAGTAGGGGCAGGTCTTCCTCTAACGTCACACTCAAACACAATATCCATAGATTCATGAGCATGTGTGTTCGATGGCTTAACATAAAATACAGGAGGCACTGCAAGAGGAATAGATTACATTTCTTACACGAATGCATACAGTCTTGCACATGTGGAGATGTAAAGAGATTCTAGAGATACTTGACACTGGAGTAGCAGATTAAGAAATGGGTGGAAGAGATATAAGGCAATGAAAGCCATTCACTGCCACATCCTGCACATAACAGCAAAGCAACTCTAACCATACCAGAAGCAAAGTCCAAACTGTATGCAAATTTCATATACAGCTACATTTAAATCAACAAGAGTACATGAATGGAGTGGTGAACAATTGTCAGTTGCTTTCAATTAGTGTAGGATACCTAGAGCATGGAATTAAAGAGTATAAAATCAGACCCAGGCGGACAATTTGCCTCACCGGACAGATTCCTGATGGGCCAATCCAGTCTGGGCCGCCCTGCATGTCACTGTATAATTTTACTTGTGAGGAGTGCCACAATAGCGCCACCTCCCATTGTTCCCTGAACACAGGTCAGGCAAGTATTGGGGGAGTTGCCGAACGAGGGAAGCAAGATGGACCAATCTACCAGTGTCTAGTTTGGCTGTGTCCGAGTGGGAGAAGCAGCTGAAGAGGATCTTCATCAAAGAGAGAACTCCGGCACACTACCCCAATAATTATGAGAGCAAAATTTCTGAATCAAAAGGGTTCTTTATTACATGAAAGTCCAAAACAAGAAAGTCCAAAATAAAAAACGTTTCGACCAATAAGGTCTTCATCAAAGGACTATCTTATTGGAGTCGCAGGGAGCCGGTCTGTCCATTCCACACAAGCAGGTTCTGTCATTTTACCCGTTACGGGTGTTCCCTTACAGCATTTAACTGCGAATCTAATAAGATAGTCCTTTGATGAAGACCTTATTGGTCGAAACGTTTTTTATTTTGGACTTTCTTGTTTTGGACTTTCAATAAATAAAGAACCCTTTTGATTCAGAAATTTTGCTCTCATAATTATTGGGGTAGTGTGCCGGAGTTCTCTCTTTGATATTGTTTTTTTTCCCCTGAGCACCTAGAAGGTGAAGCAGGGTTCTAACCTTTTCCTGAAGAGGATCTTCAATCCCTGCAACATCAGAGGTAGGAAAATAGAAGATTGAAAGGAGAACAGTAAGAACAAAACAAAAAAAATAGTAATAAAGTTAGGAGGGGAGTAAATTAAAGAACAGAGGCAGTTCCAGTTCCTTAGTTCGTGAAAGGAGGTTGGAGATGTAAGGTGAAAGAAACACTTAGACCCAGTGGAGCAGAGTAGGGGTAAGTAGAACGAGCGTCTTGTACTGGCAGCATAGTAAGGGAGCAGTTACTGCTCACAGGTTCCTCTAAACCTATAGTCACCATTAGGACTGGGGCTTATTGTGACATATGGCAGGAACCTAACAGATCTGTGGGTCTGGTGATTATTGCAGAGAGTTGCTAGTATCATACAAGCATTACAAAAAAGGGAAGGTATTGTGGGTATTATTTCACACTACTATGAGTTTGGTTTGTGTAAAGCATTTATTTAAACCAAAGTGTGATGTATGTGCCATCTGCGCACTCTGTATCAGACAGTTTGTCCAAATATTTCTGGTCCTGTGACCCAATCTTTGTGATTTGGCCTCTGCATGCCACTATTTACATTTAGCATTAAAAGAACTGAGATGAAATTGAAGTTAAGTGCAGAATTTCAGGTTTAATTAAAGGAGCTGAACAAAAATAACCTATGAAACATTTCGGAATTGCAACCATTTTTCTACAAAGCCTCCTCATTTCAGCTGCACAAAAGCAATCAAACAAGATAACGTTACTATAACTAAAATATCAATTATATTTAATACTTTGTAGAGAATCCTTAGACAATGACTGCCTAAAGTCTGGAAGTCATGGACGTCACCAAACGCTACATTTTCTCCTTTATGATACTTTGTCAGGCCTTTACTGTAGCGGACTTCAGATGTTGCTTAATTGTGGGTCTTTCTGCCTTACATTTTTTCTTAAAGGGGTGGTTCACCCATTTTTTTTATTTTCTGTATGAGTTCTACTTACCATTCTAGGCGTTTTCTCCATTGTCTTCTGTTTCCAGTTCTGGCACTGAGCGGCGCTATCCTGCACGCTCAGTGCCTGTCACATGACCCCCTGGAGCTGTGGCTGCCAGCATCCTCTGACGTCCCGGCATTTTCGGGCTCTCAAACAAGACGGGTACGTCAGAGGAGGCTGGCACCACTCAGATTGAGTGACAGGGCTGTGGGCGGTAACTACCGCACATCACAGCCCAGCAGCGAGGGGAGGAGCCGGAGGACGTCAGTGTGGAGCCGGCGTCCTGCAGATGGTGAGGCACGCGGCGCCAGGATGCAGTACGGGGGGGGGGGGTTCTTCAGCTGAAATCCCCCCCCTGCACGTAAGTATCTGATCACACTCCCCACCCGCCCGCTCTGCTGCGATGTCAGGAGAGCGGCCGGTGTCGGGCAGTGTGATCATCTGCTCCTCCCAGCAGCACAGCAGGACGCAGCAAGACACTGACAGGCATGTCACCGCTGTGCTCTGCCATCTGTCCTGCTGCATGGGACCAACTGTCTGCACTCTGTCACCTGCACCACAAGTCACAGAGTGGAAACAGTTGGTGACAGAGCACCTCTGCCCCCCCCGTTCTTTCCCCACTCTCTTCTCTCCCCCCACTCTTCTCCCCCTCCCCTCTTCCCCCTCTTCTCTGCCCCCCTCTTATCCCTCTCTCCTCTTTTCCCTCGCTCTCTTCCCCCCCGCGCTCTTTTCCTCCCCCCGCGCTCTTTTCCTCCCCCCCCGCGCTCTCTTTTCCTCCCCCCCGCGCTCTCTTTTCCTCCTCCCCCCCTCGCTCTCTTTTCCTCCCCCCCCTTTCCTCACCCCCCTCGCTCTCTTTTCCTCCCCCCCCCTCGCTCTCTTTTCCTCCCCCCCCCTCGCTCTCTTTTTTCCCTCGCTCTCTCCTGGCATGGTCAGTACAGAAATCTCTCCATCGTGGAGGGGTGAGAGGGAGTAAAACATGGAGTCCCTACTGTGTCTGTGTATTTATTTCTAATAAAGTATTTTTCTCTGTGTGGTCTTTTTTTTTTTTTTAAACCCTTTATTGGAGATTCTTAATGGCCAGGTCAAACTTGGCCTGACATTAAGAATCTCGGGCTTTATACCAGCTGGTAAAACATAGCTGGTATTAACCCCTTATTACCCAGCGTGCCACCTGCCACCAGGGCCACTGGAAGAGTTGGATACAGCGCCAGAAGATGGCGCTTCTATGAAAGCGCCATTTTCTGGGGCGGCTGTGGACTGCAATTCGCAGCGGGGGGCCCAGAAAGTTTGGGCACCCTTCACTGCGGATTCCAATCCCCAGCTGCCTAGTTGTACCTGGCTGGACTCAAAAATTCGGCGAAGCCCATGTCATTTTTTTTTTTTAATTATTTCATGAAATTCATGAAATAAAAAAAAAAAAAAAGGGCTTCTCTATATTTTTGGTTTCCAGCCGGGTACAAATAGACAGCTGAGGGTTGGGGGCAGCCCGTAGCTGCCTGCTGTACCTGGCTAAACTGAAAAATAAGGAGCGCTGATAGTGTAATACCAACAGATCAGTGAGGTAGATCAGGAAAAATACACTCACCTGAAAAGGTTGTGAGATAGTCACAACCACTGATGGAGCATAGGATGAAGGCGTCTGCTGCAGCCCCACAAGGATGTGCATACAAATCAGAGTGAAGAGGGGGTTAATGCCGCGAATCAGCCAAAATGAAGCTGTAGCACGTTGATGTTATAAACGTATTCTTTTATTCCATCGGTCTACGTGTTTCGAGGATACACCTCTTCAGCAATAGCTGAAGAAGAGGTGTATCCTCGAAACGCGTAGACCGATGGAATAAAAGAATACGTTTATAACATCAACGTGCTACATCTTCATTTTGGCTGATGCGCGGCATTAACCCCCTCTTCACTCTGATTTGTATGCTGTACCTGGCTAGCATACAAAAATATGGCGAAGCCCACGTCATTTTTTTTAAAAAGGTTTTCAGGCAAAAACCTTTATAAAAAAAAAATGCTTCCCTGGATTTCTATTGCCAGTGAAAGTAACACCAAGCAGCGGTGGTTAGCAGCCAGTAGCTGCTTGGGTTACCCTTAACAATATAAAATGCAGCGGGAGCCCACAAATAAATGTGATTTTTTTTTTTTTATTTTTAATGAATTTTAAAAAAAAAAAAAAAAAAAAAAAAAAATCGACATGGGCTTCGCCCATCGAGCACCAGAGCATTTTACTGCTCAATTCATCCCAAGTAATCAGATGACTGCAGTGTCTGCCAATTACTTGTTCTGTGTCCCCCTGCATCCATTGCAGCATGTACGGGCTGTGAGGTCAGCGGAGTTCACTCGAGCACTGGAGTCAGCTGATCTGAACTCAGCTGAACTCCATCCTGCACACGCTGCAATGGATGCAGGGGGACATAGAACAAGTAAGGTCTAAGCTACACGGCGAGAAAAACAGTGCGAGTGGAGTGCGATCAAACATCGCATTCCACTCGGACCAATATTAGCCTGTGTGTCAGCACACATGAGCGATTATTTTCTCCGCCCTAATTGGACCGAGAAAACAATTGCAGCATGCTGCCACTGTAATGCAAGACTCTCTCTTTTACCCATTCAAGTGTATGTGGTGAGAGAAAAATCGCACTGCACTTGCGGTACATCGGTGGACTACGGAGGAGAGAGGGAGAGAAATCCCTCCCACCCCTCCTCAGTGCTGGCCCACCCCTCGAGTGACGGTCCGCCCCCGCAGCTGAGGTCTGCTCGCACAGTCGGACCTCAGTCGCAGGGACACACACATGACACTCAGCTCTGCTGTACTGAGCGTGAGCCGAGTGTAATGCGAGGGGATCGCAGTAATCCCCGTGTGGCCCCAGCCTGATCGGCCGACACTTGAGTCAGCTGATCTGAACAACTCAGCTGAACTCCTGTACACACAGCCCACACACACAGCCCGCACACGGTCATATGTGACCGGCAGCAGGCAGCGACTGCTGTTAAGGCTACATTCACATGACCGTTCCGTTTTTGCGGGCCACAAAAAACGGTCCTTTTTTTCAAGGATGCATCCTAGTGGCATCCATGTGACATCTGCGTGCCTTCCTTTTTTTTGCGGACCGCAAAAAAACGGAAGCAGCAAGAAAGATAAATAGATGAGTAGATATAGAGATGAATAGATAGATATAGAGACAGAGGGATAGAGGGATGAATGAATGAATGGATAGATAGATAGATAAGAAATACATATATAATGTCTTACCCCCTGCATATTCTAAGCTGGCACCCTTTTGTGACTTTCATGTGGCACTAAGGGGTGCTTAGCCTTGTATTTAGCCAAAAAATAAATAAATAAATAATAAAAAAAAATGACATGCGGTCCCCCTATCTTTTGTAGCCAGCTAGGGTAAAGCAAACGGCTGCAGCCTGCAAACCACAGCTGGCAGCTTCACCTTGGCTGGTAATCCAAAACAGAGGGCACCCCACGCTGTTATTTTAAATTAAATAAATAATTTAAAACAAAAAACACAGGGTCCCCCAAAATTGGATCACCAGCCAAGGTAAAGCGGACACATACACACACACTGTATATACGCGCACACATACACACACACTGTATATACGCGCACACACACTTTCTTCCCCTAGCTGTGCAGAGCTGCTGCTGTCTCTGTGATTTCTCTCAGTGCACATCCACTGGGAAGAGGCAGGGAGGAGGGTTTGGGTGGAGAGCAGAGTGGGTGTATTAGACACAATGGGTGTGTTAGATAAGCTAGACACCGCCCTAGAGCCACAAAGAATTCTGGGACTTGTAGGAACTGAACACAGGAAGTCAGAGGAGAGATTAACCCCATCAGAGCTGGAGCCAGCAATGACCGTGTGCTGCTAGTGCACAATAAAAGGTAATTTTGCTGAAAAAACATAATAGATGTGTTGAGGGGCACATATTAGCAAGATTTATCAGAAAAAAAAAAAATCAGTTTTGGTAACTGGACAACTTCTTTAAGCATGTGAAATGCAGATCAATGGGGTTGAGATCTGGGGAATGACTCAGTCATTGCAGAATATTCCACTGATTTGCCTTAAAACAAAAAGGAAACCTCTTCAGCTGTGTGTCATAGTCATCTTTACTGTGAAGCGCCATCCAAATCAACCTTGCTGCATTTGCTTGAGGAGGAAGTATAGCCCTGTACACTTCAGACTTTATCCACCTGCTTCTATCTTCAGTCACATCAATAAACACTAGTGACCTGGGGCCATTGGAAGCCATGCATGTCAATGCCATCACCATGCCTCCACCATGTTTTACAGAGGATGTGGTGTGCTTTGGACCACGAGCCGTTCCATCTTGGCAGTTGATCTTTGTTGCATCTGTTCAAAGAATGCTTTTCCAAAACTGGACTGGTTTCTTTACATGTTTTTTGGGGGGGGGCAAAGTCTAATCTGGCCTTTTTATTTTTAAGGCTCATTAATGGTTCGCATCTTCTGATGAACTCTCTGCGTTTTCTCTTTATCGTAGACTTGGATACTGAAAAAAGTATTTTATGTTGTATAGGGGGTTTTCTTCATGGTGGAAATAATTCTGTTGACATCTGTGGATGCCCAGGCCCTTTTGAATTCCGAGCTCACCAGTGCATTTTTTTGTGCTTTGTTTTGTTTTTTGTTTTCTTTTACAGAATGTACCAAACTGTTGATATTGCCACTCCTAACATTTTTGCCAACACTTTGAAGGATTTATGATTGGTTTGTTTGTTTATTTTTTTCTACACCCAATAATGGTCTGTTTTTCTTCCTTAGAGAGCTCCTTTGTCCACATGTTGTGGGATCACAACAACGGCTTCCAAATGGAAATTCCAAACCTAGAATCAGCTCCAGACCTTTTACCTAATTAAGTGATAAATTAACAAGGGAATAGCTCATTAAAGAGCTTTTAAAATATTTGTTCAATTACTTTTGGAAAAGAGGCACCTACATATTAAACGAAAAATGGAGGGGAGCCAGCACTGCTTACGAGTGGCATGCAACAATGAAAAAGTAAAAAGTGTAATATTCACAAATTCATTCCTACTGTAACAATTCAATGAGATTTTTGGCAAATAATTGATCAATGATTTGAGCCCCCCTGCCCCGTCACGGCAAATCTCTATAAGGGGGGTCCCTACACTACAGTTATAATATACATACGTACCATAAGGTCTCGTGTAATGCGCAGGACCATATGAGCTGTTCCGCCCTTCATCCATGTCTACTGGTCTGACACTGTGGGGGCTAGTTCTGACATTGTGCTCGTGTGTGTGGTTCTGCCGCACGCACTGGCACCTGGACTGCCCTTCTACTCGCAGTTGTCAGCCCTTGCAGCATGGGAGCGGTCCTGACACTTCTCAGGTAGGTGATGTTCTCATATGGTCCTGCACATTACACGAGACCTTATGGTACGTATGTATATTATAACTGTAGTGTAGGGACCCCCCTTATAGAGATTTGCCGTGACGGGGCAGGCGGGCTCAAATCATTGATCAATTATTTGCCAAAAATCTCACTGAACTGTTACAGTAGGAATGAATTTGTGAATATTACACTTTTCACTTTTTCATTGTTGCATGCCACTCATAAGCAGTGCTGGCTCCCCTCCATTTTTTGGCTACATATTAAAGAGCTGTAATTCCTAAACCCTTAGGCTGCGTGCCCTTGATCAGTATTCACAACATTTTGGATGTAATGCCTCCAAAACACTGTGCTCTACAGTACAAGCATAGTGGATGGGATTTATAGAAATCACATGTCCACCGTGCTTGTTTTTCCTACACCATGTCCATTTATGCTGCAAAGTTGCTAGTGTTCTCCGCAGGGAGAATACAGCTACGGTCCGCAGCGGCCTGAACCCTGATGGTGGGCACGGGCAGCTGCGGTTTCCTGCAGACAGCACTCGCAGCCCCGTAGGAGAGGACACGCTGCATCCAGGACGCAGTGTGTCCTGATCGTGTGTACATACTCTAAGGCAATTGCGCATGCAGAGTATCTGGTTGCAGAAATCTTTGCATCAAATCTGCATCTCTTGGCAGAAAAAAAAGGGTTTGACTTTGCTGCGTTTTTGCTGCATTTTTTTTCCATGCATTTTCTACGCATTCTGGGGTGGGGGAAAAAAAAAAAAAGTTTCAAAAACACTGAAAGAATTGTCATGCTGCAGATTTATTTCTGGACCAAATCTGCAAGGGAAAAAAATGCAATGTGCACAACATGTCAGGATTCTCATCAACTCTGCTGGCATAAGGATTTACATGCAGTCTTGTTACAAAACTGCACTAAAGAAAAAAAAAAAAAAAAGCGATAATCGCACTGTGTGCACATACCCTTACTCCAAGTGGAATATGAATACCCTCATATTAAAGCTGAGAGTCTGCACTTTACAAAATCATATTCAAGACACGGTTATAAAATTAACACTGGCTTAAACCGCTAAAACGACAAAACTTGTGTCACTGTTTAAATACTTCTGGATTTAACTGTATTAGTAATGTGTGACATCTGTACTGTGTGTAATGTAATGGGAGTGCTACACACAGCTAATGTGTCAGTCACAAGTATCTAATGTGTGACACGTATCCGATGTGTCACATGCATCTGTGTGAGAGATGTGTGTTACATGTATCCACAGAGTGAGTGCCGTACATACAAGGGACAGAAGCAAAGCAGGTAAGGAATACCTTTTTAATAGTTATTCTAGTTGCATAAATTAGAAATGTAAGTTTATATGGTGATGGGAATCGTCAAGGGTGTTCCCTTCTTGTGAAGTGACCTGGTGGTCCCTTGGGTGTGGACTGGTGGGATGTGTGTGCAAGGGCTTCTTCTAAGTCCCAGTCCAACTCTGGTAAAAGAAAAAAGGTGCACAACTCCTAAAAACTAGATAAAAGCAAAACAGAAATGGAAGACTGAGCTGCAATTAAAAAGGAAACTCCCAAAGTAAAAGGTTAAATGATTCATAAAATGGACAGCAATAAAACACAGGATGAACGCTATAGACGCACACCACCCCGTCAGATGTGATGAAGGCCTAATGAAAGGCTGGACCAGCAGTGCACCATAGGGGACATCCTGATGATGTGCCACCAACAAAGCTCTGTTGGACATGGAAGGAAGTGACCCAGTTTATCTCTAACTGCCCCTCTTATCACATAGAAGGAAGTGGGACAGGCCCCTAGAGAACTTGGCATCACATCCCTCGTCAGAAGGGAAACGGAAAATAATTGAGCAGCCTAGTGCAAACTCCATGGGGAAATGTCATTAGGAACCCACATGACCTCAATGCGTGTCCAAGTATTTCCCATGTTTAGATACTGTAACTAACAGAAGTGTTATATATGATTTTAATATGACAAATCATAGTCATTACCAAAATGTATGTATTTTAATACTGTTCAATGATGTACAATGCCAATATTCACTTCTGCGTTTTTGTTTTTCCTCCCCTTCTTCCCAGAGCGATAACTTTTTTTATTTTTCTGTCCACAGACATAGGAGGGCTTGTCTTTTGCAAGAAGAGATGTAATTTTTAATGACACCATTCATTTTACCATATAGTGAACAGTAAAATGGGGAAGAAATTCCAAATAGTGAGAATTTGTTGAGAAAAACCTGAATTCTGACATTATTTTGGGAATTGTTTTTATGGTGTACATTTTATAGTAAAAATTACCTCGCAGTAGGATTCTCTTCATCAGTATGACTATGGTGATTTCAAACATGTCCAGTTTATTATTATTATTTTAGAGGTGGAAAAAAAACAAAACAAAACACAGACGTTTACAAAAATAAATATTTGGGGGGGGGGGGGGGTCACCAGTTTCCAAGATGCCTTCATTTTTCAGTCGAATATGTGATGGCTTATTTTTTGCAGGGAGAGATAGTGATACCATTTCAGGACAGGTATGACACTTTAAATCGCTTGTTAGAGCATTTTTCCTGGTATTGCAGCAACCCCCCGACCATCCCTCTCCCCACCCCCCAAAAAATGCTTAACATGGTGAACCTCCATGCCTGTAGCTGTTACATCCAACTGTCAAACTCTGCGGGATTTAACAAGTTAACAACTGTGGACGGAGATCCACTCCATCTGTGATTGTTAGTGGCAGGTCCTGGTTGTAACACCCCATCCATTACCTGCTGAATATGGGGCGAGCTCATCCATTCACCTGCTTCTGACTTGCGCCGTACAGGTATGGCGGATGTCGTGAAGGGGTTAAAATGTTATGTATTAAGTATATATTTATAAGGACTCCAAATACAATAGGATGCAGTTTGTTTCTGTACACATGTAAAGCATACTATAATTCATCAGTGTCATATAAATTGCCCAATACAACCATTTGTTTTCCATACCTTGTACAATGAGCTCAGCCTGGGCATGGATAGTCTGGTTCCCATTGTCAGCCGTACATGTATAGATCCCAGCATCTTCCTCGGTGACATTGTTGATCTGCAGGCTGCCTCCCGCCAACAATGCCAATCTGTCCGAACTGTAAACGGTAAGCACAGTCAATGGATGCGGAGAGTCAGGCCATCTAGGTATGCATTGTGCTGAACAATGACAGCTACATGATAGAAGTGATCCGAGCTGTATTGATCTTCCTATATTACCAAAGCTCAAAACTGAATGAAGCTTTGTGTAACAATCCTTTTTCACCCTACAGGGTACGAGTGTTATTTTGATAGTAGCAATTCCATACACACTACACTAAATAACAGAAGGGAACAAAAAAATGGCTGCTACGAGGGAATGAGCACTTAAAAAAAGATAACATAGCAAAAAGGAATCAAAGAACATCTGTCCATTTTTTATTTCTAGAATGTTACATAAAATGGCTATAGACCATGAAAAATGTGGGCACAAAGTCATCCACATCATTAAATAGAAACAGGAATTTTAAATGTAGCAATCACGAAGCAGATCCGAAAACCACTCACCGATTACAGTGCTCACATCAAGGATCTACTGATGAGCGCGGAGGACAGATAAAGCTCATCAGCCCTTTCAATAAGTACACATTTAGCATTTTCTAGCTGATTGTGTAATATAAAATAAATGTAAATAATATCCGGCATTTTACCGTATTCCACGTACTTTATCCTTGAACACCAAATGTCCAGGAGTCTGGCAGAATACCCAGATGTGTGTCTGGTGCAAGAAACTCATCAAACGTACTACACTTGTGAGTTGTCAATTGCCACTTCTAGTTTCTTGCTGTTTATTACAAATCTTTGCTAATTAAAAGGCAGATGTTCTCCAGTATTAGGAAATGCAGCACAGGTGTTCAGAAAACGCTTTTTAGCTTCTGCCATCGCACTACCTTCTCGGAAAAAGCCAAGTGCTGTCTCTAGCAGATCAGCAGGCAAGGAATGGAGCGATTGTGCACATGCTCCACCGGCTCTCAATTTACAAGGGGCACTGAAAGGTCCATTCTTGGAACCGGTAGGAGCCCTTGAAGTCGGACCCCCAGTTACCACCTATCCTATGGATTTAGTTTGATAACGTTCATCAAATTTTTCCATTAACTGTAACAGGTAAAGGAATAGTTTCAATGTTTTCTGAATCTGAATTACCCTAGCATGAAAATTCATATCCAGCAGACTCCCTAAACAATAGGAACTGCAGAGAACGAGTTTATTCATAAAATACATTTACCGTAAATTTTTTGGATTATAAGGCGCACTTTTCCTCCCAAAAATTTGGAAAGAAAATGAGGAGTGCGTCTTATAATGTGAAGGTAGTTTACCGGAAGATTTAGAATGGGCGCTGTTCTGGCTGCGGTGGGGGCTGTGCTGGCTGCGGTGGGGGCTGTGCTGGCTGAGGTGGGGGCTGTGCTGGCTGAGGTGGGGGCTGTGCTGGCTGAGGTGGGGGCTGTGCTGGCTGAGGTGGGGGCTGTGTGGAGCAGGGCGGTTCAGAGGTTGAGATGCTTGGTCTGCGGTGTGGGTTTCAAATAATGGTGCCGGAGTTAGCACGTGCGCAGATGGAGCTCTTGGGTCAATATCTATCATCTGCGCATGCGCCGCCTCGGGCCCATTGATCTCCCAGCAGTGGCCTTAGGGAAAATGGCACCCGGAGATGGCGCATGCGCAGATTAGATGTCGGCTTGTCATTGAGCAGAGAGCTCAATCTGCACACGCGCCGACTCCGGGTGCAGTCTCTTTGAAGCCCGCACCACCAACAGAGCATCTGATACACCGGGCACACCGCCCTGCTCCACACAGCCAGCGCGACCCCCGCCGCAGCGTCTGCAGTTTCGCTCTACTCCAGCAACGCCTCTCCCTTCTGTGACCCCACTCCACCACCACTGCCTCCACCCTCCAGTAAGACACCACCGGAGTATAAGACAGACCCCTTTTTTTATGCTTATTTTATCTCTAAATTTTGGGTGCGTCTTCTAATCCAGTGCGTCTTATAAAACGAAAAATATGGTACTTCATTGTATAGATCTTGCAACAATTGATTTACTAATTAATCATACATAATAATAATAATAATAAAAAAAAAGATATTTAAGTGATTAAATAAGATACAATGATGTCACTTATGGTCTAAAGAAGTGTAGAAAGATATTCAAGAAATTACCTCCCAAGAAGGATTTCCTCCTGATTATGACTCCAGACCACACCGGGGGAGGGGTACCCTGATACAACACAAGGAAAAACTGCCGTTTGTCCAACACTGCTCGTCAAAGTGGAAGGCTGACGTAGAAATATTAGTGGGCGATTCTCTCCAGTTTCTGATTGTTGTTCCAGTTCAAATGGGAAAATGGGATTGAAAAAAATTCAAAAGTGAGGAAAAAAAGGCAGTATAATTTTAGGTACTTGAGATTTACAGTTTTTACGGATGCTAAAATCATAACAACATAAATCAGTATTTTGCATTTTTTACAGTTCTTTAATTAGTGCAGGAATGCCACACGGACAGCGACCAGTGAGGAATCTGAGGACCAGTACACATCGGTCCATGTACAACCAACGTTAGTAGCTGCACAGAGACAAAACAAGAATCTTTTTCTTTTTTATGTAATTGTGCGAGCTCTGACCTGCAGGTTAGAAAACGATACAAGACGTTACAAGTAGAGATTAGAGGACTGGAACAGTATAGTTCGGTTCATACTAAACATGGACTTTACAGAAAAAACAAACAAACAATGGTTGAGTTCGGGTGCTTTACGTATGCTAATCACTCAAGCATCGCTGTGCTCGGGTACGCTCGGTGCTCATCTACCCCCTTGCAGTGTTTGAACGGCTCTCACTAGAGGTAACAACAGCGTGACCGGATGTAGTGTGTACCAAAAAAAAAACAAAAAACAAATCCTGCACACCCCTCCTCTTGAACGGTTCTGTTTATGACTGGCTGCGTGTGGGCGGAAAGCTGAACTGCCCAATCAGTGACTTCCGTTGGGGGTTCACGTTACGTCCGGGTCCCGAACTGAACTTTATCTAAAGCCCAGCTGAACCCGACCTTCCACGGGTTCGCTCATATCTAGTTACAATGTGTAAAAGGATAGCCATTATTTTTTTTTTAAGAAGATGGCCCATGTAAGAAGACCTTTCACTGTTTTTTTCAAACTTAAACTTGGTACCTTATCTAATTGCTGTTCACTGATTTTGGAACAGTTTTTTCTTTGTTTTCTTTCCTCCTGTGTCCCCGGTAATAAAGTAAGTGTTCCTTTCTACCAACTGGGCGTATACCACAGACCTACAGAGGTAGGGGAGAAAAAGCAACTGGTATTCACCCTGTTGGTTTAAAGGGAAAGTTTGCATCTTTATTACTTGGGAACGTACACCTTTGGAACAGAGGGGCACAGGAAAAACAAAAAAAACTGTTCCAAAGTCAGTGGGGTAGTGGCAATTAAAAGAGGTACTCAGTTTAAACCAGTCACCCCCGGGCAATTTTCTTTTTCCCCTCTCCTTCTTTCAAGAGCCATACCTTTTTATTTTTCCGTCAATATTGCCATATGAGGGCTTGTCATGACAGCACCACCGAGTTAGACAACGTGATCTCTCTAATTAACAAGCACGGGTGAATCCACCCGCGCCTGTTAGCTGCACATGTTGGCTGATCAGATTGGTATATATAGAAAAACAACAAAAAGAGGACTAAATATCCTCCACAATTTAATTCTCACAGCAGGATAAAGCAGTGGTGAACTGCCCAGGCCACAAAAGTGCATTAGTTTTTTGGCCTGAGCAGTTCACCACTGCTTTATCGTGCTGATCGGATCGGCCAGCATGTGCATTGGTTGTGTATGTGGACATACACAACCAATGATGTATAGGTAGGTCATTAGTCGTGAGGGGGTTAAGCAGGCTCATTCAGCTCAGAATGACTGTTCAAGCCAAGTACTGGCGCTCGGTGCATTATGGCGGGGTCAGTCATTTATGTACATCCTCCCACCTGCCTGTTTTCCATCTATGTCCACCTCCCTCTTTATGTGACAGCTCTGTTCTTCATAGAGCAAAGAAGGGAGGCGATAGATGGTTGCAGGTGGGATGGTGTATATAAATGTTTGGCCTCGCCATGATGCACCGAGTGCCTGTACTTGGTTTGATCTTCATTCTGTGCTGATAAATGGACTTTAATTTAAAAAAAAAAAAAATCTAGTGAAAGATTCTCTCTAGTAGACGATATAAGAAACCTACAAATAACCGGTCTTTGTAGACCCAATGGAACGCTCATTAATGAACAATATACTTGTGCAATAAAGCTACCAAAAGAAAAGAAAAATAGCAAGTAATGCATGTCTATATTGCTGAAAGCTACCAGCACTTCCAATATGTAATAAAGCCTTTTACCTGCTAGTATTTTGACTTCTGCCTCTTCGCTGTACTTCAACGCTGCTCCGCTGCCCACACCACAGCGATACAGGCCAACATCGCTATCATTGGCATTGCTGATAACAAGGCTGCCATTAGTCAGTATAGAGATTCTGTCGTCTAACTCCCTTAGCGAACGGTTCTGCTCCCAGTGAACAAATGGAACAAGTTCTGGACTGATATCACAACCTAATACAAAAATATCACCAACATATACCGATGAGGCTTCTGGTTGGCTGGCAAATCTGGGAAGGCCTGAAATGAAAAGAAAAAAATATTAGGTATAACTAACACAAAATTCATTAAAACAACTATACGTTGAGAGTCCTCAGTGCCTGATATCTGTCAATGGCTAACTCAAAAGGAGACATCACAGGCATTCAACACTACTGATTATGTTCACCTTTGGTGGAGAACACATACGTAAAGAGAATATGGTGCGAAGATAGAAAAAATACTAATAAAAAAATATTAAATCATTGGAAATCTTATAGGAAATAGGAAATATTCTATTGGTGAAGATTTGGAATTCAGTGGCAATCCGTATTTCGGAGATTTTCATTTTCAGAGTTTCAAATCTTAATTCGTTAATTGAAGAACAGAAATAACAGAATTTTCTTCGGAGTTATCTAAATCATACAGTTTAGAAGGAGGTAGTGAAGAATTTCCCACAGGAGGCTTGAGAGTGCCAACACAATTATCGGAATTCATTAGTGCCCCTTATTGTTGTAAACTCGCCCTATAGTCCTCAGATATTGCTCAGCCCACACAAATCTTTACCTGACACCAATAATTTCTCAAAAATCCTCAGCACTTTGGTAAAATCCGATTATACATGGTTATTTGGGGTCATTCCCCAAGAACCTAATGAAACTTGGACATGTATGGTATCTGTGCTGTCAGGACTCCGTTCTTTTAGGCTTTGGTTTTTATGGTCCCATTCTTTCCCAAGGACTGATCTTGCATCTTCACTCCTAGTCCCAATGCTAATGTTCTGAGCAGAAGCCGCATAAAAAATAAAAATAGCACGGTATTTATGCTTCGAGTTTCTTCTGGGGCGGTGGCAAAAACATCCAGAGCATGTAAGTTAGGATACAAAAACTCCATTGACGTGTGTGGGAGAGGTGTTCTCATTGGATATTATGTGGATTTCAGTGTGGAATCTTTGCCAACACAACCCATGTGAAAAGTAAGATTTTGACACAACTGAGCTTTATAAAAAATTATTTCAACCCATAACAAGAAAGGTTAATAATGTAACTTTCATTAGAAAATGTTCAGTTTTATTCAGATTAGTTGCTGCAAAAATGAATACACCCCATACCAAAACCTTCAACGTCTAGAATCCATGATATTTAAAGGGGTTATCCGGCTTACTGTGACTTTTTCTTGTTATTACACTATTGGGCTACATTGGGGCTGGTAAGTAGATAGTAACTACCTACCTGCCCTGCTGTCAGCCCCTCTACCCTGGCTCAGAGTGGTCATGTGACCGCTCCTTCCGTGATTTTGCTGCTTCCTGTGATGTCACGATGACAGGTGCAGGAGCTAATGCGTCTGCCCAGTCGACGGGCAGCACAGGTGACGTCATGTACCCGCCCTGCTTGGCAGGTACAGTGCGTGGCATCCCCGCACCCCTTCCCTGCACCCTCCCACGCAGGGGTCTCGCTGCATGCAGCACCCATGCTGCTTGCAGCGCGCAGGCTAATGCCCCCCCTGCTGAATGCTGACTGTGCTGGGGCTGTGCAGTCAGCGCTGTATATCAGATGCCAGATTCCAGGGCACACTGCAGAGCCTCTGTATACAGCGATGATCAGCCGCCAGCCAATCAGAGGCAGCAGCGGATCAGTGGAGAAGCTGCATACAGAAGCGTCCCTGCACCGTGCCTGGAGATTTGACATCTGATATACAGCGCTGACTGCACGGCCCCTGCACAGGCAGCGTTCAGCAACGAGGGGGCTGCAGCTGCAAGAGGCAGGACACAGAACACTGAGGGAACGAGGAGAGGAGGAGGATTTGTGTTTGTTTTTTTTACATGTGTGAAGACTGGCAGACAAGAGAAATTCTACAGGACAGAGCATTGCTACATGAGGAGCAGGAAAGGGGCCATTACTACAGGATGGGCAGAAGGATGGGACACAACACTATATTATGGGGACATTACTATATTATGGGAACAGGGATGGGCACAGTGCGGTGGATGTGAGGATCACTGCTCTGTACTACCAATGATTGAAGTACAGAGATATCACTGCTCTGTATTTCCAATGTGCAGCACAATCCCCTCACAGCCACCGCACATATAATGTAGTAATGTGCCCATCTTTGCTGGAGTGATGAGGGGTCAGTGTTGAGCAGAATACTGACAGCCAATGAGTGTGCAGGGGGTGGGGCTGGACAGTCAGGCCGGGCGTTGTCAGCTCTGACTGTGAAGTTCTTAAGCAAGCATTGTTGACCTTAGGGAGATCAACATATCCACTGCGGAGACACCATCACGTGTTTCTCAACGCAGTGATTCTAGAGCATTGCCCCCTGGGAAGTATACTAGGCATTGCCCCCACTAGCCAGATTCCTACTCCACACTGATGAGGGGCAAATACCCCGAAACGGCTGTCTGTGGATGGATACCATGTTTGGTATAGGTGGTCTCCTTGACTGGAGACTGCCCTTCCCGTGGTTGTTCCTTCCCGGTGAAAGACCTGGCTAGTTTCCTGCCAGCGTTGAGAAACACGTGATGGTGTCTCCGCGGCTTTCTTATTTGCATACTTCCCAGGGGGCAATGCTCTAGAATCACTGCGTTGAGAAACACGTGATGGTGTCTCCGCAGTGGATATGTTGATCTCCCTAAGGTCAACAATGCTTGCTTAAGTAGTCTTTTACTAGGCATTGCCCCCACTAGCCAGATTCCTACTCCACACTGATGAGGGGCAAATACCCCGAAACGGCTGTCTGTGGATGGATACCATGTTTGGCATAGGTGGTCTCCTTGACTGGAGACTGCCCTTCCCGTGGTTGTTCCTTCCCGGTGAAAGACCTGGCTAGTTTCCTGCCAGCGTTGAGAAACACGTGATGGTGTCTCCGCGGCTTTCTTATTTGCATACTTCCCAGGGGGCAATGCTCTAGAATCACTGCGTTGAGAAACACGTGATGGTGTCTCCGCGGCTTTCTTATTTGCTGACTGTGAAGTTCGGCAGTCAGGCATGCCATGTTTGGTTGAGCTGCATGTAAACAAAAAGCTGCAGAGAATAAACTGATAATTCAAGAGGAACAAAAGTTAGAAAACAAAAAAAATAATGTAGGGGTGTTTTATATGACAATACAGCACAGATTAGCTTCAAAAATGTTGGAGTTTATGTCGGACAACTCCTTTAAAGGTCAGCACCAAGTCTACTGGGCATGAAATTAATAAGTTGGAGACATAATTGCAACAACTATCTTTTTGCATTCTTTTAGAACTACATCTTTTAGAGTCAGGATACTGGACAGAGACTGATGCTCAACTTGTCTCTTTAGAATTCCCAATAGGTGTTCAATTGGGTTTAGATCAGGAGACATACTTGGCCACTAAATCACTTTCATCCTGTTGTTCTTCAGAAATGTAACAGATGTGTGTTTTTGACGATTGTCATGTCAGAAAAGCGCATGTCTACCAAGGGCATGGAGAGATGGTGGCATCTTTTTTTTCAATAAAGAGCAGAACTTCTGTGAATTCCTGATACCATCAATGAAATGTAGCTCCCCAACACCAGCAGCATTAATGCAGCCCCACATAAGGACACTGCCACCACCATGTTTTACTGTAGGCACCATGGATTTTCATTTGCAATCCTCCCCTTTGCAAGATCATACAGTTTTTTTCATAAATAAAAAGAAACAAAACTTTTATCCTGGTCTCATTGCATCTGCGTATGGAGTCCCAGAGAGCTTCATATTTTTCTTTTAAATGTTTTTATTAATTTAACACAAAGTAATCTATATATATATATATATATATATATATATATATATATATATATAATTGCCTCTGTCTGTCTGTCTCCAAAATTGTGTCCTTGTGTCCTTACGGTGACACAAAGCTGATTGGCCGCTGGGCTCGCCATGGCCCCGCCCCCCCGCACGGATTGGCCGCTCGCCCAGGCAACTCGCCCACGCCCCGCCCCCCCTCACACAATGCACGCTCGCTCTGGCCCCGCCCCCCGCACGCATTCCCCGAACCAACCGACACGGAGCCACGACTCCCAGGTGAGTACTGTACCCCCGGGAGCCCACATCAGCGTACGCCGCCAACCCAGCCGACACATACCCTCGCATTGCTGGGGTTGCCGCCGTATGCTGGTGTGGGCTCCCGTGCGAGCGGGGGACGGGATACGCTGGTAACCATGGTAGCATAGTTACCAGCGCATCAAGGTCCTGCAGCGGCGGAACATTCACACACGCACGCACACACACACACACACACATCAGATCACACTCACTCTCACACACACCTCACACACACATCACATCGCATCCACACACTCACAACATCTTGGGATATCGCTTGCTTCTCGGCGGCGATACTGTGCAGTGAACTTCCAGGACCTGCCGGAGGATCACATGGCCAGAAGCATGTGGTATCTCCGGATGTTGTGAGTGTGAGCGCGTATGTGCAATATCGTCAATGTGTGTGTGCGTGAGTGTATGCGATCGGATCTGTGTCGGCAGAGGAGCACGGCATGCTGGGGTAGGCTGGGAGGAGAGAGGCTGATGCTGGGGACAGAAAAGGCTGATGCTGGGAGGAGAGAGGCTGATGCTGGGAGGAGAGAGGCTGATGCTGGGAGGAGAGAGGCTGATGCTGGGAGGAGAGAGGCTGATCCTGGGAGGAGAGAGGCTGATCCTGGGAGGAGAGAGGCTGATCCTGGGAGGAGAGAGGCTGATCCTGGGAGGAGAGAGGCTGATGCTGGGAGGGGAGAGGCTGATGCTGGGAGGGGAGAGGCTGATGCTGGGAGGAGAGAGGCTGATCCTGGGGAAGGCTGGGAGGGGGAGGCTGATGCTGGGGGAGGCTGGGAGGGGGAGGCTGAGAGAAGAGAGGCTGAGGCTGGGGTAGGCTGGGAGGAGAGAGGCTGATGCTAGGGACAGAAAAGGCTGATGCTGGGAGGAGAGAGGCTGATGCAGGGAGGAGAGAAACTGATGCTGGGAGGAGAGAGGCTGATGCTGCGGGCAGAGAGGCTGATGCTGGTGCAGCATGGGGGATGGAGCACGATGGGGGGTGCGCAGCATGGCGGATGGACCACGTTTGGGAGTGCGCAGCATGGCGGATGGACCACGTTTGGGAGTGCGCAGCATGGCGGATGGAGCACGTTTGGGAGTGCGCAGCATGGGGGATGGAGCACGATGGGAAGTGCGCAGCATGGGGGATGGAGCACGTTTGGGAGTGCGCAGCATGGCGGATGGAGCACGTTTGGGAGTGCGCAGCATGGCGGATGGAGCACGTTTGGGAGTGCGCAGCATGGCGGATGGAGCACGTTTGGGAGTGCGCAGCGTGGCGGATGGACCACGTTTGGGAGTGCCCAGCGTGGCGGATGGACCACATTTGGGAGTGCCCAGCGTGGCGGATGGACCACGTTTGGGAGTGCGCAGCGTGGCGGATGGAGCACGTTGGGGAGTGCGCAGCGTGGCGGATGGTGCACGTTGGGGAGTGCGCAGCGTGGCGGATGGAGCACGTTTGGGAGTGCGCAGCATGGCGGATGGACCACGTTTGGGAGTGTGCAGCATGGCGGATGGAGCACGTTTGGGAGTGCGCAGCATGGGGGATGGAGCACGATGGGGGGTGAGCAGCATGGGGGATGGAGCACGATGGGAGGTGCACACCTCCCCCCAACACACACACACACACAGACAACGCTGCACACACACAACACCCAACACACAAACACCGCGGCATACATAAATATACGCACATACCGCACAACACACACATTGCACAAAACATACCTCCCCCAAAACACACCACACACACAAACCGCGCAACACACACACACACACACAACGCTACAGACACACAGCGCTCCACAAACAACGCAACACACATACAACACCGCTCTCACCCCCCGCCACACCCAGACAACACCCAGAACATGTACAGCGCCCTACACAAACACTTGGTAAGTACACACAACAACATACTGTGAGACTGTGACCGGGGTTATCTATGACGGCCGGTATGTCTCGCCCCGGTTGTGCTCACTCCATGATAATCCACTATAGGGTTAATGCTGTTTTCCCTACAGGCTGAAGGGAGGGATAAATAGATTCAGGAACAAGGGCAGGTGTGCCGGGTGTGAGGGAGTGATCACATCTCCCTGAGTTCTCTGCCGGAAAGGCACCTATGTACTATTGTGAACGTTTTCTTTGGAATAAACCGTGTGCTGTGACCCTTGGTGCCTGGATCCCGTGTCTTCTGCAGCGCAGCCGACGACGCTACCTCACATATGGTGGAGAATCGGCGGGCATGACAGCCGGTGAGGTGTAGCATCCATCCCTGGTGACCCAGCTGCGCATGTCCTGGATTCGAGCGGCTATACTACAGCCCAAACCCGGCGACGCCATGGAGGACATACTAAAGCATTTGGCTCAGGCTAATGCACAGCAGCAACAGGCTAATGCACAGCAGCTACAAACCAATGCACACCTGCTCCAATCCTTGCAAATGCAGGAAAAAAAATTCCAAGAACAGATGGATCAGGCCAATGCACGTCAGCAGCAATCCTTGCAAGTGCACCAAGAACAGATGGAGCAGGCCAATGCACGTCAGCAGCAAGCCTTGCAATTGCAGGAAAAAAGGCACCAAGAACAGATGGTTCTCCTGGCCAAGTCGATCCGTGCCAGACCGGCAGCAACAACCCCGGGACCGGATGACGACAGCAGCGTCCGGAAAGCGGTGAGACAAGCGTTGCAAAAGATGACCCCGGGTGATGATGTGGAAGCGTTCCTGGCGGTGTTTGAGCGGGTGGCCGAGCGGGAAAAGCTGCCGACCCCGCAGTGGGCTGAGGTATTGTCGCCCTATCTGACGGGGGAACCCCAAAAAGCGTACCTGGACCTCTGTACCGAGGACGCCATTGACTATGTGACCCTGAAAGCCGAAATACTGGCTCGGTTGGGGGTGAATACCTATGTACGGGCTCAGCGGGTAAATCAGTGGTTCTTTGAGGAAGCCAAACCCGTACGCTCCCAGGCCTATGACTTGTTACATCTTGTAAAAAAGTGGTTGCAGCCTGACACTCTGAGCCCGGCGCAAATGGTGGAAAGAGTAGTAGTGGATCGTTTTGTGCGCACTTTACCCGTCACCATTCAACGGTGGGTCGGACAGGGTGACCCGAGTACCCTGGACCAATTAGTGTCCCTGGTAGAGCGGCATGTGGCTACGCAGGACTTGATACGGGGCACTGAGACTTTGCGTACCGCCCGTCGGTCCGGCCCCTCCAAGCCTAGGGCCAAGGACCCACCGCTGACACCGGTGCGGGAGTCCGCTACCGTCCCGTCTGAAGCCGCACCCTCCGTCCCTGAGGTCCGGAAAACTATGTACCCTAAACGACAACTCGTCAAGGGGGTGTCCTTCCCTATTAGATGTTGGCGGTGCCAGCGGGTGGGACATATGGAAGCCCAGTGTCCACTCACCACGGAGCCCATGGATTGTGGGGTTACCCGGCGGGGTTCAATGTATGCTCAGGTGGTGTGTACCGCTGACCTGGTCTACCCAGAGACTGAGCCCCACTTGTGCCAAATTCAGGTGAATGGATGTCCGGTTACAGGCTTGTTGGATTCCGGAAGCTTAGTGACCCTTGTGCGATCAACCCTAAGGGCTAAAGTAAAGGCCACAGGACGTACCGTGGGGGTGGTTTGCATACATGGGGACCGCCGAGACTATCCCACGGGGATAGTCACCATCACAGCACCTTGCGGTCAGGTGCAACATGAGGTGGGACTTATTAATACTCTTCCCTATGATGTGATCCTAGGAAGGGATCTGCCCTATTTTTGGACTTTATGGAAGGGACCTCCTAGGTCCCCTCAGATATTGGTCAGTCCGGGACCTGAGCCCTACAATCCTGAATCCGGGACGCCTGCCGTAGGGGTCCCCATGATAGGGACAGGATGTGAACCTGATAGGTCGCCCCTAGAGGTATTGGCAGGAGAGGCTGAGACGGTCGAGCCCATCCCGGAGTTGGAGGCGTCCCCGGATACGTTTGGGACAGCCCAACTCCAGGACCCTACATTAATACATGCCCGGAGTCGGGTGACAGTAGTTGACGGGGTGGCACAGCTGCCTGGTGCCCAGGTAAGATACCCCCATTTCGCTCTTAAGCAGGATTTACTCTACCGGGTAGATGAAATACGGGGCGTAGGGGTAGAGCAGTTGGTGGTGCCCCAGCCGTATCGCCGGCGGGTCCTCGACTTGGCTCATAAACACCTGATGAGTGGTCACCTAGGGGTCAAGAAAACGCAGGAGCGAATATTGCAAAGGTTCTATTGGCCCGGGGTCTTTGGGGAGGTAAAACGGTTCTGCGAAACCTGCCCGGAGTGTCAGCTTACCGCACCCCTGACCCACTTTCGCAGTCCGTTGGTACCGTTACCCATTATAGAAGTCCCTTTTGAACGGATAGGGATGGATCTGGTGGGGCCCCTAGTAAAGTCTGCTCGAGGGCACCAGCATATCCTAGTGATCGTTGACTATGCCACCCGGTATCCCGAGGCGATACCTCTCAGACATACTGCAGCCAAGCTTATAGCTCGGGAGTTGTTTGCTGTGTTCTGCCGGGTGGGGTTGCCCAAGGAGATCCTTACGGATCAGGGGACCCCATTCATGTCTAAAGTGACCAAAGAGCTATGCCGGCTACTCCAGATCAAGCAGTTGCGTACGTCTGTGTATCATCCTCAGACGGATGGTTTAGTGGAACGATTCAATAAAACCCTGAAAACCATGCTCAAAAGGGTGATTTCCAAAGACGGGAAAGACTGGGATATGATGCTTCCCTATTTGATGTTTGCCATACGAGAGGTGCCACAGGCATCCACGGGGTTTTCGCCTTTTGAATTGTTATACGGGCGACATCCCCGGGGATTGTTGGACCTGGCAAAGGAAACATGGGAGCAGGAGCCCACCCCCCATAAAAGTGTGATTGAACATATTTTGGGTATGCAGAACCGCATAAGCGCGGTCATGCCAATTGTGAAGGAGCATTTACAGGAGGCTCAGGCCGCGCAAAGCGGCCGCTACAATAGACAAGCCACCATGCGGACCTTTAAACCCGGGGATCGGGTGTTGGTATTAATCCCCACGGCGGAGAGTAAATTCCTGGCTCAGTGGCAAGGCCCCTACGAGATAAAGGAAAGAGTCGGGGTGGTTAACTATAAAGTATTGCAGCCCGGTAGGCGGAAACCTGAACAAATATACCATGTCAACCTATTAAAACCTTGGCAGGAACGGGAAAGCCTGATGGCTGTTTTTTCCCCACCTCCCTCCTCTTCGGGTCGTTCACATCCGGCTCCAGCGACCTCCGGAGAGGACGAACCGGAAGTAAGGATTGGAGAAGCCCTCACCAAGCAACAGAGGCGAGAGGCCAGACGGTTGGTTCAGCAGAACCCCGATGTCTTCTCCGAGCTGCCCGGTAGGACCAGTCTGATACGACACGATATTGTCACCGAGCCCCACCTGAAGGTACGCCTGAAGTCATACCGGGTACCGGAGGCTCGACGACAAGCCATATCGGAGGAAGTAAAGACAATGTTACGCCTGGGGGTCATCGAAAAATCCCGGAGTGAATGGGCTAGTCCGATTGTCCTAATACCAAAACCCGATGGCTCCTTAAGGTTCTGCAATGACTTTAGGAGATTGAACGAAATATCCAAGTTCGATCTCTACCCCATGCCCCGGGTGGATGAGCTGATTGATAGGCTGGGACAGGCGCGATATTTTACCACGCTCGACCTGACCAAGGGGTACTGGCAGGTGCCACTAACGGAGTCCGCCAAGGAAAAAACCGCTTTTGTTACGCCGGAGGGTCTCTTCCACTATGTTGTCTTGCCTTTTGGGTTACATGGCGCTCCGGCCACGTTCCAGAGGTTGATGGACTTAGTGCTGGAACCCCACCAGGCGTATGCATCAGCGTACCTGGATGACATCATTATTTACAGCTCCGATTGGCAGACCCACTTGGAACAGGTACAAGCGGTGGTGGACGCGCTTCGAACAGCCGGATTGACAGCCAATCCCAAGAAATGTGCGTTGGGACTCACGGAAGCCCGCTACTTGGGCTACGTGATAGGCCAAGGAGTGATTAAGCCCCAAATTAACAAGGTTGAGGCGATCCAGAAGTGGCCTAGACCCCTGACCACGAAGCAGGTTAGGGCCTTCCTGGGTATCGTGGGGTACTACAGGAGGTTTGTAAAGGATTTTGCGGGACTATCAGCCCCCTTGACGGACCTTCTCAAAGGCAAGAAGTCCGTCATGGTGCGCTGGACTCCGCAGGCCGAGGACTCCTTCCGGGCCCTGAAGGGGGTCCTGTGCGGACAGCCCGTTCTGGTCAACCCTGATTTCCGGAAGGAGTTCATTGTACAGACTGACGCCTCGGAGGTCGGCCTAGGGGCAGTGCTGTCTCAGGTGGTTCAGGGGGAGGAACACCCCGTCACCTTCTTGAGTAGGAAGCTCACCCCTCCCGAGCGGAATTATAGCGTAGTGGAGAAGGAGTGCCTGGCGATCAAGTGGGCCTTGGAGTCCCTACGCTATTATCTGCTGGGACGGCAGTTTCGCTTGGTGACGGATCACTCTCCACTGGTCTGGATGAGGTCCGCCAAGGAACGGAATGCCCGGGTTACCCGGTGGTTCCTTTCTCTGCAGAACTTCCGGTTTACGGTTGAACACCGGGCCGGTAGGTTGCAGGGCAACGCCGATGCCTTGTCCCGCGGCCCGTGTTTGATGGCTGGAGTTCAACCCCGCACGCTTGAACTGAGGGGGGGGGTATGTGAGACTGTGACCGGGGTTATCTATGACGGCCGGTATGTCTCGCCCCGGTTGTGCTCACTCCATGATAATCCACTATAGGGTTAATGCTGTTTTCCCTACAGGCTGAAGGGAGGGATAAATAGATTCAGGAACAAGGGCAGGTGTGCCGGGTGTGAGGGAGTGATCACATCTCCCTGAGTTCTCTGCCGGAAAGGCACCTATGTACTATTGTGAACGTTTTCTTTGGAATAAACCGTGTGCTGTGACCCTTGGTGCCTGGATCCCGTGTCTTCTGCAGCGCAGCCGACGACGCTACCTCACAATACATACACATATTATATATTATATATTATATATATATATATATATATATATATATATATATATATATATAAATAACAAAAATCATACATGAACTACACAATACGTAAATTCTAGAATACCCGATGCGTAGAATCGGGCCACCTTCTAGTATGAATATAACCAGACATGTTATGAAAATATACATTGCTGATTTTAGTAAACAACACACGTCAATACTCTAGGTTATAGAATGTTACTTTTAAATTTGAGCTTCATATTTTTAAGCATGGGCTCTGACAAATTGTAGGTAGCTTTTTTTTGTGCATGGGCTTTAGCCGAGGCTTCCTTTGTGGATGACACTAATGGATACATTTCCCCTGTACTGTACAGCATACCGTGTCATGGGAAAGGCTCAAACTGGTTTGGCTTTCTACTACTTTAGCTATCTGAAGTGAACTTGTTTATCGGTTTTCTTCCATCCTTCTCTTTGGAACAAGCTCTTATTTAGGCTGCTTTCACACATCCGGTTTTTCCTGTGCGGCACAATTCGGCGCGCTGCAGAAAAAACGCAACCTTTTTTTTTTGCCGCCGGTTGCGTTTTTTTTTGCATAGACTTACATTACTGCCGTATTGTGCCGCATGGGCTTGCGTTCCGTCCGTTTTTTGCAGCATGCGGCATATTTAGCCGATGCGGTGGCCGGATGGAACATTGCCTGGCACGCTTTTTTTGTCCGGCAAAAAAAACCAAACACCTCATTGTGCCGCATCCGGCCGATGCAGCGCAATTTGCAATGCATGCCTATGGACGCCGCATGTGGCGCCCTGCGGCAAACACCGCATCCGGCCGCCCGCATGCGTTTTTTTCCACTGCGCATGCTCAGTAACCTGCTGCAAGCGGCAAAAACCGGACGGGCCGCATGTAAAAAAACGTATGCAAAGGATGCGGTTTTGTCGCCGCATCCGTTGCATAGGTTTTAGAGCCGGATTGGCCGGCTCTGCTAAACTGGAGGGTGTGAAAGCAGCCTTAGGTGTTAACGTCCGTGGTTGGCTTAGACGTCTGTGAGATCGTTGCAGTTCCATCTTTGTATCACTTTTGCTATAGTATTCTGACTGATCAGTAAAGCTTAAAAGGAACCTGTCATCACTTTTTTGCCTATAAGCTGCGACCAGCACAACCGGGCTCTTAATATACAGCCGGGGGTTTAACATAAAAAACACTTTATAATACTTACCTAACGGTTGCTCTGTGGGCCTTCTGGGTGTCTCGGTTGTCCAGTGCCGGCCCCAGCCTCTTTTGGCCATCTTTGTGCTGCTTCTCTAGCCGCGGTGCATGACAGGTCCGACGTCAAAACACATTCGCCGACATTCAGGTCCTGAGCAGGCGCACTTTGATCTGCTCTGAGCAGGGCAGATCAAAGTATTGTAGTGCGCCTGCGCAGGACCGTTGATAGTGTATGACGTAGCCCGCTTCATGCACCCAAGTTTCAGAAAGAGACGAAGATGGCCGAAAGAGGAGGCGAAGTCACCGGACAACGGAGGCGAAGTCACCGGACAACGGAGACGCCCATAAGGCCCACAGTGCGACCGTTAGGTAAGTGTTTTTTTATGTTATACCCTCGGCCTGGGCATGTTAGAAGGCTGTATATAAGAGCCAGGTGGTGCTGGCCGCAGCTTATAGGCCAAAAAAGTGGTGACCTGTTCCTTTAAGACTCTGAGCGCCCACTGAGTATTTTGTTGCAGAAATTTCTGACACCAAATCTGCATCTCTTGGCAGAAAAAAAATGTGCATTTGACGCCATTTTCGCATGCACTTTTCCATGCATTCTGGGGTGGAAAAACAATGCAAAAATGATGAAATAATTGCAGACTTATTTCTACAACAACTCTTAAAGGGGAAGAAGAAGTGCAAAAAACTTCACGATTCTCACCGACTTTGATGGTATAAGGATCTGCATGCAGTTTTGTGACAAAACTGCACTGAAGAATGCATCAAATAGTGCACCGTGCGTAGAGGGCATTACTGATCTTCATGTAGCCTTTACCATGTATTTAAAAAAACAAAACAATATAGTCTAGTGACATTTCTCTTCCATTTAGTACCAATGCAGACAGCATTAAATAGGAAAGAGTTTTCATTGTGAAGTAATGACCTTTTATAGTCAACTGTCTACTGGTGTCCTGTGTAATGAATAATTAGACTTATCTGTGGTTGAATTTTTGTTTATTAGAATTCTGTAGTCTAAACTTTAGCTTTGACCTAAGGCTATGTGCACAAGTTGAGTATTTGGATGCAACATTTCTGCATCTCTTGGCAGGAATAACGCAACGCCAAAAAACACTAGATTTGCCGAGTTTTTGCATGTTTTTGCATTTTGGACAGCAATGAAAGCGATAGAGATTGCACAACCGCCAAACATAAAATTGCACCATGTGGAGCTTATTTGACAGCTATTTAATCATAAAGAAAGAAAGAAAAAAAATGGCATGGGGTCCCTATAGTTTTTATTACTAGCAAAGGTAAAGCAGACAACTGAGCTGTTATCAGGCTGGGAAGGTCCATGGTTATTGGGTTCTTCCCAGCCTAAAATTAGCAGCACTCAGCCGTCCCATAAATGGAACATCACATTAGATGCTCCAATTCTGATACTTTGCCTAGGCTCTTCCTCATTGCCCTGGTGCTTTGGCAGTCGGAGGTAATGGTTTTTGAAGCTGAAGTCGGCTGTTAAGTGTCCAAAAACACAAACACAGCTGACAAATTCACCCCATTAACAATTCAGTAGGTAAAAAGAAAAAACACCCCCACTTCCCCTGGTTCACACACACACACACACACACACACACACACACACACACTCATATGAAAAAGTGTGGGCACCCCTATTAATGTTAACCTTTTTTCTTTATAACAATTTGGGTTTTTGCAACAGCTATTTCAGTTTCATATATCTAATAACTGATGGACTCAGTAATATTTCTGGATTGAAATAAGGTTTATTGTACTAACAGAAAATGTGCAATCCACATTTAAACAAAATTTGACAGGTGCAAAAGTATGGGCACCTCAACATAAAAGTGACATTAAATATTTAGTAGATCATCCTTTTGCAAAAAAAAACCAAAAACAGCCTCTAGTCGCTTCCTGTAGCTTTTAATGAGTTGCTGGATCCTGGATCAAGGTATATTTGACCATTCCTGTTTACAAAACAATTCCAGTTCAGTTAAGTTTGATGGTCGCCGAGCATGGACAGCACCCTTCAAATCATCCCACAGATTTTCAATGATATTCAGGTCTGGGATGGCCATTCTAGAACATTGTAATTGTTCCTCTGCATGAATGCCTGACTAGATTTGGAGCGGTGTTTTGGATCATTGTCTTGCTGAAATATCCATCCCCTGCGTAACTTCAACTTCGTCACTGATTCTTGCGCATTATTGCACATTGACCCTCAACTTTAACAAGATTTCCGATGCCGGCATTGGCCACACAGCCCCAAAGCATGATGGAACCTCCAACAAATTTTACTGTGGGTAGCAAGTGCTTTTCTTGGAATGCCTTGTTTTTTTTGCCTTCATGCAACGCCTTTTTGTATGCCCAAACAACTCAATTTGTGTTTCATCAGTCCACAGGACCCTCTTCCAAAATGTAACTGGCTTGTCCAAATGTGCTTTTGCATACCTCAGGCGACTCTGTTTGTGGCGTGCTTGCAGAAACAGCTTCTTTCGCATCACTCTCCCATACAGCTTCTCCTTGTGCAACGTGTGCTGTATTGTTGACCGATGCACATTGACACAATCTGCAGCAAGATGATGCTGCAGGTCTTTGGAGGTGGTCTGTGGATTGTCCTTGACTGTTCTCACCATTCTTCTCTGCCTTTCTGATATTTTTCTTGGCCTGCCACTTCTGGGCTTAACAAGAACTGTACCTGTGTTCTTCCATTTCCTTACTATGTTCCTCACAGTGGAAACTGACAGTTTAAATCTCAGACAACTTTTTGTATCCTTCCCCTGAACAACTATGTTGAATAATCTTCGTTTTCAGATCATTTGGGAGTTGTTTTGAGGAGCCCATGATGCCACTCTTCATAGGAAATTGAAATAGGAGAACAACTTGCAAGTGGCCACCTTAAATGCCTTTTCTCATGATGATTGGATACACCTACCTATGAAGTGCAAAGCTCAATGAGGTTACAAAACCAATTTAGTGCTTTAGTAAGTCAGTAAAAAGTAGTTAGGAGTGTTCAAATCAAGAAATTGATAAGGGTGCCCATACTTTTGCATCGGTCAAATTTTGTTTAAATGCGGATTGCACATTTTCTGTTAGTACAATAAACCTCATTTCAATCCAGAAATATTACTCAGTCCATCAGTTATTAGATATATGAAACTGAAATAACTGTTGCAAAAACCCAAATTGTTATAAAGAAAAAAAGCTTAACATTAATAGGGGTGCCCAAACTTTTTCATATGACTGTACATATACATACATACATACATAAATACATATATACTATAAATAAAACTTCACACACAGGTCAGACGTAGTCCACAAATGGAAATAACCTGAAAGACCAACAAAAACAAGACACTGTCCGTCGTTGACCAATTTATCAGAAAGCAGAGTTGCCGCGCAGGTCTGCCGTAGTCCACCAAATCAGATTGTAGTCCAGAGAGCAGAGTGAGCAGGAACGTCTGAAGAACAATGACGTCACCGCACTGCAGAGGTTCTGGGTCTCACAAGCGGTGACGTCAGTCTTCAGACATTCCTGCTCCCTCTGCTCTCTGGACTACAATCGGATTTGGTGGACTACGGCAGACCTGCGCGGCAACTCTGCTTTCTAATATATTGGTGGACGAAGGACAGTGTCTTGTCTTTATTTCTCTCGGTTTATTTGTTTCACGTTTCCACTTGCGGACGAAGGTGGATCTGCCTGGAAACTTTTTTTTTTTTTTTTTAACCCCTTAGTGACGGAGCTAATTTTCACCTTAATGACCAGACCAAATTTTGCAATTCTGACCAGTGTCACTTCATGAGGTTATAACTCTGGAACGCTTCAACGGATCCCGGTGATTCTGAGATTGTTTTTTCGTCACATATTGGACTTCATGTTAGTACCAAATTTAGGACAATATTTTTTGCGTTTATTGAAAAAAAAAATTGAATATTGGCAAAAATTTTGAAAATTTAGCAATTTTCAACTTTTGAATTTTTATACCGTTAAACCAGAGATTTCTGTGACACAAAATAGTTAATAAATAACATTTCCCACATGTCTACTTTACATCAGCACAATTTTGGAAACAAAATTTTTTTTTGTTAGGAAGTTAGAGGGGTTCAAAGTTCATCAGCGATTTCTCATTTTTACATCAAAATTTACAAAACCATTTTTTTAGGGACCACATCACATTTGAAGTGACTTCAATAGGCCTAGATGACAGAAAATACCCAAAAGTGACACCATTATAAAAACTGCACCCCCCAAAGTACTCAAAACCACATTCAAGAAGTTTATTAACCCTTCAGGTGCTTCACATGAACAAAAGCAATGTAGAATGAAAAAAAGCAAAAATTAAATTTTACCTAAAAATGTTGCTCTAACCCAAATTTATTCACTTTTAGAAGAACTAACACAACAAAATGGACCCCAAAACTTGTTCCCCACTTTCTTATGAGTGCGCCGATACCCCACATGTGGTCAGAAACCTCTGTTTGGACAAATGGGAGGGCTCGGAACAGAAGGAGCAATATTTGAATTTTGGAAAGCAAATTTGGCTGAAATAGATTGCGGGCACCATGTTGCATTTACAGGTCCGCTAAGGTACCTAAACAGAAGAAACCCCTCACAAGTGATACCATTTTGGAAACTAGACCCCTCAAGGCTTCTATCTAGGGGTATAGTGAGCATTTTAGATCCACAGGTACTTCACAGATTTTGTTAACGTTACGTTGTCATATTGAAAATTTTAATAATTTTCTCAAAAATGTTGCTTTAGCATCAATTTTCTCACTTTTTCAAGAGGTAATTCCAAAAATTTGACCTCAAGGTTTGTTAACCACTTTTTTATGAGCGCGGTGATACCTCACATGTGGTCTGAAACCTTTGTTTGGACAAATGGGAGGGCTTGGAACGAAAGGAGCAATATTTGAATTTTGGAAAGGAAATTTGGCTGAAAAAGATTGCGGGCACCATGTCACATTTGGAGGACCCCTAAGGTACCTAAACAGCAGAAACCCCACACAAGTGACCCCATTTTGGAAACTAGGCCCCTCAAGGAATTTATCTAGATGTTTGGTGAGTACCCTGAACCCCCAGGTGCTTCACAGAATTTTATAACGTTGAGCCATGAAAAAAAAAAAAAAAAAAAATTTACCACAAAATTGTTATTTCAACCAGGTAGCTTTTTTTTTTACAAGAGTAAAAGGAAAAAATTCAGCATAACATTTATTGTGCAATTTCTCCTGAGTTTGGCGATACCTTATATGTGGTGGAAATCAACTGTTTGGGCGCATGGCAGGGCTCGGAAGGGAAGGAGTGCCATTTGACTGCAAAATTGGCTGGAATCAATAGCGGACGCCAGGTTGCATTTGGAGAGCCCCTGAGGTGCCTAAACAGTGGAGGTCCCCCACAAGTGACTCCATTCTGGAAACAAGACACCTCAAGGCTTTTATCTAGGTGTATAGTGAGCAGTATGAATCCACGAATACTTCACAGAATTTGATAAGCTTAGGTTGCCATATTGAAAATTTTCATTTTTTTCACAAAAATGTTGCTTCAGCATCAAATTTCTCACTTTTTCAAGAGACAACAACAAACCGTGGACCCAACAGGTTGTTATCCAATGTCTTATGAGCACAGGGATACCCCACATGTGGCCAAAAACCTCTGTTTGGATAAATGGGAGGGCTTGGAATGGAAGCAGCACCATTTGAATTCTGGAAAAGTTGAAATAAATTGCGGGCACCATGTCACATTTGCAGGGCCCCTTGGGTACCTATACATTAGAAACCCCCACAAGTGACCCCATTTTGGAAACTGGATTTTATTCAGGAGTATAATAAGCATTTTGAATCCACAGGTACTTCACAAAAATGTTGCTGTAGCAACCAATGTCTCACTTTTAGGCTATGTGGCCATGAGCCAGCGACACGGCGTCTAGTACACAGTGTCAGCCTCCTGCAGAGATGTGAGTGTTGTGCACGGGAGAACGCAGCTGCCCATGCCCACGATTTGGGTTCAGGCCGCTGTGGAGCTCTATGCTACCTGCAGAGAACACTCATCTCCGCAGCATAAATTGACATGCTGAGGCTCGGGAAGCTGCGCCACAGGTCAGTTTATGTGGCGGAGAAAAGAAGCACATTGGGCAAGCACATTGGGCATGGGATTTCTAAAAATCCTTCCACTGTGCTTCTACTGCACAATGCAGCGTTATGGACGCAGGGAAAACACTCTGCGCCCAAAACGCTGCAAATCCCGATTGTGGGCGCACAGCCTAAAATGCTACAATGGATGAATGGATACATGTCAAACATATATAACGTCCCACCCCCTGCATATTCTAAGCTGGCGCCCTTTAGTGCCTTTCATGTGGCACTAAAGGGTGCCTAGCCTTGTATTTAGCCCCCCAAAAAAATAATAATTAAAATAAACGACGTGGGGTCCCCCCCATTTTTGATAGCCAGCTAGGGTAAAGCAGACAGCTGTAGCCTGCAAACCACAGCTGACAGCTTCACCTTGTCTGGTGATCAATTTGGAGGGCTCCCCAGGCGTTTTTTTTAAAAAAAAAAAAAAAACGTGGGGTCCCCCCCAAATTAGATCACCAGCCAAGGTGAAGCGGACAGCTGGGGTCTGGTATTCTCAGGGTGGGAAGAGCCATGGTTATTGGACTCTTCCCAGCCTAAAAATAGCAGGCCGCAGCCGCCCCAGAAGTGGCGCATCCATTAGATGCGCCAATCCTGGCGCTTCGCCCCAGCTCATCCCACGCCCTGGTGCGGTGGCAGACGGGGTAATATATGGGGTTGATACCAGCTGTAATGTCACCTGGCATCAAGCCCTGGGGTTAGTGATGTCACGGCATCTAAACAGATACCCGACATCACTAACCCAGTCAAGTAATAGACAAAAAAAAAAAGACAAAAAAAAATTTATTTGAAAAAAAAACTCCCCGAAACATTCCTCTTTCCCCAATTTATTGAAAATAAAGAAATTACGGTCGCTGTAATCCGCTGTAATCCGTGAGGTCCCACGCCGACTCTGGATCTTCTAGAATATGGGGGGCACGTTCAGGGAACGTATCCCCCATTTTCTGGAAGAGCAAGCTCTCCATGAGCAGTGTGGGTGCAGTAATCTGAGAATACTGCACTCACACTGCCCCGGTCCAACTTAGGGCAGAGTGACCTGCAGTAACCTCATTCCAGAATATGAGGGGCACGCTCACAGAACGTACCCCCCATTTTCTGGAACAGCAGTCTCTCCATGTGAGGACCACACTCCTCACATGGAGAGACTGCTGATTACTGCACTCACTCTCCCCCGGTCCACAGTGGAGCAGCCTGTGCATCAGCGACGTCAGCGTCCCTGCAAGACTGACGTCGCTGATGCACAGGCTGCTCCACTGTGGACCGGGGGAGGAATCCAGCTGACAGCCGCTGTCTGCGCATGCGCCGTCAGCATTCAAGAAGGAGGCGGCGTGATCGCGGGACGGATCACCAGACAGGTAACGTATGACCGGGGGCTCGGGGGCTGGGGGGCTGGGGGGGGGGGGTGACCTAGTGGGACCTGGGGGAACCTGGGGACACCTTTCTGCCGCATGTGACGTGTCACATGCGGCAGAAAGAGCAGAATGAATGCGGGGGAGGGGGGTGGCTCTGGAGACCCGGAGGGGGCTCCGGTGACCAGAGGGCTCCGGTGGACCGGAGGAGGGGTCAGGGGGAGGACATTTCCCTCCGATCTGAAATGTTTGATCATTTCAGATCGGAGGGAAATGAATGCAGAGCCGGCGGCGGCAGTTTTCAGCGCGCGTCGGCGCCATCTTGCACGCTCCGGAGGGGGGCTCTGAGGAACCGGAGGGGGCTCCAGGGACCAAAGAGCTCCGGTGTACCGGAGGAGAGGTCAGGAGGGGGACATTTCCCTCCGATCTGAAATGTTTGATCATTTCAGATCGGAGGGAAATGAATGCAGAGGCGGCGGCGGCGGGAGTTTTCAGCGCGCGTCGGCGCCATCTTGGATTTTCCGGAGGGGGGGGGGGGT